>NW_026622985.1:18996180-19301930 GCF_023065955.2 Ursus arctos
TCTAGATAAAGCAGAATATCTAAGAGATATGGAAGCAAATCTTTTGCCTGGGTTTCTTAGGTTACAAGAATTGGTAAGTAATGTATGAAAGTCTTTTTGCCCTATGACCTAATCAGTAGATTGTCTTGTCATATTTTCTCATTTTGCCAGTCTGACAGGTGAGAAATGAATCTTCACATAATTTTAATTTGCATTTCTCTATTATGACTGTTGTTGAGCATTTTTTCCAAAGTAAAAGTGGTTTGTGACTTGCTAACATTTATTCTTTATTTTAGCTTTTTACTTCTAATTGTGAAGTGACTAACCCTGCTTTCTTTTAAAGGTTTTAGGTGTTTGCTAGAGTAAATGGTGGGGGCCTAAACTTTAGACTTTATGTAAGAATTTTTTAATTTTCTTTTCAGTAATCTAGAAAAAGAATGGTATGCCAATTCTGGGCCTCTTGAGTTCTACCTCATGGCCAGTCAGTTTCAAAACCGGCTTTGTATTTCAATTTATAAATTGTGTTGGCACTGAATAGTATTAATACCACTCTAATTGTCATGGACTAATGAGAAAAAAATAGGGATGGATTTAATATGCATATGTGTCAGGTCAAAGCCAAATAATAATATTATGGCAAATCAGGGTTTTGCAGAAGTTTGAATAAAGACAACTGGAGAGAGAATTCATTGTCACCAATACCAATTGGTATAGAAATGCTAAACTCAAAAGATCTGTGGCTATTTCCTGTTTGTACCATAATCAAAAGTGAGCAAATATTTAGTTTGATAAAAACAGTATTGTTAATCATCATATTCAATTACTGTTAATTTAAATTTTATTGATTTTGTAGTTTTGTATTTAACTTATAGGTTTATTTTTGTTTTTGTTCTATAATCCTATAAGTACTTTGAGCATAAATAGTTTATACCTATCTAGTTTTATGTCTGTGTTACGTATTAAGTAACATTATAATGAAAATTAATATTTGGAGAGACAGTGCTTACAGCATTTCCACCTTTGAAAAGTTAAACATTTACTGAACATAATACTGAAATTTGAGAAACTGTTAGAGGTTCAGAGAGGCTTTCCAAATGCTGTTGATATCATTGTCTGCCTGAGGTTGCTTCCTAAAATCCACTTTTAGTAATAGTATTGGGCGGGGGGTGAGCTCTGAGTGGATAGGGTTACAGACCTGGTATATAGCTCTTGGTAGTCATCCTGGAAATTTCCTTACATAGTCTAGCCTTTGCTACTTAGGTGAACTCCTGGCATTTTACTACTAAGACCAGGAACCCGTCCTCTTTGAGTAGATACCTCCTCCTTCATTGCTTTTTTTGTTTTGTTGTTGTTGTCATTGTTGCTATTTTTAGGTTTATTCATTTATTTTAAGAGCATGCTTGTGTGTCTGCAGAAGTGGCGGGAGGGGCAAAGGGAGAAATCTTGAAGCAGACTCCCTGCTGAGCACCGAGCCTAGCGCTGGGCTCCATTTCATGACCTATGAGATCATGACATGAACCAGAACCAAGAGTCAGATGCTTAACTGACTGAGCAACCCAGGCATTTTTTTATTGTTTCGTTGTGTTGCATTTGTGGTTTGTTTGTTTGTTTTTGCATACCTTCATCCACTGTCCCCATTGCTCTAGGATTCCTTGTCTGGTGTCTAGAGTACATTCTTGCTGCCCTCTTGCTCTTCCACTATAGCTTACCTCATTTTACCCCTCATGCCTAGTAATGGTCATCATGCGTACCTTCATAGTAGTTAGGCCTTTCACTTTTTTTTAGTTGTAATTATGGAAACTGAAGATGATGAAAAGATTCACAGTAATCTCACCTCTACCAGAAAAGAGACTTGTTTTGACATTTCTGGAAATATGCTTGATTTTAAAAAATATATTTCATTTAGGAGAAATCTAGTAAAGGCATTTCATGTGGGTTTTTTTTTTTTTTTTAAGATTTTATTTATTTGAGAGAGAGAGAGTACGCTCCTGTGTGCATGAGGTTGGGGAGAGGCAGAGAGGGAGAGAGAAGCAGACTCTCCACTGAGTGGGGATCCCAACATGCGGCTCGGGGCTCAGGGCTTAGTCCCAGGACCCTGAGATTATGACCTGAGCTGAAGTCATATGCTTAAACAGATGAGCCACCCAGGTACCCCAGCATTTCATGTTTTTTATATTACATATCTGAGCAAAATGAAGTTTAAGTTATGATAGATATCATTGTATATTGAAGGTGAGATGAGGTGTGAACATTACCAACTTAAAATTCTTTCAGATAGATAAATATCATCTGTTTTTTAGACCTTTCTATTTTTTTATAATAATTTTTTTATTATGTTATGTTAGTCACCATGCAGTACATCCTTAGTTTTTGAAGTAGTGTTCCATGATTCATTATTTGCGTGTGACACCCAGTGCTCCATGCAGTATGTGCCCTCCTTAATACCCATCACCGGCCTATCCCAATCCTTTCTGTTTTTGAACTGATGTTATCAAATGCTTTTAGATGATCATTTTTTTAAAGCAAAACCACTCAATGCTATGTAATCAAGATTGTATTTAGAGTATACTTTTTTATCCCTATAGAAATAAATTCAAGGACACAAAAAACATTTGAAAGTAAAAATCCTTTCCTCTTTCTCAAAAAGAAGCTAGATTTTTGTGGAATTATTAATTTACTGAACTCAGCTTATCTTTGTTAGCCAAAAGAATGTTTTTCTAGGTAATGAAAATTGGAACATAAGATTACATGTAAGTTAGGAATCAATAAATAGTAAATCACCATCAAAGTATAGTGTAATTTATGTGTTTGGATCCTAAGAATAGTTATAGAACAAAACAGCTATCATGCCTGCTCTGTCACTTGGGAGATGTCAAAAAGAATATGGGAAAAAATTAAAATTTGTGTTGAAAATGCAGAAGTGTGTCTCCAGATAAAATGTAACTAGCATCATAGGGCATTTGTGGCCACTCTGTAGGACATATACATGCTGAGCTTGTTTTCTTAAGTGTTCATTTTGGTATACTGATAATACTTCCAAATAGACTTCAAAAGATGACTTTACTTTACAGTGGTGTTTTGTGTGTGTATTTAATGTTTTTAATGTATATTCAGCATGTTTTGCTCATGTGTTTGTGTGAAAATAGCTTTTAAAAAAACCCTTAAAAGTTTCCTAATGCTATATGGTTTTAAGTACAGCATATCCCTTTTTGTTTAACTCTTATTTCCTCTCTGGGTTTCTGTAGCTATTTTAATGATAAGAGATATTAAGTTGCACATTTTTTTATTGATTGTAAGCTAATGATTTCCTTGAAAATTCCCATAAAAGGATCTCGTCTTAATTATTAAGCAAATGCGCTTCTTGGTTTCTATAAAAGAAACCCTTGTATGACTGTCCTAGCGTTCATGGGTAACCGAAATGTCGGTTAACCTAAAAGTTTTATGGAAATTCTAAGTAATTATGTATGAAAATTTGCATGTGGGTGAGCTCCTTGATTAGGTTTTATAAATAAGGCTTATTAATATGCAAATAACTTGTTATATGTTGTAACTTTGCTGGGTTTATTTGAAAGAAAAATTCAAATGGAATTGCTGCTCTGATTAAGATTTTTAAATGCAAAGTTACTTTTATTTTTCTTTCTTTTCCAGACTGACAGAAATGTGACTGTTCTATTTCTCAGTGAAATTGTTTGGGAAAAGTTTCGTCCAAATACTGGGTGCTTTGAGCCATTTGTCTTGTATTTCCCTGATTATAGCATAGGTAAATTTTAAAACTTTGTTTTGACAAATGATATTCACTAAAATAGTTTTTGTTTTTTGAAAGATTAAGCTAGCCATATTCAAATGAAATTCTTTGATGTCTTAATCTTTTCAGATTTGCTGCCAATCTCAGATAAAACGTTAAGTATCTGCACTTACAGAGGCTTTATTTTGGAACTGTGAGGGGTTATTCTCACATAGTTACTAAAGTTTTTTGAATAAGTATTCTTCACATATTCGTGCTAATGGTGTATTTTCACATTTTTTAGTCAGTATAGTAAGATGTATATATTGTGGTGGTAATATCCATACAAATAAGAGTCAGACTAGGTTGGCAAAGCACATCTAAATTGTGTGAAAATCTTTATTTACCATATATTTGGGTTAAGTACTATGTGGAATGTATCTTTTAACTTTGTAAATCTCATTTTATTTTTCGTTAGTGTTCCTCTTATGATACCAACTACTAGGCCTTGCATTTCTTATTTCTTTTTGGTTTTTATTTTATCTTAAATTTCATAGATCTTGATTGTTTTTGTTTTTGGAAGAACACTGTAGCCTTTTGTGTTGCTGAATAGTTTTGTAGATTAGTATTGTGTTGTCACTATACAAGTATGATGCTTCTGATTCAAAGTTTATGAATGTGAAACATAACGCAGGCTATGAAAAAATAGCATTCCTTGACCTTGGCCTCATTAACACTAGCCCTCTGAACTAATCAGCTGTAAACATTCATTGTTAAGATAAACACATTTTTGCCTACTTACACTGGAACAGCAATCAAAGGACACCTTGCCTGAGCTAATTAACTGAAATAGAAGAAAGGAACCCAAAATAGGTAAAGGGAACCCTTATTTTCAATAGCTTCTCTTACATGAAGATTGCAAAATAGGAAGAAGAGAAAAGAGTAGGAAGAAAAGGAATAAATCAAGGATTTCATTAAAAAAATTCCTTTGTGCCTGTGTCATCACTGTTCAAAGTTAACTTATTTCATGACCCATTTAGGGTTTAAGTACTGAAAAACTATTTAGAATTTAAGGAAATTATTTTTTTAAAAGCTGATTTTCTACATCTTAGTGAAGTTGTACTGAAGTATGGTATAATTGTAGAATTTGATTTAAAATTTTGGAAAGTAAAGATTACAAAGCATCACAGATGGAGAGAATTTGGGGATATATTTAATTAAAGTGATCTGGCCAATTTCAGAGAGTATGTAATAATGGAGCCATGCTTAATCTGATGATTTAATTCAGGGCCTTCTACATACCAAGATTTTTTTTTAAAAAGCAACCCATAATCACATAGAAAGGCATTCAAAAAGGAAACATTAATTGATAAGCCAAATTGTAGTTAGAGTAAGCATGGAACCAGAGTAAAGGGATAATCTTAGTGGCTAATGTCATCCAATCATAACTTGATACACATACCATTTATAAGAATATGATATTTGATGTTCAGGATGCCCTGTCTCAGCAGTGATCACTAGGGGTCCCAGTTTGGAATTCTTGTTTCTAATCTCTACCACATGCAGACTACTCATCTTTTGGCAAGGCGGTTTTTTCCCCCCCCCAGTGAATTATAATGCACTTCATCAGCTTTTTGGTTTGGTTTAGTTATTCTATCATTCAGGAAAGGTTATGCTCCAATAAACAATCTGAAAATCTCAGTGACTTATAGTTTCCTGTCTCACAACATTTGTGCTGTTTTTGTACTGTGTTTTACTTCTATATTTATTATAAACTGCATATTTTTAAAAAAGATTTTATTTGAGAGACAAAGTATGAGAGAGGGGAGGGGCCAAGGGTGGGGAGAGAATCTCAAGCAGACTATGGGCTGAGCACGGAGCCCAATTTAGGGCTTGAGCTCATGACCCTGAGATCATGAGCTGCACTGAAATCAGGAGTTGAACACTTAACTGACTGAGCCACCCAGGTACCCCAACATAAACCCCATATTAAATTATTATTTGGACTTGAAAGAAATAAAAAATCTTTTATTGTTTGTCTTGCTTGAGCTTCTTGGATGCATGAATTGTATAGTTTCAATGACTTTGGAAAATTTTCAGCCCTTGTTTCTTCAAATGTTTTATCTTTGTTCCCTGTGCCCCCTTTTCTTGCCTTATCCTGGGACTGCATTATATGTATGTTAGACCACTTGATATTGTCTCACTGAATCTGTTTACTTATTTAAATTTTAAATCTTTTTTTTTTTAAAGATTTTATTTATTTATTGGACAGAGAGAGACACAGTGAGAGAGGGAACACCAGCAGTGGAGTGGGAGAGGGAGAAGCAGGCTTCCCGCTGAGCAGGGAGCCCGATGTGGGGCTCGATCCCCGGACCCTGGGATCATGACCTGAGCCCAAGGCAGACACTTAACAACTGAGCCACCCAGGCACCCCTAAATTTTAAATCTTTCTTCTTTGTGTTTTATCGGGGATAGTTTTTTTCTCTATGTCTTTGGATTCACTGACTTTTTTTTCCCTCTACAAGTGTCTAATCTGCAGTTAATCCCATCCACTAGAATTTTCATTACAGATCTTACTATGCTTTTGTTTTCCTTTGTGTTTTTGAGCTTATGAGATGTTTATAATAGTTGTTTTAATGTCCTTGTCTATTGATTCCATGATCTCTTTCATTTTGGGTTTGTTTCTGTTGACTAATTTTTATCTATTATGGGTATTCATTATACTACTTTGTGTATTTAGTAATTTTTGATTGAATAACAGATATCTGTTTTTTGTTGTATGTTGGACATTTTTCTAGGAAGCATTTAAATTTCTTGAAGATATATCTGACTCTTTTAGGGGTATTTTTAAGCTTTTTTGGAGGGATGCTCTGGAGTGGCCTTTTTTCCTGGGGTAATTTTAGCTCTGCTTTTACGACATAGCCCTTCTGGGATCTCTACTGAATGCCACATGTATTCAGCATAGTTTTTTCATTCTGACTGGTGACAGTATGAATGATTTACAGTTCTTTGTGAGCTCTGATAACGTTTTACTGACAACTCTCCATTAATTGTTTAACCCCAGAAGTAGTTCTTGCTTGGCCTATAGGGTTTTACTCTGTGCATATAGAGATTGGTATTCAGGCAAGACTCAAGGAGAACCCCTATGTAGATTTCTGGAGCTGTTTCTTTCCATAGCTCTTTCTCTGTTGTACTCTACCCTGCACATTCTGACTGCCTTAGATAGCTCCCTCTACTCTGGTCTTTGTGTTCTCATTGGGATTAATGGCTCCTTTTGGAACTTTTCTGTACCACAGTTCTAAAATTACCTCTTGTTAGAAAGCCTGGCTGATGGCTCATTTGTTTCCTTTTTTCTCAGGTATCACAGTCCTTTATTGCTTGTTGTTTGATGTCTGAAAATAGTGTTTTTTTTACATTTTGTCCAGTTTTTAGTTTGTTGCAGGAAATATTTCTGGAGCCTCTTACTTTTTCATGACTAGAAGCTGAAGTTCTTCAAGTTAGAAATGGTTGTTCTTTGTGTTTTAAACTATACTTTGATAGTGTAATTTTGGGACAACAGGAGACCAGTCATATGGTTTCTCCTTCCCTTTATTTACTACCTGTTAGCATACTATTTTTGACTTTCTGTTAAAGTTGGGATTTTTCCATAAGTTTGAATAGTCCCAAACCATTCGAGCTTCCATAACATAGAGTTGTACTCTGCAGTTTTGCCTGTAGTCTTAACTAAGCAGCTGGTTTATTTTTATAGAAACACAGTGAGATCTCTAACTCTTATAACACTTATAACACTTCCGTCAGGATTGAGCCAATGGTAACAACTAACCAACTTTCATGTGAGGCACTGAGAGTCACCGGTAAGGGGTGTCTAGATAGAGATGTTCAGGAGGAGCTTAGGAGTGCAGTCTGAGCTGGAAACCTGTTTTCCAGATTTCTGCATCCATGCATTTGTAGACTATCTTTTTTGCCTTTGTATGTTTATCTGTCTGACCATCCATCCCTTCTATCTCCCAAGTTTTAAGGCACCTTTTAGAAACTTTCTGTGTATCCTATATTTTTCCATGCATGGTTTTAAAAAGCTTAGTAACATTAAATTTAAAATGTCCTATTAGAATGTAAAAATACATGGACTCCAAAGTCAAGTTTTGGACTTTGTGTGTTTTTTTTTCAGTGGTTATGATATAAAAAATGCAGATCTAGTAAGTCTCTCATACAGAATCCGTTCAGGATAATATTCCAAGCATGTGGCTGGGCTTTGAAGTGTGCTATGTTTTGTTTTTTCAGTCAGCAGTCCTATCTAAAAGAGCCCTTGACATATAACTATATATATGTTTCTCTTAATATATATCCAGTGATAGGCCATATATATTGTTCGATCTTGCACCTGTATCTAACTGATTGTGAGGAACAAGAGAGTGGTAGAGTCAAGGGCTGATGGTAAATGACATAGTATCCATGGTAAAAATACTCACCTTTTAAAGGGAACCTGACTTGGTCAGAACATCCTATAAGAGTTTTTACTTGTAAGTATTGCAAAAATCCTGAACCTGTAGAACTAGTCAAAGAACCCCTAACTGAGGACTCTAAAGAGACCGTCGCACCAGGGAGCCAGAGGGAATTGCAATAAGGAAAGAATGACTAATTGATTTCATGTACTAAAATGGGAAATTTTTAAATAACGGGTGGCTGTTTCACTTTTAATTTTAACTGTGCTTCTACAATAGGATATTTCCAGCAGGATAAAATAAAGTTTAGGATTCTAAATGTGTGATATTGTATAAAGAGTTTAAGATAGATGAGAAATACAGTAAAGATACCAAAGCTTTAGGAAGAAAACATGATTCTTAAAAGGAGGAATGACAAAGTAAAGATGACAATTTTCATAAAAACTTATGAATTCTTTTTATTTTTGAAAAAATGAAAAGCATTTTCCAGTTTGGTGGTTGTTTATGTAGTACCCCTGCTTGTTTCTAGTTGATTTAGGCAGAAAAAGAAATAGAGCATATATTATTTTTCACTCTTGATATTGATTTTGCCTGCAGAGGTTCTTGAGATTTTCTTTAGATGCCATTGTTTAATATTTGTCTTAAGCAATTTTTAGTAATGTTTTTAGAATATTAGATTCATAATTCTTTTACCTCAGTTTCAAAAGTTGTGTTACTTTTCTACTCTTGGAACAGTTTCCTTATTCCTTAATAGTCGTTGGGCCTGTATATTTATTGTTTTATACCCTTGTTATAAAATGCCAGAAGTTATAACTTTTTGGGTGCTGGGTTAATCCTTAAGTTCATGTGTGTCCTTTGAACAGGGAACCTTCAAAAGATCCTGTCACATGATCATCCTCCAGAGTATTCAGCTGATTTCTATGCTGCCTACATTAATATTCTTCTTGGAGTTTTCTACACTGTCTGCCGAGATTTGAAAGAGCTCAGACATCTGGTGAGTGAGCTTTTTACTTTAAAAAAAAAGAAAAGTACATCTTTTAATATTTTTCCATGTAGAAGTGTTGTGAGGTAGGCTAGAAGCTGAACATTTATTCTAGAAATTTGGATATGGCCTTTTGAGGCTAACGTAAGTAGGTGGAAGTCTGTTCCTTATTACAAACTTCAATCTGATCAGAAAGCCTTCATTCATCTTTAGTTATGTCTTCTCACTCTTCCTTAGGAGTGTTTTTTGTTTCCTTCTTTCTCTTTTTCTAATTACGGAAAATGTAAAACTTCATTAAAATCAAAATGAAGAGAAACAGAAGGTGTAAAAGCTTAATAAGTAATTTTATGTCTTTTAATTTTTGTAACGTTTCTCTCAGGTTTTGTGTATGTAGCAGTAGTGGTCTGGCATCTAGATGAACTTAAGGATAGTCAGAAGCCTTACTTACAGGTCTTTCATGAGCCACGGACCTTGAATTACTTATCTTTATATAAAGGATTACTTTTAATATTTATATGAATAATTACTTAAAACATTATTTAAAAGAGTAGTAAAGCTATTTATATTTCACAGGTAATTTATAAAGTAATAAGACTTACTTTAATTTTTCTTTCATCTTTCTACTTTTTTTTTTTTTTAATATTTTATTTATTTATTCGACAGAGATAGAGACAGCCAGCGAGAGAGGGAACACAAGCAGGGGGAGTGGGAGAGGAAGAAGCAGGCTTATAGCGGAGGAGCCTGATGTGGGGCTCGATCCCAGAACACTGGGATCACGCCCTGAGCCGAAGGCAGGTGCTTAACCGCTGTGCCACCCAGGCGCCCCAATCTTTCTACTTTTTAATTGGGTATGAAGGGGAGGAGGCAAGAGTATCTGGTTTCCCTTTTAGAAACCTTCCATTAATACTAAGATGTAAGAAAAAG
Source organism: Ursus arctos (assembly GCF_023065955.2). Taxonomy (NCBI): domain Eukaryota; kingdom Metazoa; phylum Chordata; class Mammalia; order Carnivora; family Ursidae; genus Ursus; species Ursus arctos. Next base: position 19,006,232 of record NW_026622985.1, read on the forward strand.
TAGTAATATAATTAAGGCTGGAAAACAGTTACTTTTTTTTTTTTTTTTTAAGATTTTATTCATCCATTAGAGAGAGAGAGAACATGAGCACAGGGAGGGGCAGACGGAGAAGCAGGCTACCTACTGATCAGGGAGCCTGATGCGGGACTCAATCCCAGGACCCTGGGATCATGACCTGAGCTGAATGAAGGCAGTTGCTTAACCGACTGAGCCACCGAGGCGCCCTGGAAAACAATTACTTTAAAAGGAACAAATTCTATAGGTTTTAGCACGTTTTCTTTGTTTTACTCTTTGCTCTGAAAAGAGTCACGTAGAGGGATTCAGTATGTGTTTGAATGTGTGTTTGAGACAGGATGTAGAAGAAGGTGACAGTTTCAAATCGTGTTTACATTTAGTATGTTTTTCTAAGTTTTAGATTTTAGGCTTCTTCTGATGTAGATGTAGACACCAAGCATCTTCTGAGTAGGGAAAAAAGAAGAGACAAGCTTCTAGTTCAAGCTCATCACTAACATTTCTCCAGCAATTGAACGTCTTGGATCCCTGGTGCCCAAAGGAAATGACAGCAGAGGGGCTTACAGAGAGGAGAGGGGTTAGTACACAGTACCTGCATGAGGTAGAGTCAAGGGGAAACAGTCCTCTACCATTTTGCCTGGGAAGTAACCTGCAGTTACCACAACTTACCTGAATCCTGTGGGAATCTGCGCCTGCAGCCATTTCAAAGTAGAGCGTAAAGTGTAAGAAGAAAGAATTATTTAGGAAACTACATCTAGATAAAGTGTAAAAGAAAATATGTATTTAAATATGGTATCTTATACAGTCCCTTTTTAACCCTTTAGGTTTTACTGAGAAATTGTTTAGGGATGAAGTTATAGTTTTGTTGTTGTTGTTATTGTTACATCATGTTCATAAACTTGAAGCTTGAAGGGTGGTTTAAGCTTTTACTACTACTAGTAAAACTAATATATGTAAGAAATGATCTTTAAGCACAGGAAAAAAGTAGCAGTGTTCTTATTTTCCTCCATATGTGGAACATAGGATAATAAAGGTATATTTTCCTTCAAGTGGATACTATTTGTTTCAGAGTTTGTAAATGTCATAGTTATTGAAAGTTTAATAAATCACCTGCAAAGGATTCTTTTTAGGCATCTTTTCTATGTATATGCTTTTAAATTTGCTTTATAAATTATTTCTTTAAGTACTATTTTTTTTGGAGGCTAAGTGTGTAGGTAGCACAAGATAAGAGAAAGTAAAGTACTACTTCGAATATTCATTTAGGTTTGTCCTTTCTGTTTTTATGATAGTCTTAAAAAATAGTCATTATAATTTTTAAAATGGCCAGCAAGTTATTTTATATTCATTTATAAATGCCAAACACAGAATGGTTCATTTCGTAAAAATTTTATTATTTTATTTTATTTTATTTTTTTAAAGATTTTATCGATTTATTTGACAGAGAGACAGCCAGTGAGAGAGGAACACAAGCAGGGGGAGTGGGAGAGGGAGAAGCAGGCTCCCAGCGGAGGAGCCTGACGCGGGGCTCGATCCCAGAACGCCGGGATCACGCCCTGAGCTGTAGGCAGACGCTTAATGACTCAGCCACCCAGGCGTCCCTACATGGTCCTTTTAAAACAAATCTGTTACACATGAAGTTTATTGTATTTTAAACTTTTTTCTTTTTATTTTTTTATTTTATTTTATTTTTTTAAAGATTTTTTTTTTAAATTTATTCGACAGAGATAGAGACAGCCAGCGAGAGAGGGAACACAAGCAGGGGCAGTGGGAGAGGAAGAAGCAGGCTCATAGCGGAGGAGCCTGATGTGGGGCTCGATTTCATAACACCAGGATCACGCCCTGAGCCGAAGGCAGACGCTTAACCGTTGTGCCACCCAGGCGCCCCACTTTTTTCTTTTTAAATATCATAATTTTCTTAGAAATTACTCAGAAAAATTAATTGCTTAGGCAGAGCTTAGTAATCTTTTAGAGTGCAATTCCAAGTTTCTTTCTTTTTTTTTAAAGATTTGATTTATTTATTTGACAGAGACAGCCAGCGAGAGAGGGAACACAAGCACGGGGAGTGGGAGAGGAAGAAGCAGGCTCTCAGCAGAGGAGCCTGATGTGGGGCTCGATCCCAGATCACTGGGATCACGCCCTGAGCCGAAGGCAGACGCATAACGACTGCGCTACCCAGGCGCACCAATTCCAAATTTCTTATGCCAAGTTTTTGTTGTGGTTAGACCATGTGCCTGTGGTGACCAGTGACATAGTGACTAAGAAGTGGGTGTCCCATAATCAAAGTATGTATGGTAGAATGAGCAGAGGACTTAATATTAAAATACCTCAGCTCTGCCACTTACCAGCTATGTAATGTATGTAATTTTATGTACTTCAGGTTCCTCATTTTTAAAGTAGGGGGGAGTAGTAACCAAGAATACATATCTCAGATGAATTTTATGAGGATAAAATGAAATATTCTCTATTAAAGTGCTTATAAAAATATGTTAAGTGATATTACTGATAACACTAAGTTATTTGAATAAATATTCTCCTTTTAAAGTACAAATAATTTCTGGGGGGGATCATTTACTTTTTGTGAATTATTTTGACAAAATAATACAGCTGGTTTTTATGTAGCCAGGACCCAGCACTTTCTAGGGAATAGAAGTTTCGATCTTACTTTTGAGCAGGGGACTAGGTAGATCGTCCCATGGATGTTTGGAGCATGGGGAGAGGTGGGTTCTGGGTCACAGGACAGTGAAGGGAGCTGGCGCAGAGAAGCTGCTCAGAGTTACAGAGCCTTCTGCCTTGCACATAACTCGCCTAACATGCAGCTGACCAACCCAACGTAATTTTTACTTCAAACAGTCTGACACTCTCAAATCTCAAATTCTTTCATGTATTTTTCAAACAATTATTATTATTTTTTTGATAAGGAAGAAACTGTCACAGTTCTGAAATGGTTGCAGATTTGTCTCCTAGCTCTCAGTTGACTCAAAAGACAGTACACACCAATATGTTTCTATACATATTAGGTATTTTTGCTTTATTTTTACGATATGATTGTATGCTAGAGAAAAATGGTCCCTGAGAATGAAAATGAATTAGATTATAAAATTTTGCGAATAAAGAATCATAGGGTCTGGCTCCAGAGCATGTGTTCATAAGCACTAGACTACAACTACCTCTTAAATAATAGCCAGTATAATTGAGTACTTTTTGTGTGCTGGCCACTGTTTTAAGCCTTTTACCAATATTGACTCAATTCTTAAAACAACCCTGTGAAGGAAGGCATTATCATGAATTTTCATTTTATAGATGAAGAAACACAAGTGTCATTTACCAGCAGTATGTTCTTGGCAAGTTACTTAACCTTTTTGAACTTGAGTTTTCTCTTTTGTTAAGTAGGTATAATATCTGCCTCAGAGGACTTTTGTGAGGTAAAAAAAAAGGGGGGGGGCGGGGGGATCACGTGTAGAATGCCTGATAGCTGAAGGGGATCAGTTAATTTTAGTTCTCTTCCTCCCTCTGCGGAGCAAACGTTCATGGACTTAAAAATATATTGTAATCTTCCTGTGTCCAAGAACATAAACCATGGCTTGGGTATGGAGACTGCTAACTAAAACTGCTGTAGGCTTGCATCATATGTTAAAGTCATAAGAATATGAAATTTGAAGGATGATCTGGCAGAACAGCTATCATTCCGTTGATTGCCAGGTTTGGTTTGACAGATGGCTGGGTGAGTGGGTGTCCTTCACCACTCTTTTATATCTTTATACTGGTTGATTTATGAATGAGGATGTCTTTTCCACCTAGGGAAGAGCTATTTTTTGGTGAAAGGTGCTTAAGGGGGAGGCAGTCTTTAATTAGGAGAAATAACCTACTTAGGTTTGTTTTTCTTTTTTTCCCCTTGACTTTTTGATTAAAGTGTAGCATACGTACAGAAAAGCACAAGGGGTACCTGGGTGGCTTAGTCGGTTAAGCATCGGACTTGATCTCAGCTCAGGTCTTGATCTCAGAATCATTACTGCTATTTGTAAATGATTAAACAAATATTTTGATGTTTTGGCCAAGAAAAAAAGCAGTTAGCCAAGTTGTTTACTCCTGACATTGAGACATTACTGTTATTAAGCAGTGTTTAGATCCAAAAACCTGAAACTAAGTTAAGAAAGTTGGCCTCTCAGGGGCGCCTGGGTGGCACAGCGGTTGAGCGTCTGCCTTCGGCTCAGGGCGTGATCCTGGCGTTGTGGGATCGAGCCCCACATCAGGCTCCTCCGCTGTGAGCCTGCTTCTTCCTCTCCCACTCCCCCTGCTTGTGTTCCCTCTCTCGCTGGCTGTCACTATCTCTGTCTAATGAATAAATAAATAAAACCTTTTTTTAAAAAAAAAAAAAGAAAGTTGGCCTCTCTACACTTAACACAGTTTGGAAGATTTTTCTGCCCTAAACAATTGCTTTTTATGGAATAAAATAGGAAAAATTGTTTCAAGGTTAGTTCTTAGCTCTGTTATCTTCTAGATTTGAGGTTGGATAGTTACACATTTATGTCTGTCTTTCTCCAGGCTTCATTATGGAGTCATTTCAGTATGAAATACTTGTGATCAAGTTAATATTAATAAATGGCAACGGCATGTTTTTATCAGTTTGCTTGAACTACCTCTCGGTAGAATTCCAGTGCTGATCATGGAAAACTGTTAAGTAATTATGATTAGTACTTCTCAGACCTTGGAATACATAGAATTCTCAGAGAGATTGTTAAAACATGGGTTCCTGGATCTCATTCTTAGAGGTTCTGATCATGTATGCCTGGCATCGTGCCAAGAACTTGAATTTATAGTAGTCTCAGGTGGTGCTGCCAGTCTCCTAATTTTGAATCGTACTGAATGAATTGATGTTTGATTTGTGAAAATGTTTAAATGTTGGAGAGTAACAGGGTAATTCTTTGGGCTAGTGGTATTGTGTGTTTTGTGGTCCTTTGTGACAGAATTATAAACTAAAATTACAAATTATGCTTTGTTATATTACTTTATATCTAGAGGCTAACATATTAGGCAGGATTTAGCCAGTTCAGGAGTATTTTGCATGTTGTTTTACTATCATTTTTTATATTTATTGTTTTATTATTGTAATAAGCTATAATAATATCTTACTTGAGTAATTATATTGAAATAAAATTGCCTACATTCTAATAAACATTGTACTTGGAAAATAATTCCTATTTGTGGTGAAAAAGTGCTTTCTCTCTCTTTTTTTCCCTTTATTTACAGGCAGTACTTAATTTTCCTAAATATTGTGAGCCTGTGGTTAAAGGAGAAGGTAACTATGTAATTTTACTTATTAATATTTGTTTTGAAATGATTTCTGTAAGATCTGCATTTTTGAAATTTTCTCCCTTTTGGAGTAGCAAATGAACGTGATACTCGCAAACTCTGGAGAAATATTGAACCTCATTTGAAGAGAGCCATGCAGACTGTTTATCTCAGGGAAATATCAAGGTAACTTTCTGTTTACTGTGTATAATATTTCTATCTTTAGTTTGGATATTTTATCTGCTAAAGTGTACGTGTTTTCCTTTACCTTCTTCATGTTAGGAAAAAACTCATATGAGTTTTGAATCATTTCTTCTTATTTTGGGAAGGACAGACAATTTTTAACCAACAGGTTACACAGCTTGAAGTAAGGTGTATATCTCACAATTTTTTTTTTTTTTAAGTCTGGAAAGCTACAGGAAAATCAACTTTAGCTTTGTTTTTTATATTTGTGTTAGATATTTGAATAGGTATAATGAAAATTTGATTATTAAAGCAATGTGTAAATCAAGTCATAAGTCTACATTTGTCTATTACTAGAATTTCATAGCAGCGAAACTGCTCAGGAAATGTGGTGGCATTTAGTGGGAAGAACAGAGTTTTGATTTCCATTTCAGCCACTTTCTGACTTGTGGTCTTAGCAAGTCACCTAAAAACCTCTAGGCCTCAGCTTCCTCCTTTCACAGTCCTTCCAAGATTTAAAGAATGTGTGTGAAAATGATTTGTGAATAATACAGTGCCTTACAGGTGATAGGTTAAGTCGCAGTTACAAAGCAATATAGGAAATTTAAAAACATCAACAATGCTATCTGCTTTTCTCACTTCCTGGTCAGTTGTGTTATCATTTTTCTCTCATAAATACCTTAATCTGTAACTATTTTTCTTTACTAACTTTGATTTTCGTTTAATTAGCTGATTAGGCTATAATTCAGGGAGAAATTTAATAGTTTCTAAATAAATAGAAACATTACAAAGATACTGTTATTCCTATTTCAACAATAAAAAGTCATCTGATGAGGATTTTCGGAAGCCACAGAATAGAAAAGCTGTGATCTGCTCTTTTAAAGGTAGAAAAATTTGGATGCTTAGTAAAATGATTTTTACATAATAATGAAAGTACTTGATCTCAGCTCAGGTCTTGATCTCAGGGTTGTGAGTTCAAGCCCTGTGTGGGGCTCTATGTTGGGTATGGAGCCTACTTATATTTACAGTTATATATATAGTCTATAATGTGTTTCTTTCACAGAAGGGTGTAGAGCACAGAAATAAGCATTGCTAATCTGACCTCCTGCCTTACTGAGACATTTTGAAAACTTTTTTCTTTAATGGTTGGATTACACTCATTTGTATTTATTGGTAAGAAGTGTATAGGCTTTATTAACTTTGTCATGTTAATTTGTTGAATTTCCTTTTGTGGTTATTTTCTTTGTCTTTTTGAAAAAAAAATTTTGGCAGTTAGGAGAGTTTGCATTTTTGTTCTGCTTGGTTAACTTTGTAGTCAAATCATAGAATGCCCTTTACGTTCCCTTTTTTCTCGTAATGTGGTTGGTAAAGGACCTGTGAGACTTTCCAATAGGGTAGTAGGAAAATGGCAATCTAACTTTGGTGATATCTCCTGGTCCATTTGAGAGCATTCAAATTACTTCAAGATGTGACTCATATATTTTTTCCCCTACTATCCCTGACCCTTCACCCATGTAAAATAAAATTTGCTAAATTAAAAAAAAATGTTTTATAGTTCCTAATCGAGATTAAATAATTGGGATAAACAGAATAAAGAAAAAGAATAAAGTCATAGAAGGCTAGTTCCTGACTCAGCAAGCTGTTGTTAGGAATATATGTTGCTTGTACAGCTTTTATAAACCATTTGGACGAATTATAAAAAAGACTCCAGCCTTCTTCCCTGGTTCATCTTAAAATTCTAGGCTATTTGACCTCAGTTAATACAGTGCTTTGACTTGGAATCAAGTTATTTAAAGATGGTCATTTTATCCCCTGGTTGTCCTTTGCAACTTTAAATAACATTAGATGGGTAATTGCTATATAAGAAACTGTTATCAATTTGAAGTGTCTCAAAGTCTGGATTATGACAATGTAAATGATGAAAATTTATTTTTATTTGCATTTACAAGAAGTAGTGAATGTGAAAATGCCTTATAATCTGTGAAGCAATGTTGAGCTATCAGGTGGAGGAAGTGATCTGTTTTGAAAGTCAGCTTGTTGTGCTAGGTCTGCTCTCCACATAGGTTACTAGTAGTCTGAAAATTTCCCGTATTGCTGTACAGGCATACCTTGGAGATATTGCAGGTTCTGTTCCAGACTACTGCAATTAAAAAAATAATGCAATAAAGTGAGTCAGATGAATTTTTTGGTTTCCCAGTGCACATGTAAGTTAGTCCACATTATATTGTCATCTATTAAGAGTGCAATAGATTATCTTTAAAAAACCTCACAGTGTGCATATACCTTAATAAAAAATGTTATTGCTAAAAAACGCTAACCATCATCTGAGCTTTCAGTGAGTTGTGATTTTTTTTTTTTCTTTTTCTTTCTTTTTTTTTTTTTTGGCTGGTGGAGGGTCTTGTCATGATGTTGATGCCTATTCACTGATCAGGGTAGTGGTTGCTGAGGGTTGGGGTGGCTGTGGCAGTTTCTTAAGACAGCAGTGAAATTTGCTGCATCTGTTGACTCTTCCCTTCATAAACGATTTCTCTGTAGCTTGCAGTGCTGTTTGATAGCATTTTACCCACAGTAGAACTTTCAGAATTGGAGTCAGTACTTTTAAATGCTCTTGCCAACTTATCAACTAAATTTATATCATATTCTAAATCCTTTGTTGTCATTTCATCAATCTTCATTAGCATCTTAACCAGATTCCATTTCAGGAACCACTGCCGTTGTTCATCAGAAGCAGTTCCTCATGTATTAAAGTTCTGTCATGAGATTGCAGCAGTTCAGTTACAATTCAGTTACACTTCTAATTCTAGTTCTCTTGTTTTTCTGCCGCTTCTGCAGTTACTTCTTCCACTGAAGTCTTGAACCCCTCAAAGTCATCCACGAGGGTTGGAATCAGCTTCTTTCAAATTTCTGTTAATGTGGATAATTTGACTTCTTCCCATGAATCATGAATGTTTTTAATGACATCTAAGGTGGTGAATTCTTCCCAGAAAGTTTTCAATTGACTTTGCCCAGATTCATCAGAGGAATTACTATCTATGGCAGCTATAGCCTTGAGAAGTGTATTTCTTCAATAGTAAGACTATAAAGTGAAATGACTCCTTGATCAGGAGGCTGCAGAACCGGACGCTGTGTTAGGAGGCATGAGAACAATATGAATCTCATTGTCCATCTCCATCAGAGCTCTTGGGTGATGACCAGGTCCATTGTTAGTGAGCAGTCATGTGTTGAAAGGAATCTTTTCTGAGCAGGTCTCAACAGTGGGCCTAAAATACTCAGTAAACGATGTTGTACACATGTGCTGTCATCCAGGCTTTGTTGCTCCATTGATACAGCACAGGCAGAGTAGATTTAGCATCATTTTTAAGGGGCTTAAGAGTTCTGGAATGGTCAGTGAGTATTGGCTTCAACTTAAAGTCACCAGCTACATTAGCCCCTTACAAGAGAGTCAGCTCTGAGCTGTGAAAGTCCCAGATGGCATCTTCTTCCAATAGAAGGCGGTTTCACCTACACTGAAAACCTCTTGTTTAGTGTGGCCACCTTCATTCATGATCTTAGCTAGATCTTCTGGAGTAACTTGCTGCAGCTTCTACATCAGCACCTTCTGCTTCACAACTTGCACTTTTATGTTATAGAGACAGCTTCCTTCTCTAAACCTCATGAACCAACCTCTGCTAGCTTCAAACTTTTTTTCTATAGCTTCCTCACCTCTCTCAGCTTTCATAGAATTGAAGAGTTAGGGCCTTGCTCTGGATTAGGCTTTGGTTTAAGGGAGTGTTGTGGCTGGTTTGATCTTCTGTCCGTATCACTGTCCATATCCATGACCCCTAAAATGTTCTCAATATCAGCAATAAGGCTGTTTGCTTTCTTACCATTTGTGTGTGCACTGGAGTAGCACCTTCAGTTTCCTTTAAGAACTTTTTCTTTGCCTTTACAACTTGGCTGACTGGTGCAAGAGGCCTAGCTTTTGGTCTGTCCCAGCTTTTGACAGGACTTCCTCACTAAGCATAATCATTTCTAGCTGTTGATTTAAAGTGAGAGATGTGTGACTCTTCCTTTCACTTGAACACTGTGAGGCCACTGTAAGGTTATTAATTGGCCTTATTTCAATATTGTTGTGTCTCAGGGAGTAGGAAAGCCCAAGGAAAGGAAGAGATGGGGAATAGCCAGTCAGTGGAGCAGTTAAGTTTGCCATCTTCTGTGGGTGCAGTTTGTTACCCCAAAACAATTAGAATAGTAATATCAAAGATCACTGGTCACAGATCACCATAAGGAATAATAAAAATGAAAAAATTTGAAATAGTATGAGAATTACCCAAATGTGACAAAGAGACATGAAGTGAGCAGTTGCTGTGAGAAAAATGGCACCGGTAGACTTGCTTGATGCAGGGGGTTGCTACATACCTTCAATTTGTAAAAAAAAAATGCACCATCGGCAAAGCACAGTGAAGCATGATAAAATGAGGTATGCCTATATTTCCATAATTTTCAGCTATGCTTGCAGATTTGAAAAAAATACATACAGTTTGATTTGGGATCTTTAGTTCTGGTCTGGCATTTACTTTTAAATTAGTATTTTAAGAACTGAGTTAAAGAGTTTGAGAGGGTTCTTACACATCATTGCATCTAACTGCCTTATGTTTTGGTGAGAAGGGTATTGATTTATTCAAGGTCATACAGCTAAAATTTCTGTCTGTCAGGGCTGTCTTTTTCCTGCACTGTAGTGTGTTTCCTAATGAATTTGATTTGTCATATCATGACTTCATATTCTTAATAATATTTGAGGGTGTTTAATAGTTTTAATAGCAAGTAAGATCAGAGTGAGGCAGTAGAAATGGCATGAACTTTGCAGGCATTCTATAAGGATTCAGGTCTTAGTTGTGTTACTGACTGGCCAGGTATCCTTGGGCAGCTTAACCTGTCGGCCTCAATTTTCTGATGTGATGGTACTTATTTTAAGAGATTGTTATGCAGGGGGCACCTGGGTGGCTCAGTTGGTTAAGCATTTGCCTTTGGCTAGGGTCATGATCCCAGGGTCCTGGGAACGAGCCCCACGTTGGGCTCCCTGCTCAGAGGGAAGCCTGCTTCTGCCTATCCCTCTGCCCCTCTCCTCTGCTTGTGTGCGCATGCGCACCCATGTGCGTGCTGTCTCTCTCTCTCAAATAAATAAATGAAATCTTTAAAAAGAAAGATTGTATGGAGTTAGAAATAGTGTATAACAGTTGCATCTAATATGCTAACTGGAGCATTGGGAGTTTTACTGAAGGATAGGTGATGTTATTTATTTATTGGTACTTTTTGATAGCTTTAAAATTGTGATCAGGAAAAAAGATTAAAATAACATCTGGATATTGATATGTAAGTTTATATTGTTCTAGTACTAAATGATTTTGTTGAGGCGCAAACATGTAACATGCATGTATATATTGTCTTATTTATAAGGAAATTGACTGTTTTCTTAAACCAAAAAATTACTTTTTCTAGGACTGTTTTAAGTACAGTATATTGATTTTATATTTTCAAATCATTATTGCTCTTCTATTTTCTCTCAGTTCACAGTGGGAAAAGGTACAGAAAGATGACACGGATCCAGCACAACTTAAAGGTATCAAAGGAAGTATTGAGACAATTACCAGAGACATTTCTTTAATTGATTACTGATAATCAAGATATTGAAGTTAATACTAAAGATAGCATCAGTCAGTAAATAGTGTTCTGGAAAAAAATTTACAAATTACGATATTTTAATTAATGATTTTCTCTTAAGTGTGAAACTCCAATTTATGAGAGGAAATAATTCGAATACCAGTTTTCTATTTTCTAAATGTTGGATTATGTCATATAAAAATCAAGCAATTTATTTTCTTTAAAAGCCTTTGTTCAGGTGTATGACACAATTTTATCTCAGTATATATGTATTTCTTGGGTTTTATGTTAACCCAGTTTGAGGGATGCATTCCTGTTGGTTATGTTTAAAAAAGCTTTGTGCTTTTGTTTTATTTAAAGAAACTATTACTTTGGATTTATCCCAATAGAACAACTTCAAGGAGCGAGTATCTAAAGTATTCTTATTTTAAAAAGTAGATCACTGGGTAGTGGTTGGAGGAAATGGTATAGAATTAAGTGGTGTTGCAGTTCTCTTTTGTCTGTTTTGTTTCTCAATGCCCTAGCTGGTGTACAAGTGATTTTCAGTTGTGTGTTCCAATGGAAAGGAGTAGATGCCGGCGTTAGAAAATCTGCAGTAATTCCCTAACTGTATGACCTCGAACCCAACTCAGTGCCCTCATCTAAAATGAAAAGAACGTCTAACTTTAAGTTACTGCAGAGATTTGGAGATGCCTCAGTGATAAGGCGACACCTTGCACAGTGTCTGTGCTAGATGTTCAGTACATATCAGATTCCTTCCTTTCCTGTAAAAAATTGATGCTATTTGACTGGCTCCTTTGTTTTATTTATCCATTCATTTAGTTACTTCCTTCATGTGGGGTACTGTAGGGATACAAAAAAAACCCAAAACCAAAACCCAGATGTGTTTCCTTCAGCAAATATTATATATAGCTTGGTAAGAAATATAATTTATGTACAACTAACTGTTAATACAATGTATAAAGTTACATGGGCTGTAACTGAAATCCACAAAGTAGGAATTCATAGTAGGGATAGATTTTCTATTATTTTGGTATGATAGGAGAGCAGCAGGGAAAGTTTAATGGAAAGTATGGCTTTGATGGGCAGGATGGGTAGGATTTAGACTTCAGAATAGGAGGAGCTAAGCAAAAATAATAGAATGAGCAAGAATATGATTAATAGTAATGTTCACCACCACTCCTGCTGCCCATTATAATGGCATTTTAAGCTCAAGGAGTAGGTCGTTTTTACCAGAGAACACCATATGGAAGTCAAAAGATCAGTGAGAAAAGATAAAGAGATACTTAAAATCTAATGGTAGCCTATTAAATGCCTTCATAAAAGATTTTTGTTATGTAGGTCTCTCGGCATATACTCATGTGGAGCTTCCCTATTACTCTAAGTTTATTCTGATTGCTGCATACCTTGCTTCATACAATCCAGCAAGAACTGACAAGAGGTTCTTCCTTAAGGTAATAATTATTTCTTTTTACTTTGTTTTTGAAGATTCCAGGAATGTTTTAAAATTTCTCAACTCTTGTAAGTTTCTCAGGGGCAGATATTAGAATAAGAGATTGCTAAATGTACATTTAGGACTTACTCTTTAAGACTTTAAATTAAGGTCACAACCTGAATGGGGAACGTAGGTAGCTTCACAGAAGAGTTCAGGTATACTTTAGGTAATAGTTCTAGATTTAAAAAATATATAAATAATGTTTTGTGTAAAGTATGAGAGATGGTAATAATTTTAACGTTGGTAATTCCTTCATTGTTCTAAAGCTCCTACAGTAGTGCTATGCATTCCATACAGCATTATCTAGAACATTCAGAAGCCTCTTCTGCATGTACATTAGTTGGAGAAATCCCATTTTGGAATTCTTTTCTTTTTGGGAAAAAAATGCAATTTGATTCATTATTAAATATATTTGTAATGAATTTTTTTTTAAAGATTTTATTTATTTGACAGAGAGCGAGATAGCGAGAGAGAGAACACAAGCAGGGGGATTGGGAGAGGGAGAAGCAGGCTTCCCGCTGGGCAGGGAGCCCAATGCAGGGCTCGATCCCAGAACCCTGGGCTCATGACCTGAGCTGAAGGCAGACACTCAACTGACTGAGCCACCCAGGCGCCCCTATTTGTAATAAATTTTTATTTGTTGTTCTGCTTATCTCTCCCACTAGTCTTTGTTTCATGAAGGCAAGGACCACATCTGTTTTTTTCTCCACTGTTAAATCCCAAATGCTGAACCAAATGTTCTCAATCAGTGATTCTTATATGAATTGACAGCCTGCCTTAAGGGATGAATAAAAACCCATTTATCTGTGGAAGTTTTGTTTTTATAGAAACAAATATGCTGTACTAAATCAATATAATAAGTTAATCTCTTAGGAAGTATCATTATTTTATTTTAACCTCTTTCATACAGAAGTAATCTTGTATATAATCGAAGTCTAAGTCAAAGCGGCCTAAAAATATGTTGATATTTTAAGTGGTAATAAATAAAATAAGAAAGCCTAAGATATGTAAATTAGTATATATGTGCCATGTTTTAAATTATGTTTTCTGTTTTTGTGGAGTATCACCTTTTTTCCCCATCTTAATTATTTTCCTTAATTGCAGCATCATGGGAAAATCAAGAAAACCAGCTTTCTAAAGAAACATGAAAAGGTATTTACCTTTTAATTTCTCTCTTGGGAAAAACTCATGAATTCAGGATACTGTAGAAAGTGGATAAATGCATGCTTTTATTAGTTATTGGATGTAAGAAGTTTTTATTGATAAGGTACCATTATAACGTTGTAGTGGTATTTTGTTAAGTCGAGTGTGGTGACAAAGACACATTCAAGTGAGCTGGTATTGGAGATAAAAGTGAGTTGACAAGGTCTTTTAGTGAATTCATAGATGAAAAAGATTACCGTGGAATTTTTAACTAAACACAGCTGGTTTTCCTCTTTTCCCCTTTGAAACCCTCACAAAAGTGACCCTGAAGAAATAAGAAAGGTGAATACATAGGGACTAAGTGGATGAGAGACCCGCACAACTTGGAACAGCATTGTAGGTAGATGCACAGATGACTAAATAGGCCGACAAGGCGGGCACCTAAGCCCAAAAGCAAGCAGATTTGACCTGGGGAGTCTGGAACAGCTTAGAAATCAGAGGCCCTGAGCACATTCGAAGACAGGGTATAGGGCCACACTGAAATTGGCAGAGGAGCGTTTGGACTGCTCAGATACTTGTTCTGCTTTGTACATTGAAACCACCGCTGCCTTTCTTGACAAAAGATGGAGAAGTCCTACCTGTTAACTTCGTAACATAGGAGCTGTGAGTCTTGTTTCTCTGTCCCATTCTTAAAAGAAGTTTTTCTCTAATGCCCTTCTGAAATGATAGTGTTTTCTCACGATTTTGAAGACATTGTTTTACTGTCTCTGGCTTTATTGTTGCCACTAAAAAATCCGCTATTTGTTATTCCTTTTTTGATATCTCTGTTTTTCTCTAGCTGCTTATAAGTTCTCTTCTCATTTTCCTTTAGTGTTTTTACTGTTTCACAACATGGTGGATCTGGAATTGAATTTTTTAATTGGGATTCATTTTGTTTCCTGAATTTGAATAACGATGCCTTTATTCAGTGCTGATGAATTAACTTTTCAAATATTAGCCTCTCCCTCATTGTAATATGTCTTCCTGAGACACTGATTAGACATAAGTCAGACCTTCCCACTCTGTTCTCTTCATCTCTTAAGTCTTCTCATTCTTTATTACCTTTGGTCTCTGTGTGCTGTATTCTGGGTGATCTCTTCAGTTCTGTGTTCTTTCTCTCTTTGTCTCTTCTGTTTACATCATCTTTATCATTCCAGTAACGTCATTTGTAATTTTTAGATGTTTCATTGGTTCATTTCAACTCTCATCACTTTTATATTTTTCCTAGTCCCATTTTTCTTTAACATAAAAATATTTTATGTTCTCTCTTATATTCTGGTATTAGAAGTCCTTGTCGATATACGAATTCTCCATTTTCTGTTTTTGTTGGCTCATGCACATAATGCCTTGCTCCTGGACATTTTATTATTTTTAGTTGTTGCCTGAATTTCATCTTGGAATTTTTGAGGCCTGAGGTGTGTTCTTTTTGAAAGGTTTTACGTTTACTTCTTGTGCAGGCACTTAAGAACACCAGTAACCTGTGATCATTTGAAATTCGGTTCTTAGCCTTGGAGGTTTTCAGACCACAGAGGTACTGTGAATTCTGCCCCCACATCAGTGTTAAGCCCTGTTTCTAATTGAAATTCTTGGGGAAGACTTTTGTCCTCCCTTCACACAGCATCAGAGTTTGTCAGGGAAATTTCCTTACCAGATCCATTTGCTTGGAGCGGAAAATTTTTTCTGGTATTGCCTCCTCACTGAGACATCTCTGATTAGGCTTTCCACTATAGGCAGATCATTGATTTTGTACCTTCTTTCTTATGTGTGTGCTTTGGGTAGTAAAGGATTGTTAGGAGGGAGTACTTATAGCTGGGGTGGTCAGGGAAGGATCTGTGGTAGGGCTTGCATATGAATGGGCACTCAAGAATGGTGGGGACTGGGACACCATGGTGGTTCAGTCCGTTAAGTGTCTGCCTTGGGCTCAGGTCATGATCTCAGGGTCCTGGGATCGAGCCCTCTGTCGGGTTCCCTGCTGAGCGGGGAGTCTGCTTCACTCCCCCCCACTCGTGTTCTCTCTCACTCGCTCTTTCTCAAATAAAAAAATCTAAAAAAAAAAAAAAAAAGTGGAACTGGATGTGCAAAGATGGGAGAGGGGGTATTCCACTGAACTGTAAAGTGAGTTTCAGAGAAAAGTCATGTGAGGCCAGGTTGTGGAGGAATTTTGTCACTCACCAGTTCTTAAGGGAAGGAAGCCCATCTATTCACCTCTGTGTCTCAGCACTTGGTGATATTCGTGGGTATTTACAAATGAATAGGTAGAATAAAGAAAATTGAAGAATGAACATAAGGCTAAGAATTTTAGTCCTGTTCTTTAGACAGAGAAAACCGTTTAAAGATTTTGAGGTGGGAGATATGAGTGCTGTATGAAGGTCAGTGAGGACTGTGACATCCTAGCACTCCCCGAGAAGGACAGTCTTGACAGAGGGAACCATATGAGCCAAGACCTCATAGGAATATCTCTAGTTGTAAAGGAACTGTAGTTCTTTTGATGTGATTCTTACTGATTTGACTTTTATAGTAGCCTCTTTTGTCTTTGGTTCATGTTTTAAAATCTGAGCTTAACTGAAAGCTTCCTGCGTATACCTATTAGTTTATATTTTTGTTCCCTCTCTTCCTGAAATCTTGATTGAATGCTTATTTTATGCCAGGCACTCTGCTGGATGCTATGGAGAGTGGAGAACAGAATAGCCATTGTCTCTGCCTTCATGAAGTTCTCAATCTAATCAAGCCAGTACACATTAAAAAACAAACCACACGAATAATTATTTTAACAGTTGTTTTGACTGGAGGAGATTATGCTAAGTGAAATAAGTCAAGCAGAGAAAGACAATTATCATATGGTTTCACTCATTTATGGAACATAAGAAATAGCAGGAAAATCGGTAGGAGAAGGAAGGGAAGAATGAAGGGGAGGTAAACAGAAGGGGGAATGAACCACGAGAGACTATGGACTCTGGGAAACAAACTGAGGGTTTCAGAAGGGAGGGGTGTGGGGGATTGGGATAGGCTGGTGATGGGTATTAAGGAGGGCACGTATTGCATGGAGCACTGGGTGTTATATGCAAACAATGAATCATGGAACACTACATCAAAAACTAATGATGTATGGTGACTAACATAATAAATTAAACAAAACAAAACAAAAAAAACCAGTTGTTTTGAAAATACTATATATCTTCAGTTGTATAATTCTTAAAAATCAGCTGACACCGATTTTTAAAGATTTTACTTTTAATTCAACTAATGCCTGGGTGTGATGTCAGATTATTTGCCCATCAGTTTATGAAGAAAAGCAACAGTTTTCCCCCTGTCTTCACCCATAGTCTCATTCCCCTGTTCTCCGAATTGTTTCTAGTTTTAGTTTTTCTAGTATAAACGTCCATAACTAAGTTTCTGTCTCTATTTTTCTTGGTGTAACTTGACACCAAATTTGATGCCATTTAACTCCTCAAAAATTAGATTTGATTTCCTTTTTGATCTATTCTTACAGGCCTTCATTCTCCTTAATGAGCTCTGTGGTGGAGTTAGTAGGCATTTCTCAGACTTTCCCTTCTAGAAGGGAAGCCAGTTTGCATGTATAACACACCAAACCAGTTCAGTGAGGAAAGTAACTACCATATGCCTCACATTCCTCTAGAACACTTTAGTTTTAAATTGGGTATGTGTTTTCTAACCAGAAAACTTGAAAAGTGAAAAATTTTCCATTCCAAGCAAATGGATTTGGTAAGGAAATTTCCCTGCCAAACTCTGACTTTGTGTGAAAGGAGGACAAAAGTCTTCCCTGAGAATTTCAGCTGGAAACCAGGGCTTAACACTGATGTGGGGTCAGAATTCACAATACTTCTGTGGTAGAGGCAGAGGGAGAGAGAGAATCTCAGGCAAACTCTGCGCTAAGTGTGGAGCCCAACGTGGGACTGGCTCTCATGACCCTGAGATCATGACCTGAGCCAAAATCAAGAGTCAGATGCTCAACTGACTGTGCCACCTAGGCACCCCGATGTTAACCACTATTCTTAAACTCACACAAATGACAAATGATTAGTAACAAATGATTAGTATCTAGAATTTTTTAGAAGACATATATAAACCAGTAAGAAAAAGGCAAAAATCCAATCGATATGTGGGTAAATGATATAAAAAGGAACCTGAATGTCTAACAAACCTGACGTGGTTATCAGCCTCATTCACTAGTGAGAGAAATGAATCTTTATTTTTATTTATTTTTTTGAGAAATGAAACTTAAACAACAGCTGTTATTTCATGTTCTTGGATTAGCAAAACTAAAAAAAGAATCTGATGATTTTATTGGTGATAATGTAGAAGAATAAGGGCCTGCGTATTCTGTAGGTTGGCGATAATAAAGTTAATATGTGCGTGTACTTTGAATTGGTCACGGTAAGCTGGGCTGGGCTGTAGCAAAAAATAACCCACCCCCCCCCCAACTCTGAGTGGATTAACATAACAAAGATTTATATGTTACTCCTGACACAGTGGAGTATGGGTTGGGTGGCCCTCTTTTGTAGTGATGCCAAGTAAAACATGGTGATTTCTAAAGTGGCCACCAAAGGGTAAGAAGATTAAAGGATTAAAAGAAGATTAAAGGTTTGAAAGGCCAGGCTTGGAAGTAGGTGACGTCACATTCACCCCCAGTCATCTAATGGCAGAAGATAACTAGGAAATGTAGGCTTCCCTGTGCCCCAGACGAAGTGTTGGTGATCATAGAGCATTGTCTCTGCCCTCTGCTTTCTACTTCAGTTTCTCAGTCCCACTTAGAGAAACTCACACATGTGCACAAGGAGAAATGTACAGGATGGTCCATCACAGGATAATTTGTGATGAATTATAGTGATGAATTTTTAGAAGTAGATTTTAGAAGTAGATAGATTTTATTGTCATAAAATGGAATTCTGTAGAGTTGCTTAAAAATGGGACTTAGAAGTGCGTGTATCAATATGGGTAAACCTCAAAAACATATTGAAGGAAAAAAGCAACTTAGTAGAGTGATATGTCCAAAATAATGTCATTTATATGTCATTATATGTCATTTATCTTGCAGATAGTGCTGTATATTGTTTATGAATACATCTATAGTAGCAGTATAAAAGTTGTCATGAAAGTGGTAAAAACACCACATTCTGGATAGTGGTTCCTTTTGGGAGAAAATGGGATGTGAGAGGGGTGTAAGGGAGCTTCAGTTTACCTGTAATGTGATCTAATGTTTTTTTTTTCCTTTGCACATATCACAAATTGGGTGCTGGGCACATTATTATTTAAATATCAGCCTCTATACTTTTCTATATGCTTGAAGTATTTAATGAGAAAGGATATAAAATTTAAGACCTGGAAAATGATTTCTAAACTATTTTTTAGATATAAGTAGCTGAGGTAAACACATACTTCATTTTTTAATTCTGTGTAGGCCTTTTTTTTACAGTCATTCTTTAAAGAAATAATTTTTCTTATGCATGTAAATACAGATTTCCATTTATTTGCCATCAGTAATATAGATATTACATTCTAACAGTGCTACTAAAATTATCTTAGAGTAGACCTTGAGCACTTCAGTTTCTGATGACAAGAAATTGTACCATATGGCTTTGTACACAAATATGCACATTTTATGATCTTTCAGTTTTTTTTTTCTTTTTCTTTTTTTTTTTTAAAGATTTTTTTTTTTTAATTTATTTATTCGACAGAGATAGAGACAGCCAGCGAGAGAGGGAACACAGCAGGCGGAGTGGGAGAGGAAGAAGCAGGCTCCTAGCGGAGGAACCTGATGTGGGGCTCGATCCCATAACACCGGGATCACGCCCTGAGCTGAAGGCAGACGCTTAACCGCTGTGCCACCCAGGCGCCCCTGATCTTTCAGTTTTTAAATTTACATTGTTTCAGGCTGACAGCAGCTTATTCACAAATTGTCAAATCTTTTATTAGTTTTCTAAGCTAGCATTTACTATAACTGATCTTTTTAGAACTATTAATGGTGAACAAATGTATTTTCCTGGTGGTGGCACAAAAAGGAATGAATAGTGAAAACTAAGGAGTAAGTTCTAGTTGAGGAGTTAGTACCCGGACCCTTGTTTTGGTTATGCACTATTTTGACAAATGACCTGGCTTACCATCTGGTTATAACAACAAAATAGGTGTGATGTTCAGGACTAGGAATGGATGACTTGTGAGGTGTTTATTTAATACCTGTTTATGCTAAGTCAGAAAATCTTGAAGAAAATGTTGAAAGATAAGTCTTTGTATCAGCTAAGGTTTTAACGTAGAGAGTAGAAGTTAGAATTGTTAGGATCTTTGGGGTATATGTATATTGTTACTGGGAATTTGTGGTACAGAAAGTGAGTTCTGCAAGAAGAAAATCCATGTTCTTTTTGTTACAGACAAGTAATCATCTTCTCGGACCAAAACCATTTCCACTAGACAGATTATTAGCAATATTATATAGTATCGTGGACAGTAGAGTTGCTCCAACAGCAAACATTTTTTCCCAGGTAAGCTTAATAATAGGTTCTTATCTGTCCTCTCTGTCTTTATGGAATTCTTCAGGTAGTATAGTTGGTATAGTTCCAGGCATTTAGATTTTTAGTTAGCATATGTTACTGTTTTAACTAAGCAATGAACAGTGTTCTTGGTAAGTACTTGAAAATTCCAAATATAGAATCTTTGAGGGTATCCCTGAATTTGCTTCTGTTTACAGGTATAACTTGATGACAAAACCAACTTGATGTTTCCAGATGTTTTATTTTTTCAATAAAGGAATTTTTAAATTAAACAATTATAATTATCTTGCTGATTAAATAAGTGGTTTCATGATTAAATTGATGAATTATTATGTAGAATATAATCTAATGAACACAAAATTAAAAAAAATTTATTTGTAGGAAAGTAATCTGTAGTATCCTTATTGCTCATATATATGTCAACAGTATGATATTAAAAAAAAAAATTTTCTGGAATGATTAAGTTCTCAAAATTTTTCACTAGATGGCAGCAGTACCATAAAAATATGAAATACGACTTTTTAAAATAAAATAAAGTCATTAAGGGTATTTTTTTTAGTTCACATTTTAAGAAAAAAATCTATTAAAAATACAGTCACAATAGATTTCTTAAATGGTCCAGAAAAACAGTTCTTAGCATATGGTATCAATGGGTAGAAGATAAATCAGATGATGTGACTAGCAGTATTGAAAAGCACTTCAGATTTTACAATGAGCATTTTGTTCTCTATATATGTTTTTAGGTTGAGAAATATGTAAATAATAACATTGATGTTTAAATTTGCTGCAAATAAATTTAGTCCCTGAATGGATGTTTGACTTATAATCTAATGTATGGTGGTAAATTTTTTTTTTTTTAGGATTTTATTTATTTATTTGAGAGAGAGAGAGAGCACGAGCAGGGGAGCAGGGTGGGTGGACAGAGGGAGAAGCAGACTATGCTGAGCAGAGAGCCCACCCTGGGGCTTGATCCCAGGACCCCTGGATCATGATCTGAGCTGAAGGCAGATGCTTAACCGACTGAGCCACTCAAGCACCCCTATATGATGCTAACTTTTAACTTTTCATTTAAAGAAGACTTTGAGAACCAAAAACAGATATGTTCTCAACATTCTCAACATTGAAGTTAGATAATTTTTATGTAAGTCAGCATTTATAGAAAATTGTATCTACATTTATTGTGTTCTTGAAGAAAGGTAGTCTAGTTGGTTATTAAGCTATGTAAATAACTAGCTTAGATAGGTAGATTGGTGGCCCTAATGCTGGTAACTTTAAAAATATAATTCAGTTTTAATCTGTATTATAGGGATTCTTTTTCCATTTTTTTTTTAAATGAAAAAAAATTTTTAAATGATTTTTTTTAAGTCATAGTGACTATTTTTTTTTTAAGATTTTATTTATTGATTTGTCAGAAAGAGAGAGAAAGAGAACACAAGCAGGGGGAGCAGCAGGCAAAGGGAGAAGCAGGCTCCCAACTGAGCAAGGAGCCTGATGTGGGGCTTGATCCGAGGACCCTGGGATCATGACCCGAGCCGAAGGCAGACGCTTAACTGACTGAGCCACCCAGGTGTCCCTTTATTTATTTATTTGTTTGTTTATTTATTTTTTAAAGATTTTTATTTATTTGAGAAAGAGAGAGAGAGAGAATGAGAGCACCAGAGGGGGGAGGGTCAGAGGAGAAGCAGGCTCCCTGATGAGCAGCGGGGAGCCCTACCTGGGGCTAGATCCCAGGACTCCAGGATTATGACCCGAGCCGAAGGCAGATGCTTAAGCCAACTGAACCACCCAGGCACCCCCTGAAATTAATTTGTAATCAGACTTTACATTTTCTTAAAAGCTTTCTGCATATAGTAGAGATTTTTTGTTTCGTTTTTGCTATTGCAATAACTATGGAACAGAAGGCAGCTTCCATTATCTTTATTAAAAGGAATTGAGCTTTAGAGAGGTTAAATGGTATTCCCACCATGACACAATGAGTAAATCATTGAGAACCAAAGCGGAGAAGTGAGGTAGAGAGTTAAGGAAGGCATTTGCATCACATGTGATTGTACTTCTCAAGTGCCCCAAAATTACCTTTGTGTGAAGGAGAGAGAGGGAAGGATAATAAATGTTTATTCCTTTTGGAAAGTTTGTAATTTATTCTGGGGGAATAAAACATATACATAAAAATAATGGTATAAGGCTGTAAATGGATGCTGGATAGTGCTGCTGAGAATTCTAGAGCAGAGAGCACTTGTGGATTGGGCAGGGTGAGAGAAAGACAGCTTCACAGAAAAGGTTAAAAGTGGAGCTGGGCTGTGGAGAATGAGTAGGAGTTTTGTTTCTTTAAGTATTTCTAGTTTATGTAAGTGATACCTGTTTATTATACAAAAAAAATGAGAAATTGGATAAATAAAAAGGAAAAGTAATAGATAAAGCTAACATATCTTACTTCCAGTGGATAAAGTTAGTTAGAGATTTAAGAAGGGGAGATGATAGGAGTAAAGGGACGGGACTGGGAAAAAAACAAAATACATTTGTGAACTGTCGCCCCAGTCTCGTTGAGAGTGGATGGGGTTGTATCGTCATAGTGACAGCAGTTGTTGTCGCTGTGGTCCAGAACAAGTAACACACACACAAGTAACCGCACATCACACCTTGCTGTTGATGCCCTCCACATCGTACCTTATGTTGCTAGAGTGTTTTGCATTTATAGTTTGCTGTGTACTAGGTTAATCTTTAAAAAAGGAGAGGGAACTGAAGCTCAGTGCCTAAAAGATCTGCCCAAGGCCACACAGCAAATCACTGGCAGCAACCAGACTTGGATGCAGATTTTTCCCAGCAGCAGGTCTAGGTTTATAGGGATAGACAGTCAAAACCAACAAGAGGTTGCTGATTTGGAGATTTACTAGCTGCTCTGAGGCTTTGGTTAGAGAAGAACAGTATCACCAGTCTGTGTTTGCAGCAGTGTCTGTAATGTAATTAAGAAACAACTTGGCCTAAATGCATCTTTATTTTTTAAATGAAGTTAAATTCTCTTCAACGTAACAGCCTAAACGAAGTTTTTGCTCTTTATTTCTTCTCATTAGCAGTAATCAAAATGATAATTTTATATATTTAAAACATGGCTTTAAATGAATTTGTTTGTGTTCATTTGATGATAAATCATTTAGGACTTGATCTCAGTGATTCCCATTTGGGATACAAAGGGTGAGAGAATACTGAGGGATAGATGCAACTAACCCTAAGGAATTGAGCTCTGCTTTTGCTTGGTCAATAAAGTATCTAAGAAAATCAAGAAGCATATATATACTGTGTTTAAAAACAAAATGTGGCAGAATTCACATTCAGAAAAAGGGTGTTTCTCCCACAGGTTTTTTTCCCCTTCCCATTGATTCCCAGTGACCATTTCTATTTTTATCATATTATTCAGCCATCACACTTTACTCTTGACCATAGGAATGCAATTTCCTTAAGTTCACTTAATTCTTTAAGTGAAAGAAGGCTGCCCACATTTGTATTGGCAGTGCTTATTTGATAAGAACACTAGATGGTGATATTGCTGCATTCTAGTTTTAAGAACCTAAGGAAACAGCTTTACTCCTTAAAGTCTTTCATGTTTAGAGAAAGCTGTTTGTTAAATGAACACATTTAACAAAATACAATTGAACAAAATACAAAATTAAACAAAATACAAAACAAAAATACAATTGCCTGAAGATGTTTAATGATATATACATGTATGTATGCACACATGTGTACACGTTCATGAAAATGTAAATAAGATTGATAAAGAATTGTGTTGCATGAGTATTTTCCACCTGGAAGTAAAGTGTTTTCTATTGACTGTTATGTGCCTATATGAGATGATAATGTATTATTTTTCTAATCATTTATTCCATATGCAACTGTTTTAAAGATTTATTTCATAGTTTCATAGTAATGTGCTGTTCTTTTAGTTTGAATTACCAGTTATATAATTATTTATTATTTTTTACATATAACAAATTGATCAATTTTCACAATTGATCACAAAATTGTTCACAATTTTCTTGAAGTGCAATTTTATTTCCATTGCATTTTATTCAAATCTATTTAAATCTATTCTGTAAAAAAGTTATAAAAATAGTAGCTTAAGGAATCTTTAAAGTTGTTAAAATTCCAATTGAGAATAATGATCAAATTCATAATAGTATTAGTAGCAGTATTGTATTGTGGTTGGTATTCTTCTGAATTTATTCTTTATTAGGTTTTAGATAAAATCCTATTCATTAATTTTTTAGTCTCATAAGTAGGTAAAAATATTAGCATATTTAATGTTTTATGTTAGATTAATGCTCAGATTTATCAAATTGAAATATGGTTTTTAAATTTTTCTGAGACTTTTAAGGTAAATTTACCCTTATCCAATTTAATATAATCTTGTAGTCAAGATCATGGCTCTTTTTAAAAATTGTCAGTCACATGAAACAAATGTAGTTCTTATATATGTGTATGAACTTTGTGAATGGCAAAGCATTAATTCTTGTGTTTTTATTTTTTTTTCCCGTCAGTGTGGCTAGAATGGGTAAACTATACCATGTACATGCAGGAAGTAGTAAAGTTCAGAGGTATTACGTTCAAATTTTAATTTGATCAGATATGTTATTGAAGACCATTTATCATCTTTAAAAGAAATACTGTTGAATTGCCCTTTTTTTTTGAATGGATCAAATGCATTTTCTTATTATTATAATATTTTTTTATTATATTATGTTAGTCACCATACAGTACATCCCTGGTTTTTGATGTAAAGTTCGATGATTCATTAGTTGCATATAACCCCCAGTGCACCGTGCAATACGTGCCCTCCTTACTACCCATCACCAGCCTATCCCATTCCCCCACCCCTTCCCCGCTGAAGCCCTCAGTTTGTTTCTCAGAGTCCATAGTCTCTCACGCTTCATTCCCCCTTCTGATTACCCCCCCTTTCTTTATCCCTTTCTTCTCCTACCGATCTTCCTAGTTCTTATGTTCCATAGATGAGAGAAACCATATGATAATTGTCTTTCTCTGCTTGGCTTATTTCACTTAGCATTATCTCCTCCAGTGCCGTCCATGTTGCAGCAAATGTTGAGAAGTCGTTCTTTTTGATAGCTGAGTAATATTCCATTGTATAAATGGATCACTTGCCCTTTTTTTTTTAAAGCGTATTAAAACCAGGTTATGCTTTTTTATTTTATCTTTTTTTTTTCCTTGAAGAAAAATGATAATTTTTTTGGAAATTTTTGCATGATCTATTTCATCCTTTTTGATATTTCTGTATCTTCTCTTACTCATCCTTGCCCACTTCCTCCATAGTCTTATATTTAGGTGAAGATAGTAGGAATAATTCTTTAAGATTCTAGTCATGTATATTACTTATTTTAAAATATTAAGCCATATTTATCTTTTCTCGAGGATAAACTTGCTGAAGAGTTTATTTCTAAAATTACTGGTAGAAGTTTCTGAAAGTGACTTTTAAAGGGAAAATTATCTTTAAAAAATTAAGGACATTTAATTACACATATATTACATACTGACATTGATCTTATTTGATTTAGCATTTTGAAGAATTATTTTTGAAGATAGTTCACTGTAATTACAGTTTAGAAGTTTTAAAATGATATAATTGTTATATTCTGTATAAGAATTGCAGTCTAAATTAATATCAAGAAGTAGCTGAAAGATAAGAAAAGGAGCATACATTGTTCCTTTAAAAAATAGTTCTATGTACCATATAGACAAGTTGAATTTTTTCAGTAATTAATATCTGATTTCTGAATGGCTTTCTGTTTAGTTGTACATAATTTAATAAGGAAAAATTAAAATGTTCTTACACATTTATTTTAATTTTTAAGAGTATAAAGAATTTTTTTTGAGCAAAGTATAATGTACAGATATAGTTTTTTCAAAAATATACATTTCCATTTCTGCTTTCTCTGCTTTTGGACTCACATCATGATACCATATACATAATGGAATATATTTGGACTGTATTTGTTATATCTGTTTAATTTTTTGGTCATAAATCAACTGATCTTTCCCCATAAAGGTTGCATTAATTGTAGTAGCATTTAGATAACCTTAAGCTTTCTGCTGATTTAATTGTTGGTTTATAAGCTATACAGGGTATATTTAAACTAATAATTGTGATATTTTCCAAATCATCATCAGTCAGAATGCAGAATGATAATGTATTTTATCTGTGAAAGCTTTTTGAAGCAGCTACTTCATCTCTAATTTACCATAGCTGGAAGATGTTTTCACTACACTTGTTGGGGCTGCTAACCTTTTATTTAACCAAAAACAGATTTTTGGCATCTTTCTTCAAATATAGGTAGCTATTCAGTAAATTTATATAATTTTCTGTTTTTTTTTTACAGTATAGAAGGGATTTTGTTAATATTAACTCAAAAACATTTAAATATAAATATTTTAATCTAGTTAATCTACTTTTAATTCATACTTCAAATTCAAAGTGTTTGTCTTTTTTCCCTGGTTGAAATTAAGTTTTTCTTTCTCTGCTTAAGATTTCATTTAACAGATCCTTACTGAGGCCTGCTATGTTGCAGGCACTGTGTTAGATAAAGAGAATATGAATGTGAAGAGAATGCTATTCCTGCCATGAGGAGTTCCAAATCAGCTTCTGGCTTGTACTAGGGTTAATGGCCTATGTATGTATTTACTGGAGGACAGACATGCTGAATGAAGGAACTGATACTTAAAGGGAAAACTAATAGTTAAATATTTAAGGTGAATAGATAAAAATAGGATTTTTCACTTCAGTAGTCCCTGTTTTTTGATAGTATAGGTA
Organism: Ursus arctos; assembly: GCF_023065955.2. Lineage (NCBI taxonomy): Eukaryota > Metazoa > Chordata > Mammalia > Carnivora > Ursidae > Ursus > Ursus arctos. Next base: position 19,033,353 of record NW_026622985.1, read on the forward strand.
TTTGAATGTCTCGTTCCAAGTAAAATTAACAAACCTGTTTGTTGAATCTTTCCTTCTGACATGCCTTGAACTTAGTGTTGTGGAGCATGCTTGTTTAATACCTGTGTCATAACTAAATTTTGCTAATACCAAATTAAATTTAGTTGTAACTAAATTAGATTCTGTTGTATCTGTTGGTATCAAACAATCTCAGTTAAGACTTGAAACTTGTTAAGTTATGGACAAATAAGCAGTCTATTATATTTGGCTTATTATAAACTAAGGGGGTCTTAAAAAGTTACATGGGTGTATTTCAAATACTTCATGATTAAAAGTTACCCTAGGGGCACCTGGGTGGCTCAGTTGGTTAAGCATCTACCTTTGGCTCAGGTCATGATCCCAGGGTGCTGGGATCGAGCCCTGAATCTGGTTCCCTGCTCAGCAGGAAGTCTGTTTCTCCCTGTGCCTCTGCCTGCTGTTCCCCCAGCTTGTGCGCGCGCGCTCGCGCGCGCTCTCTCTCTCTCTCTAAATAAATAAATAAAATACTTTAAGAAAGAAAAAAAGTTACCCTATTTTTTCACTCTTTTATATACAGTATTTCAAACTACTTTTGTAAATTTTTAACCAAAACTACTTTAACCAAATAAGCTGATTTTATACTTTACTTATAATTATAAACCTCTTTACCTTAAAGAATTAGTTTGTTGCATAATATTACAGTTGTTTTATATTTTTACAGAAAAAGTAATAACATTTATCAAATGCTAGTCACATAACATCAGAAATCATAGTTGATGAAATATTATCACATGCATGTATTGATTAGGTGAGAATTTGAACCTTGTAAACATAAAGGGTAACATCCTAAATCTAGCTATAATATGTTCATATGAAGTGACTTTAAGTATGATAATTTTCTTTATATTAAGTTTGGCAAACAACAGTTTTCCTGAAAACAAATTCCCTGCATACTAGTGTAGTAGAAAATGTGAAAACCTATTCTTTTGTAAGTTCTCTATGCTTCTTTTGGCTTCTTCCAGCATTCCAATATTCTCTGTAATATCCAACTTAAATACTTGATGCTGTTAAGGTAAATTACATAAATCACAGAAAATATCTCGAATGCTAATGTTTTCTAATAATCTTACTATTTTTTTTTTTTAAAGATTTTATTTATTTATTTGACAGAGATAGAGACAGCCAGCGAGAGAGGGAACCCAGCAGGGGGAGTGGGAGAGGAAGAAGCAGGCTCATAGCGGAGGAGCCTGATGTGGGGCTCGATCCCATAACGCCGGGATCATGCCCTGAGCCGAAGGCAGACGCTTAACCTCTGTGCCACCCAGGCACCCCCTTACTATTTTTTTCTTAATGACAACTGAGACTGTGCGACATTTCATTGCAAACATGGTAAAGGAGGCTTACTTAATGCCTACTTCCTGATGAATAGGTCGGCAGGGGTGCTGTTTGACAGAGGCAGACCCTTCTCTAGCAGTGAAGGGCCCAACTGCCATGGTGCTCAGTCTCCACTGGTGCAGTAAATTAGATTCTCAAGTCCACTCCTACCCCTGATGTGGGTGTATTACTACTCTGCCATCAGACACTCCATAGAAGGTGCCTATTTCCTGAGATTTTTAAAAAACTATTTGGGGATATTTCATATTTGAAAAGAGTGAAGTTACTTTGGTGGTAAGGAATACTAATATTAATTATTTCCAAGGATGAAAAAAAGCACAGTATATTTTAGTCTGTTGCCCAGAGGTAAAGCTTGAATTTCTTGTTGTCATTTGTAAAAGAACAGTGTTTACCCCTACTCTCCTCTTCTCTTGTCTTCCCTAAACCTGGTATTAAATTTCTTCAGTGTAGCCACTTTGCCTTTGTGAATATATTAGCCCAGCAATAGGCATTTTTACTGAATTCTGGAAAAATGGAACCATTGCTTAAGGGTGACATGTGAAATACTGCCTAAGGGATAAAAAAATTGCATAAATTATACTTTCAACTTCTGAGTAAAATAATACATTGGTACCTTATTTTTGTAGGCAATATTTTATAGCCACCTTTCTCAAAGCTTAGTAGTGCTTCTAATAAATATCCCAAATGTATGCCCTTTGTTCACATTTTGGGGGGAAATGTATTCAACACCAATAAATTTTATTTGACTTGGCAGATTTTTTTTTTTTCTTCCTGAAAGCACAAAAGAACATATGGGGGTATGTGCTTGCGTGTGCCTATTTAAGAAAACCTATACTGTTAATATAGTGACTATGTAGGCAATGCATACCTTAGTTAGAGCTTCATGACTAGTTTGTTTTAATGAGGAAAGGAGTTTTAATAGGAATAGTTTGATAGATGATTTAGAAAAATCTACGTTATGGAAATGTGTGTTATATTTTTAAGTACTTTTATAAAAAGATGATTAGAGGAAACGTTGATGCTTAAGGGGATTTCCAGTGAGCAGTTGTCTTGATTTCTTGTCAGCTCACAACTATTTGGAGTCCTTTGGAGGACATTGGCCTCACCTGCCTGCACAAAGACATATTTCAATAACTGGTGCCACACCTGCGCATACAAAGACATATTTCAGTTTCTCATAGTGAGAAATTGGGGTTCTCACTGCCAAGTCATCTATAGAACCTAATTGCTCCCTCACCTTGGACACTCTAAATGTGAGAGTTGAATTCTTAGAATCAAGAGTAATCATGCCGTGTTAGGAGCCAGAAAGGGAAATAAGTGTACCCACAACTGTCTAATCTACTCCCTTAGCTTCAGGTGCTGTGTGCCTGCTGATGTCTTTTGAATCCTGTATTTCTAGCCTGTATCCTCTCTAGTTTTGGACCAGATTGCCAACTGAACGGTCATACCTGAACGTGCCATGTTCATCACACACTGATACATCCAAACCAAAAATTATTCCCTAAACCTTTTTTCTGTTTTTCAGCCTTACCTAGATTTCAAAACTAATCATTTATTTATTCGTCCTTTAACAAAGCACATACTTTGTAGCATGCACGGTGTTAGGTGCTAGAAAAACAAAGATAATACAGGTTTTTTTAAAAAAAGTTCAGTGGAAAAATCGTTTCTGAACACTTTTGTTTCCCTGTAATTGGTCACCAAGCCAGTCTATTTTTCCTCCAAAGTACAGATGTCTCTTGGACTTACTCCTTTTTTCCCACGCACGCTGCCTTTGCCTTAAAAACGTAGCCTCATTATCTCTTAGACGACTGCACCCAGCATCCTGGCTGGTCTCCCTGTCACCGTGTACTTCTGAATTTGTCTTCCCTACAGTCGTCAGCATAAATCTTAAATAAATTTGATCTTGTTTTTCTGCTTACACTTTTTTAAATGAGTTACTTTATCTGCAAAATCAGTTCTCCATTCCATAACATTTCCTGTAAGGTTCTTTACAGACTGGCCCCATTTTCTGCTACTTTCTTTATTCACCCTCTACACCATTCACAATAAACTGTTTCTTCTCTGAAAAACACCCACTCCACATCCGCAAATGCCATTTCTCCATGAGTCCATGATCTGCCTCCCTCCCTATTACTCATTCTTTTCTCTATAATCAGACAGTTGACTTTATACGTATCACTAGCATCCCTCTCATACTGTGTCATTACCATTTTATTATGTGTTTGTCTTCTCTGATATATTGAATTCTTTGAGGCTGCAAAGGTCCTTGTCTTTTTTTGTGTGTCTCACACGGTGCCTTCAACATGAGATTCACTCATTGAATGAATGGTTTCCCATTCTCTTAAGTTTGCAGTCATGGCCTTCCTAGATAAGAACAATTTGCAGTCATTTGTGTGCTAATAAGTTCCAGAGATTATAGGCGCTCTCTTTAGTCCTCTATGTAAAAACATACATGCCAATTTTTGTTTATCTGAGCATAAGTGAAGACTAATAGTCTACTCCCCACCTGTTTTTTGGAAATAGAAATTCCATAGGTGAGTGTCCAGAGGTGATGATTTTAAGTTGAGCAGCTCTGACAGCATTTGCCTATCCCTTCCACTGCCGCACTCATCAGCTCTACCTTGTGTGTGCAGAACTGGCAGTTGAACTCTCTTGATGTCCGCCACATGCTCATGAACTATCACGTCACCTGAAATCAGATCAAATGTGGTGCTTCTTGGGTTGTATGACCCTCGTGCATTAACATATCGCATATTCTTTTATTTAAATAATTTAATATGTTTCAGGTTGTAAATCTCCTCCAGGACAAACAGGACAGAGTATTTCACAAATCAATTGACATAGATACCAACCTAAGAAAGTATAAAAATAATGAGCATGTTAAAAATTAATTACGGTTGTAAATTGATTTCCTTTTGTTGGCAGAAAGAACATAGTTTATTAGCCCAGGAACAGGTTCACACTGTTTTAACATCAAGCACTTCCAGCTGAAGCTTGTTAGTGACTGCCTCTCAGATTAAGAAAAAAAAATCTTCACTGCGGTACATGAACTCCTCTTGTTAAGACATAATCAGCTCATCCCCTCCATGGATGAGAACAAAGAACATAATAGTACACAGAGCAAAGATTAACTAAGTAAATATTGCACGACCCCATTTAACATGTAAGTTTAAAAAATATCCAAGTATCAGGAGGTTTTTCACTTGTTATATTTCTTCGTGAATGCCTCTCACATGATCGAGGAGCTAGTCAGAGGGGAAAAATAGATACTTTGGCATCTAACTTAAGCAGATTGACTATTTTAAGCTAAAGTAAAATAAAGTTATTTAATTATGGTCAGTATTGCTGGTAGTACATGAAAGCTAGGCAAATATTGTTTTCTTTGATAGCAAGAGGCTTCAGATCTTTAGTTTTGTTTATTTTTAAACCAAGGACTAAAAACCAGAAATTTTATTCTGAGGAAAAACATCAATGGCAACATATGACTCAAACTTAACACTAATATTAACTAGTTCCCATAGCTCTTTTCCCCCCATTTCTCAAGTTTTGTCCATATCCTCTACTAGATCCTGACTTCTTCTAGTACAGCTTTTTTTTTTTTTTTTTTTTTTTTAACTTTATTCTGTACTTCCTGGCACCAAATCTAAATCCTCACTTCGAAAAACAAAATCCACTCCCTGGGCTACTTTCATATTCATTTGAATTTCATTCATTTGAATTTGAGTTTGGCACAGTAGACAAGAAAAACAGCTGTGGAAAATGGTTAAAATATGAAAATTATTGACAAAAGAATATGCCTTAATAGGTAATAGAAACCAAAAAGGGGGGTAATAATTTCCCCACAAAAATTTAAACTAACTTAATTAAAATGACACTTCTTGAGAATGATTTCAGTGTTTCAGGAAAGACCTTTTCTTTGCCTTTGCTTTTTAAAATTTTAATGTTTATCCTAACTTAATGTTTTCAACTGTTATATGTTTTGTATGATTTATTATAATAATTTTTTGGTAAATCTTTAATCTTCCAATGTATAAGAAATTTTGCTTTGTAATGCCATTTTTAGTGTTATGTAATTTCAGGTTTTAAGGAATCACGCTTTTCCCTACCTTTTAGAAATTATCTTTTAGAAATTAAACCTTAAAAGCAGCAATTTTATGTCTAATGTGCAGTCTGATTTATGAAAAGTTAACATTTCATTAGGTTAGCAAATTGCACTTAATATTTTACTTTGGTGACATCACACCCCTCGCATCTGATAATTTTCTTCATAGGATTGTTTATTATTAAGGCTATTACCTGTATCCCTGGGGCAGGACATTTGCCTATGTTGAGATATTTCTTAATCCTTTTTGCTACAGTTTCATTAAGGTCTTTGTTTTGTCTGCAGTGTCTTTGCTGCTGGGTTTCTCACCTCAAGCATACTCACAGAACCCCTTTCAGTGTGTAGTGCTTCCAGAGTCGTCATTTTACTTACTTCTTCCATAAAGGTTTCCTTAGTCTGTCCCAACAAAGTTATCTCTTCCTGTATGCTGCAGCTCCCTTTTGGGGGGTAGTGTAAGGAATATAGGCTTTGGATTCCAATGGTATTCAAATTCAGTGCTGCTCTTACAACTGTTAACTCAGTGACTTTAAACATTTACTAACCGCTTTGAAGTTGGTTCTTCATCTGGAAAAAGGGGGTTATGTATAGTACCTAATTCACGGTGGGGTTCTTGTGAGGACTGAAGAAATTAAAGTGCCTACCACAGTGTCTGTACCGTTTAGAGATCTAATCTATCAATGTCTGTGTCTGATCTGTAGAGCTTGGACTCAATAATAAGTTCCAGTCCCCATACCACTGTTACCCGTGGTCTCTAATATTAATCAATCCCATAGCTCTCCCCCCTCACCCCCGCTCATGTTTCGTACATATCCTCTGCTAAATCCTGAAGGAAGGAAGGAAGGAAGGCCAGGTTACATATGTGTCATCTCAGGAATTTTGAGGGACCCTAGAAGAAAAGATAAACACACTGACTGGGGTCTTCAGTACAGTAAATAGCTTTGGCAAGACCACCTTCTAATGTTCATCAACACCCAAAGTGAGTCATTATTTTGGCTAAACATTTTTAATATGTTAAACATTCTTAAGAGTAAGTGCTTAATTTAAAATTTATTTTTACAACTCTAATTTTTTTTTTAAATCTCTAACATGGTGTACATGTTGTATGTATTCTTTTTCACTGGGACTTTTGGATTAAATAATTTTGCAACATCTGCTGAAGTGCCTCAACATATTTGTTTGGGGTGACTGACCAGGGACTGATAATGCCATTCATCCTTTATGATGTCTGTTTTCTCATCCGTAAAATGAGGCATTGATCTCCAAGGTTTTCAGTCCTGATGGACTAGCTCAGAATTTTGTCTTATAGTCATTTTTATATTGAAGCATTTGGTTTTTATAGTCTCCACACAAACAGACTTTCACAGTTTTAAGAAATAGAAATAAAAAGTAAATTTTGGGAAAATGTGGAACACTCAGGCTGGGATTTACATAATAATAGTTTTGCTATAATCATATGTTCTAGAGGAAATAAGTTGTACAAGTCACAGGTTTGTAGCAACTTTGTGAGACCTTTATGGGCTCAGAGCATGAAACCAGCAGCTACAAATCCTTTCCTGCTAAGCCACAAATCATCTGGCTTTCAGTAAGAAAATATGTAATCTGTATGCTTTTTAAAATCTACATAGCCTCAACATAGTAACCTATCAATATTGAAATAACGTCTCTAGTTTGCCCATTTTAAGCAATATTTTATCAAGTAGTTTCTTTAAATCTGATGTAAATATGAGTCAAAAAATGGTTTTATTTCTACAAGTAGATATTTGTAACTTCATAGGTACTTAAACATTTTGAGAAAAAATTTATTCTGGCCGTTCATAAGGTCTTTCTCAAAGCCCTCTCTGTATTTTGTGTATTTTATCAGTGTATGTACAGTTGTATGTACATACAGATACACTGTATGTATGTTTTTATTAAGGTATAATTGACATACAACATTATCTTAGTCTCAGGTATATAATACAAGGAATCGAGATTTGCGTATACTATGGAATGATCACCATAGTAAGTCTAGATAACATTTTTCACCATACATCGTTACAAATTTTTTCTTGTGTACTTATTTTATTGGATCTTGTATGTTTATATTTTAAATAAACTTTTTTTGGGGAGGTAATTGTAGATTCACATGCAACTGTGAGAAATAATATGGGCTCTTCCTATATGCCCTTTATTCAGTTTCCCCCAAAGGTTACATCTTACAAAACTATAGTGTCACAACCAGGAGTTTGACATTCATGCAGTCCACTGATCTTATTTAGATTTCCCACTTTTACATATATTTATTTTTGTGTATATCTGTGCATACTTGGTTATGTGAAATTTTATCCCATGTGTAGGTTTGTATATCTACCACTATAGTCAGGATACAGACCAGTGACATCACCACAATGTTTTTATAACCATACCCACCTCCTTCCTGCTCCTTCGGCCAATCCCTGGCAACCACCAATCTCCATCTCTAAAGTCTTGTCAGTTCAGGAATTTTTATAGGGGCGCCTGGGTGGCTCAGTTGGTTAAGCATCTGCCTTCGGCTCAGGTCATGAACCCAGGGTCCTGGGGTCGAGCCCCAGATCGGGAGGGATTCTGTTTCTCCCTTTCCCTCTGCTGCTTCTCCTGCTTGTGCTCTCTCTGTGTCAAACAAATATATAAAATCTTAAAAAAAAAAAAGAATTTTTATAAATAGAATTATATAGTATGTAATATTTGAGATTGGCTTTTTCCAGTCAGCATAATTAATTCTTTTGAGATTCATCCAAATTGTTGCATGTGTCATAGTTCATTCTTTTTCTTATTGCTGGGTCGTATTCCATGATACGGATGTACCACAGTTTGTTTAACCATTCACTCCTTGAAGGACATCTGGGCTCTCCCATTCTTTGTTTTGTATAGTTTTGGTTTTGGCTATTATAAATAAAGCTATATGAGCATTCATGTACAGGTTTTTGTGTGAACATGCAGTTCGCTGGGATAAATGCCCAGTGGTACAATTGCTAGGTAATAATTGTATATTTGTTTTATAAGTGATGTCAGTGTTTTACCACTTCCTGTGAAGTATGGTAATCTTACTTCTATTCAGATCCTTTTGCTTTCTTACTTTCTTTTCTTTTTTCTTTTCTTTCTTTTTTTTTTTTTTTTAAGATTCATCCACTTTTTTTTCTGGCTTTTTTTTTTTTTTTTTTAAGTTTCAGAGGTAGAATTTAGTGATTCCTCAGTTGCATATAACATCCAGTGCTCATTACATCAAGTGCCCTCCTTAATGCCCATCACCCAGTTACCCCATTCCTCCACCCTCCTCCCCTCCAGCAAACCTCAGTTTGTTTCCTAGAGTTCTGCATCTTTTATGGTTTGCCTCCCTTTCAATTTTCATCTTATTTTATTTTTCTTTCCCTTTCCCTATGTTCATCTGTTTTGTTTCTTAAATTCCACATATGAGTAAAATTATATGGTATTTGTCTTCTCTGACTGACTCATTTCACTTAGCATGATACCTTCTAGTTCCATCCACATTGTTGCAAATGGCAAGGTTTCATTCTTTTTGATGGCTAAGTAATATTCATATATATATCCCCACATCTTCTTTATCCATTCATCTGTCAGACATCTGGGCTCTTTCCATATTTTGGCTATTGTGGACATTGCTGTTATAAATATTGGGGTGCATGTGCCCCTTCAAATCATTATGTTTGTATCCTTTGGATAAATACCTAATAGTGCAATTGCTGGGTTATAGGATGGCTCTATTTTTAACTTTTTGAGGAATCTCCATACTGTTTTCCAGAGTGGCTGCCCTAGTTTGCACTCCCACCAACAGTGTAAGAGGGTTCCTCTTTCTCTGCATCCTTGCCAACATCTGTTGTTTCCTGAGTTGTTAATTTTAGCCATTCTGACTGGTGTGAGATGGTGAGTGGTTTTGATATTGTCTTGAGTATCAGGTGGTGGTATAGTTTTTAATCAGATTTGATTAAGAAAATTCATGAGGAGATAGTCTATTTAATTTATCTGTATTTCTGCTCTTTCCACTGTTCTTATTTCTTGGCACTCAGGGTTCCTTCTTTTACCATTTCCTGTTTGTTCAAAGAAATTCCTTTAATCACGCTTTAAAGGTAGGTCTGCTAATGACAGATTCTTTAGTTTTCCCTTGTTTGAGAATGTCTGTATTTCCACTTTATTCATGAAGGATTGTGTTTTGACACATAGAACTCAAAATTGCCAGTTTTGTGGGGGTAGGATTTGTGTTCAGTCCAGGGAGGAATAAGCTTACCTGGGTAGCTTTCTGTTCTGGATTGGGAATTAGGGGATGCTAGGCTGGATCACTTTGTGCTGTTGGGTGGAGAATCACAGGACTCCCTGCTTTTATATTGTTCCTCTAGTCCTGGGTCCCTAAGTAGTGAACCTTCCCCTTTCCATCTTTCAGAGTCCTTCTTTGGTTGCTTCTTAAGTCATTTCCAGGCTATATAGTTGTCCAGGGAAGACCAGTAAATATGAATCTATGCCATCTTGTCTGGACCAGAAGTTCTCCTATATTTTAATTTAATTTTTTATATTTTCCTTTCTAACCCTGCTTTCTAGGCTCTTTGTTAGTATTTGTTTATACAGTATGTTCAAGGGTAAACAAAGCTCAGTTGCATGAGAAACCTTCTGTAGATTAGTGCTAACATTTTTTTTAGAATATTCAAGTATATTTTACCATTATTACTTAGGGAGTTTATCCCCAATCAAGATTAAATCCTTTTAAGGCATTAATTTTATTGACTGCAGCATATTCCAGTTTATTCTTCTTTGCTAGAAACAGAGCCTTACTCAGAATCACTTCGTGCATTTGGGGCCTTACCAGTGGAAATGACTCTAACAATAGGATTGGTTGCTGCAGCAGATGGCAAGGACTGTCGTCCCACCTCTACCTTATGCATGCACATGTACACACACACAACCGGGACACTATATATAATGAATCTGGTCCCAAGTACCTTCACCATCTAGAGACTTCTGCCATATTCCTACTGATCATATTAAACTATAAAGGTATTAATGCTAGCCTAGAGATAACGATTTAATTATGTTATCATGAACATTTTAAGTTGGGCAAAGAAGTAAATTAGTAGATGCACAGTACTTAGAGCAACTCAGGAGGTACTCTAGAAAGCTTCATGAGTATGCAATTAGAAATAAAAATTAGATAATTTTTATGAATTGGCTAATGGAGAGGAAAGTAGATATTCTTTTTTAGCTTTAAAAATTTTATTTTTTAAAAGTTAATGGGCGTAAAAGGAAACTGAAAAACACAAGAAACAACAAAGTCATCCATAATCACAAGAACTTTACAGTTTGACTTCTAGGTCCCATGTGTGTATCTACACAAGTAAGCATTTTAATGTAATTAAGATTGTACGGTTATGTATCATGCTTTTTTATACACCGTGAATATTTATCATTTCAAAGTCCCAAAACTACAAGTATTTTGATAACCAAGAATACACTATACCGACTCCATCTGAAAGAAAAAAAATATAATCCTGCCTTTCTTGGTGACAAAAATTTTCTAAAGGACAAAAATGGCAACAGGCCTCTAGATAAAGATATTGGCAGAGTTACAATTAAAATACTGCATTCCCTTAATGTTCAGTTAAAACTGAGACATAAAGTAACAGAGTACACAGTGTATAATGCTTCTAAAAGAATTCATTGTCCAATCTGTACTTTTCAAATACTAGCAAGGAGGTATGTTTCCATTGAATCACTTAATGTGTTCCTATACTACAGCCAAAGAGACACACGCACATTAACAGTTATCATTACAATGTAAATATGAACACATCTGCATACATCTCTCCCTCTGTACTTCCTTCTGCCCCTCTGCTGCCAGCCTAAGTCCTGACATTTCTCAGAGACAGCTTAACAATTCCATCTCCAGGGGCGCCTGGGTGGCGCAGTCGTTAAGCGTCTGCCTTCGGCTCAGGGGGTGATCCCGGCGTTCTGGGATCGAGCCCCACATCAGGCTCCTATGCTGGGAGCCTGCTTCTTCCTCTCCCACTCCCCCTGCTTGTGTTCCCTCTCTCGCTGGCTGTTTCTCTCTGTCAAATTAATAAATAAAATCTTTAAAAAAAAAAAACAAACAATTCCATCTCCAGGATGCTGCTTTCCTATGAATAACAAAAAGAAACTTATAAATTGATTAATTCACTAGCTATACATTTTATCATACATTGTCACTTCAGGACATCCAAAAAGCTTAGATGTTACAAAATAATGAACCTTGTCCACAACAAACACGAGTACTTCATAAAAATGCATAAACAGACCTATGGTTATAACCTAAAACGGTCTTCTAGATGTGGAGATACTAGCAAAAAGCCCTTCCCTTCACCCCTCCTCTGCTCCCTCCGCCATTTTATTGGCTAAGTATAGACTACATCTAGCTCTAAGAGGTAATCGGATTAACAGACACTCCCAGAACAGTCCTGAGGAAGGTAGGTATTCTTGAACTTATGTGTGTATAGAAATAATTTTCTGAAAGTTTCATATATTTTCTCCTGGTATAAGTTAATATGTTTGAGATTCAAAATATTCATTCCACAAGTTAATCTTTGTACATGATTTTTTTCAGTTTTACTCTAGCAGTGTCTTAATAAACTGGCAGAGTACTTTTAGATTGTTGGTACATTTGTGCATTGCTTTATGTAGTATTCTCTCAAACTCTGTATGTTGTTTTTGTTCATATGGTAAGGTCAAGGAATTAAAAAAAAAGCTCTGAAATTAGTGATTTTTAATTTGAAAAATCACATCCTAATTTAATTGCTTCATTTTGGTTTTAGATTTTTTTGTGTATTAACTTTTCCTAAATCATACCCTCCTCCCCCTCCAAACTGAGCATTCATCTTATTAATAGTTTGGAAGTGCCTTTTGACTGCTGTATCTTACAGTGATACTGTATCCTTCACACAATTTATATGATTATCCATGGAATTCTGGTAGTGACCTTAAGGGACTATCTATAGTTCAACTTACTGCCTTTGGAATTTTGTTGAAACTAATGTGATAAAAGTAATAAAAGTAAGCTATCCAAAAATATTCTTGAAATTCTAACTTAAGACAGATTTTTTTGTTTCTTTATGAAAAAATATATAAGAATAATTTAGCATACAATTTGAATTAAAGGATTAAATATATGAGAGTATATGAATCGCAGGAAAGTAGAAGTTATAAGAAATATTATAAGGAAGTGCCACTGGCAGAGTAAAAATGAAATTAATGTTTTCTATTTTAAAAGAAAACTACTAAAGAAACCTGTATTTAATAATAAGATTAATGTGTGAGTTTCAAATGACTATTACTAACCTACTTTAGCAAATGAATCCCTTACAGAAAAATAGAAAAGATTGAAGTTAATGAATGTATTTTGCCGTAGGAAACTGTGTTAATTCTTTTCTATATATTCTTAAAATTTCAGACCTACTTTCTCATGATTTCTACCTGCTTCCAAAATAGAAAGGGTAACGAGTTTGTCTTGATGTTCAGTGATGTATATACTCTTCTTCCAAAGACCCCCACTATCCCTTGGCTGCTGATCTTATTCTGTGTCTCATCCCTTCATAGTAAAGATCACAAGTAACTCATAAGAGAGATGAGCACTGGGCCTGCATGTTTTCATTATTAAGTGAACCTTTCTTTAAATCTCTTTTAAAATCGGTTTTATCTGTGCTGATATACCTTGATTTTTTTTTAGTTAGTATTTGATGTATTTCGTTCTGTCTTCTGTTTTAGAGGTATCTCTTCTAAACAGTACATAGTTGGATTTATTTTTTTCAGGCAATCTTTGTTTTCAATTTTCAGCAATTAGTTTACTTTTAATATAATTACTAATACAATTTTGTTTATATCTATTATAATTTTATACTTTCTATTTTTGTTCCTTACTTTCTTTTAGATTATTTTTATAATTTAGTTTTTCCTCTCTACTAATTTACAAGTACACACTGTTGTTTCTGTTCTCTCAGTTATTATTTTAAAAATTATAACATTTGTACTTATCAAAGACAAGATTTAATAAGTATTGTTATTTTCTCAGATACCATGGGACCTTAGAACATTTTAACTTCATTTTCTGTACTCCCAATTTATATATTACTGGTACTGTGCCCTTTAATCTTATTTTTAAACTCATAATACATTATTGTTATCATTTCTGCAGGCACATTCATTTAGATTTACCATTGTATTTTCCACTCTCTTCATTCTTCATTTCTTCTTGCATTTCACCTTTTAATGGGATGCTTTCCCTTCACATTGGAGATACATTTTAGAAATTTCCTTGAGTAGGGATCTCTTGGTAGCAAATCTTTGATTGTTCTTAGTTTGGAAATGCATTTAATTCATCCTCGTTAAAAGATTGTTTTTTTCTGGGTGTACAGTTCTGAGTTAATGGTAATTTTCTTCAGTACATTGAAGCTATCTTTTCACTATTTTATGGCTTTCATTGTTCTTAAGAAATCTCTAGGTCCAACTGCTGCTTGTAGGAAGGTAATGTGTTTTCTTCTCTAGCTGCTTTTAAGAACTCCTCTTATCTTGTACAGGGCTACACTTCCACTATGATGTGTCTAGGTGTGGATTTCTTTTAATTCCTCCTTCTGTGGATTTATTTAGCTCTTTAATTCTGTGCTTTGCTGTTTTTCATCTTCTCAAATGAATTCCCGTCTGTTACCTCTTCAGATACAGCTTGTGCCCCCTTTTGTCCATCTCTGTTTTCCTTCTAGATCTTTGATGAGAAATATGTTCAATCATCTCTTTCATATTTTCCCTCTTTGTATCTCTGTACTCTGCATTTTGGTTAATTTCTTCAGAACTCTTCCTATGTTCCTTAATTTTCTCTATAGCTGGTTCCAGACTGCTATATAATTTTTAATTTGTTGTACTTTTAATACAGGTATTTTAAGCCTGCAGATAGTTTTAAGTTTTACTTTATGTTTCTAAACAGGTCAAGCATGGTATATTATTCAGAAAGCTATATGAAATTCAAAGTTTTCAAATAAAATAACATAGTTTTATTTTTTATTTTATTTTATTTTTTTATTATGTTAGTTACCATACAGTACTTCATTAGTTTTTGATGTAGTGTTCCATGCTTCATTGTTTGCGTGTAACACCCAGTGCTCATTGCAATACGTGCCCTCCTTAATACCCATCACCATGCTAATGTAGTTTAAATTAATGAGCTGTTAGAAAAACTCATTAAATTTGAAATTGAAAAATAATGCTAATAGGTAGTAATAATATAAATAATGCCTCATATTACTAAATAAATACTGTGTTCCAGGCACTGTGCTGAGTGCTTTACAGATGACCTCATTTGATGGGCACATCACTATTCCACACGTTTTTAACAATGAACTTAATTTTAACCATTTTTGTTCCATTGAACTTTAACTCTTATACTAGGTAAATGGAAGCTCTTATTTTTTATGAAAATGTTGAATAACTTGAATTATTTTTACCATCCATTAACTTTACTCATATGTGCATATAAAATTTTACCAAGAAAAGCATTTATTAGCTTATGAAATAATTTTTCCTTGAATCAGTTTTGCTTTCCGTATATCTTCATGGGATGAGGTAAGAATACTAACAATAGAAATAACTTCACTTAGAAAATAGCAGTAATCTCTGCAAGCTGTAGGCTACTTTGGGTTCTCTTTGATTTTTTATCACCTGGATTCCCATTTCTATCGTTTCATTTTCCTCTTTGCATTTCCAGTGAAAATGTGAAGGAATCTTACACAATTGAAATGATTTAATTACCTATTTGGCTCTCTTCATTTTAATCCCTATGTGATTCAGCATCAGTCAAGAAAACAAGGTCTTTCATTTTTCACCTATCAATACCTGTTATTAAACTTTCAAAAATTAAAGTTAAAGGTAATGATTTAAAAATATTCTTTTTACATCCCTATTGTAACGTGTACCAATTTTGATATTTGTTAACACCACTATATTATTTGGGGGCAAACCCTAGGAAAGAAGGGGTATATTGTTTGTAATTTATGGACTGGAAGATATATGTCTGATGACTAAGTTTCCAGATAGGTAGCAGTGTTACCAGTTCATTAGTTTTAGCCATTTTTTAAACTTTTCCTATTGCTTATAGTAATTTATGTAATTACTTGAATAAAGGAGTTGATCAGATACAGTTTATGTTTTTGGACTTCAGTCAAACACAGTAGTGTCACAAGTAGAACTTATGTTATCTTTAAGTACTAAAAACAAGTTTAAAATGTTCATGTCACAGTTTGGAAAATTAAAAGTGAGAGACAGCTCAGTGAGACTAGGGGGCAGCAGTGGTAAGGTCTGGTGGTGTAGCCTGCAGAGTCAGGACTCTAGAGCTGTTGTTTGGGTGGGTGCTTCAGGAACTGGCCATTAGCTTTTAGGTTTTTCGTAGGTTTTTGGTTTTGTAGATTTTCCTAGAGGTGGTCAGTATCTCAGGAATATGATTACAATTAATTATGTTGGTCAAATCTCAGGAGACAAATGTATAAGCCAGAATGCCCGTTTATTGATAAATATTTTTAAGCAGACTAGGTAATTGAAAAAAATTATTAAGCAGCTGGGATATTTAAGTTTACTGATCAGCTCAATAAACTCAGAATTAAAATACTCATTTCTTAATAGGTATGATTTATTGAACAATTCCTCTGTGCCAAGCATTGAAATAGTACCTTGACTTTCTGCTCATTTTTGGTTATCTCATAAATACTTAGAATATACTGCATGGTTGGTTTAATATTATTCAGATTTTTAGTTTTGCAAATTGAGGCTCAATTTGTTGAAGTGACTAATCAATTGTAGTAAATGGAAGAAGATAGGTCTTCCTAACTTTGAGTGTTCCCTCTTTCTTGTCTGAAATGAGAAGATTAAGCATGGAATCAAAGTGGGTTCAGGAGTGGGAGTGGGAAGGAGATGATTGGATGATCTTAATACCTTGAGTGACAGCTAAACAACTCCACCTCCACAGTGAGCACCTACTCAGATTTCTAAATTAATGGGCAAGGAGTCTTTTAGTCCCATTACTGGAGGCACACTACCAAGTCTGTTCTCTTGAATGCTTCCTTTTTTACAGATCATCCCCATTCGTTCAGCACATACTTTTTTTCAGACAAGAGTCTAACGTAACTCATTAGATGTTAGCTCTCTTAGCTGTGATCACAGTTTAGTTATGATTTTCAAAAGTTTTGAATTGTAGTTAGGAAAGCTAAATCCTAGCCAGTTGAGTTTCTGGCACCATCCTGTCATTATCACTTCGGGCAAGTCAGCGAGCATTTTGATTTCCACATTGGTTAAATTAATTATCTGAATCTAGCAATTTTCTAATGCAGGGGTTGGCAAGTTTTTTTGGTAAAGAGCCACATTGTAAATATTTTAGGTTTTGCAGGCAAAGAGGCAAAATGGAGGATATTTTATATAGGTACTTACATAAGTAATAGAGAAGACTCTTATTCCAATCTTTCTGCCTGGCGTGAGGTCATCACATTTTGTGGGCATGTTTTGTGTTCAGTTGCCATCAGCTGGAGACATTTTGGGGGACAAAGAAGGAAGGGACCTGGCAGGCACGACAGGCAGGGTTACTGCCGTGGTCAGTTTCACTCTTTGTCACAATGACATTCAGGTTTCTGTGCATTCTTCTTTCCTCCTGGACAACACAGCTGTCTCAACAAATTTCGAAGGATTGCCAGTATACAGACCATATCCTGTGATTTCCAGCAACTCCCTCCCACCCCTACCCCCCAAAATCTACAAATTTAAAAACACTAGAAAAACTTCATGAGTTGGAAATTAATTCTAAAATAGCTTAGGGGCTAAAGAAGAAATCAAAACAGAAATTAGAACTGGAGTGTATAACTACTTCTGAGATAGTAGAGCAAATTATATAATGGAAAAGTATTATAATTCAGTTCAGTAAAAGGTGAGAAAGAGGGGCACCTGGGTGGCTCAGTTGGTTGAGCATCTGGCTCTTGGTTTTGGCTCAGGTTGAGATCTTGGGGTCCTGGGATCGAGCCCAGCGTCAGGCTCCGTGCTGAGCAGGGAGTCTGCTTGAAGATTCTCTCTCTGCCCCTCCCTCCCCTTGTGCACACGTGTGCTCTCTCTCTCTTTCTCTCTCTGTCTCAAATAAATAAGTCTTTTTTAAAAAGGCAAGAAAGACACATAAAGAAAAGCAAATAGGTTAACATAATGATAGAAATAAAATTTTAGGATATCATTACAATAAAAGCAAGTGGAGCGTATAGTCTAACTAAAAGGTAAAGATTGTTAGACTGGCTATAAAAAGGTAATCCCAATACATATTGTTTACATGAGAACTGTCTAAAGTTAAGAAAATATAAAATTTGAAAACATGTTGAAAAAGGAAAAAAGATTATCACTTAAGACAATGTTGATATAGGTATATTAATATTAGAAAAATACACTAAGGCAAAGGCATTACTGAAGAAAGCGACCATTAGATAGTAATGAAAAGGTTTAATTTACCAGCAAAACACAGTGATTTTAAGTGCATGCATTTAATAATAGGTTCAAAAGTATAAGGCAAAAACTAACAATTACAAAAGGAAAAGGACAGACTCTTTCTCATAATGGGAGCCTTTTATCAATTTTGATAGATGAAATAGATAAAAACTGGAGATTGTAAGATTTCAACCCTACAAATAAGCTTGTTCTAATAGACCTGTAAAACAACATAAAACAGCTGCAGAATGCATAACTCTTTTCAACATACACATCTATAAAAAACGTTTCAAGGCATAACCTAATTTGTGATATTGAATTAGAAGTTAAAGTCTTCACTTTTTGAGTGCAGAGCTTCATATTTTGATATATTAATACAAAATGTTTTTCTGTTTAGCAAAAGTGCTTCATATTTGCTAAATATAGAATTTTCTGTATATAAAATACTGTGGTATCTACCATCTGTTCCTTTTTTAATTTGTTAATAAAGTAATGACAGCTGACTGAACACTGCATAACACTTTTCTCTTTAAAATGGGAGACAAGGGGCGCCTGGGTGGCACAGTGGTTGAGCGTCTGCCTTCGGCTCAGGGTGTGATCCCGGCGTTATGGGATCGAGCCCCACATCAGGCTCTTCAGCTGTGAGCCTGCTTCTTCCTCCTCCACTCCCCCTGCTTGTGTTCCCTCTCTCGCTGGCTGTCTCTATCTCTGTCAAATAAATAAATAAAATCTAAAAAAAAAAAAAAAAAAATGGGAGACAGAATGGAGTCTGTGTAGCGTAGTAGGATGAGCAGGGACTGTAGGTTTGAAATCTTGCTAAGCCACCTGAAGGATGGTCTGAAGGATGTGTTTATGTCTCATCTAACCAGTTACCCAACTCTGAAAAAGGCCCACATCCACATTTTAACTGCTCAGTTCTCAAGGGAGTACAGATAACATTCTGAGGTGTTAAGATAGAAACTCCATAAAATTCTGAGTAAAGAAGGAATGTGCTTTATTTGTAGTTTTTAAAGATTAGCAATCGTTTGAGTTATTAATGAAACAAAGCTGTCTCTAGTGGAATCCTTAAAGACTGATTGTTAGTTTAACCAGGACTTCAGGCATATGTACAAATTTGTGTATACCAATTTCAAAGTTATATTCTTTGCAGTTATTCTTATGAATTCAGTTATATATCTTTATCAAAGGAACTATAAAATGTTTTAGAAATGAGGACATCATGTAAGCTCATCAAAACAGCTCATAAAAATGTTTTCTTATTTTTAGATTACCTCTCTAGTGACCCTTCAGCTATTAACCCTGGTTGGCCATGACGATCAGCTTGATGGACCAAAATACAAATGCACGGTATCTCTAGATTTCATCAGAGCTATTGCTAGGTAAGCATAGAATAATCGTTGATGTAAAATGTCTTGAATTATGTAAATGATATACTAAATATAAAAATTAATGTTCTTCCTAATGTAATGTCGTTAGTCAGTTAAGCAAGAGAAGATCATTTAAGTGCCAAGAATGAATAAGTTTCACTGTAGAATGAACTCTCTCATCAATTTACACATGACATAAAATTGGGAGAAGCAGCTCATATGTTAGATGGCAAAAAGGAAGATTCTGAAAGACCTAAAAAGATTGGGGTAATGGTCCCATAGAAGCAAGGTAGGATTTAACGGACAGTTGACTACAAAAAACTCAAATGTCCTAAAACAAGGTGGGAGAGACCCGGCTTAAGTCCTATGTATTTTAGCTGATGGCAAGGTTTTAATGATCCTGGTGTCTCATTCAGGGGATATAATAGGTCTGCTGTGTGTTCCCATCGGCAGAACAAATCTGGTGTGCTGTCCTGTGCTTTGCATTTTAAGAGGGGCATCGACAAATGGGCACATGCCAAGGGGGGCAGGAGGAGAGTGGTAGAATGAAGAGCCACGTCGCCTCCCTGACTGAGGGACAGGGTATGAGAGCAAGTCCTAGGAAGGATACAGTAACTGTCTCAAGTCTTTCAGGGGTTTTCACGTACAAAGTGGATGAGACTACCGAGTAATTTTTGAAAGAAGTTCTAGGGAAGAAAGTATGTCTGTCAAAATGAGAGCTGTTTAAAAATGTAACTAGTTTCCTCACAGAGAGGTCTACTTACTGTTATGAAAAATGTTCCAGCCATTTATATGAATGAATGACCTCATCTCATGGTTGCAGCCGGATAGCAATCAGTCAGGCCGTGTGGTAGAAGAGGTAAATGTGCATGTAAACTGATAGGTGGAACAAGATAGTCTGTAAGACAGTGCTTTCCCGACCCTTTTGAATACAAAGATTTGATTTTTTAATATCCTTCAGTTATTTATTCAGGCTAAAAATAGTGCTTGACATGGGTCTGGATGTGCAGAGCTCCTCAGATGAAATTGACAGCTTCCTAACATTCTAAAGTCCGCAGGTTGGCAGCCTCTGCCCCAGAGAAAAAATTCTGTGATCTTATGATGGAGGTATTTGAGATAGTTTGATGGCATGTAGATTCTAAAACATAAAGTGAGGGTTTTAAAATGTGTTGTTATGGCAAAACTGGGCAAACTTTTACCCAGAAGAAATTGAACAGAAACTTTGAATGTATTCGGTGTGACCGTAAGGGGCAGTACCTTTCTTTTTATAAACAATGATTTTTAAAAACTCTGTATATAAGAGCCTTTATCAAAGACATAACTTTTGAATGAAGCATATTTATTTCAGGGATTTTGTCATTACTGTAAATGTGTTGGGTTGTCCCCCAACATAAACGTGTACAAGGCAGAGGCTTACGAATGTCCAGTACGATGAATGTACAGTGAACCAAACAGAAACTTAATTCTAGCATCAGTGATATTAAACACGCCCAGAGAAGTGTGCTTCCATTTACCACCTAAGAAGGGAGCAGGACTTGTAGACCTGGGATTCTGTCATAGAGCTTGGGATCTCTGTAGCTTGCTTTGTTACTTTTGTTTTCTCTTCCTCGCCTTCCGTGGGCAGTGTTCAAAGAATAACCACCTCCTTTCCCCACATCTTCCCTCTTCCACTCCCTCATCCCCATGATGTTTTGTGTTCCTTTTCTGCTCAATTAACCTTCCATTCTTTCTTTCTCTCCCTCCCATATCCTGCTGTCTTCTCCTAATATTCTTCCTCATTCCCTTAATGAAAACCTTATTCTTACCTGGGGATACTCCTTCCGCTGAAGTTACCTTTAATGGTAGCTACTCATTTTCTCACACTTTAATCTCTCAAGGTTGGATGCTCCTTAAGTGTCACCCTTCCTTCTTGTTGCCACTTCCAAATTGCTGCTTCCCCCATCTTGTTGTAGAGATGTGGACTTCTTTGGGCCTCTTGCAATCTGGCTCTGTTTCCCCGTTCTCGTTATGCTTGATTATCTTCTACCAGCCTCGCACCCATTCCACCTCCTGTACTGAAGAATAGAGCACAAGGTTCACAGGCTTCTTTTTAACCCTGATTCTTGACTCTTTTCAAATTCACTCTGTTCAGCATTCACCTGTTTTACAGAAAAAAATTGTAACCATCAGTTGAGAATTCCTTCACTGGAGTTCTACCAACAGGAGAACTACCTACGTAGCTGCTCATCTTCTCTGTTTCCTTTTTCAGTAGGTGGGGTCTCTCTTCCACCTGTGATCTGAATTTTATCTCCTCCATCTTCCCCAGAACCTTTTTTTTGAAGTGTTCTCAGGCTGTTTGTCTTCTCAGTGGCATCTAACACTGATGACCACTCTCTTTCTTAAAACTCTTTTTTTAGAGCCCATGATTCCATCTTTTGGTTTTCTTCTTTATTCTTTGGCTGTTTTTCTAAAGCTCTTTTGCCAGTTTATCCTTTCCACCTGACCTTTAAATGTAGCTGGTCCTTGAGACTTGGCTCTTTTCTCTTTTCATATTGTACTTCTCCCCTAGGCAATTTTAGCTATACCCATGACTTAAACAACCATCTCTATATTAATAACTCCTCAGTTTTTAAAGGCCAGACCTTTATTCTAGTATTCTTGACCTTTATTGGATGTTTCTCAGCTACACCAATACATTTCCAAAACTGAACTCAGGAATTCTAACCTCTACTTCTGCCTGCCAACAAAAAAAAAGAATGATCCAGCTTTCCTCCAGTGTTGTGTATTTCAGTGGTTAATACTGCAGTCTGCCCCATTGTATGAGGCTGACACCTGGGAGTCATTCTTGACATTTCTCTCTCCCACACTCCCAGTATCCAAGTGTTAGTCCTGTTAACTACCAAGTCTCTCCTATAGATCTCAAAGTCATTCACTTACATTTGTCCTATTAACCTCTCTAGACCAGGCCCCCATCATCTCTTCTCTAGTAGCCTTCTAATTGTTCTTCTGTCTACTCTTATCCTTTATAATTTGTTGTCCACACTATAGCCAGAATGATTTTATACAAATTTAATGGCACCCTCCTACTTAAAAGTCTGCAATACATCTTTTTAAATTAGTGTTTGTTTTTTGGGGTAATTACCGAATAGTGGAATTACTGGATCATATGGTATTTCTATTTTTATTTTTTTTGAGGAAGCTCCGTACTGTTTTCCACAGGGGCTGCATCAACTACATTCCCACCAACAGTGCATGAGGGTTCCCTTTTCTCCACATCTTCACCAGTACTTGTAATTTCTTGTATTTTTGATACTAGCCATTCTGACTGGTATGAGGTGATACCTTATTGTGGTTTTGATTTGCATTTCTCTGATGATTAGTTGAGCATCTTTTCATATGGCTGTTGGCCATCTATATGTCTTTGCAGAAGTGTCCAGGTCCTCTGTTCATTTTTAAATCTCTTTTAATCCTCTTTTTAAAATAATCTTTTAATCCTCTCTTTTAATTGGATTGGATGTGTGTGTGTGTGTGTGTGTGTGTGTGTGTGTGTGTGTGTTGAGTGGTGTAAGTTCTTTATATATTTTGGATATTACCTCCTTATGGAAAAAACCCCCCACCAATTCGAAAAGATACATGCACCCTTGTGTTTATTGCAGCATTATTTTCAATAGCCGAGATATGGAAGCAGCCCAGGTGTCCTTCGATAGATGAATGGATAAATATGTGGTACATATATGCAATGGACTATTACTCAGTCATGTAAAAGGGATGAGATCTTGCCATTTGCAACAACATGGGTGGATCTGGAGGGTATAATGCTAAGTGGAATTTTTAAGTCAGGCTGAGAAAGACAAATACCATATGATTTCGTTTATATGTAGAATCTAAAAAACAAAGAAACTCTTTAAATACAGACAACAAATTGGTGGTTGCCAGAGGAGAAATGGGTGTGGAGATAGGTGAAATAGATAAAGGGGATTAAGAGGTACAAACTTCCAGTTACAAAATAAATCATGGAGATGAAAAATACAGAATAGGAAATATAGTCAATAAGATTGCGATAATGTTGTTTGGTGACAGATGGTGACTGCACTTATTGTATGAGTCCTGAGTAATGTATAGAATTGTGGAATCAGTATGTTGTACTTCTGAAACTAATATAACATGTCAGTTATATCAATTATACTTCAAAAAAAAAGTCTTCGATAGTTTCTTATGACTCTTGGGATAAAAAATCAAGAATCTTTAATGTAGCTTACAAGGCCCCTGGTGATCTGGCCCCTGTCCCATCACTGTGTCTCCCACCCACAGTGGTACACACGCTGCTCTCCAAGGTATTTGCACTTTAACCTTGCTGGCTGTTGTTAGTTCTTCATATTCACCATTCTGCTTCCCATCTTGGCAAATGCAGCACTTGCCATCACCTTGTCTCCTTCATCTAGCTAATCACCGCATAGCCTTTAGATTTCAATTTAAGTGAGAAGAAGCATTCTTAAACATACCATGACCACCATCATTCCCCCACTCCATTCACAGTATACAGGTATACAGGTCTCATTGTTTTCCTCTGATACTTATCATAGTTTTGATTAATTACTTAATAATTCAAATTCATCTTTCTTTCTACAGTATAAGTCCATGAAGCTCAATACGGACTGTGTTTGTGCCAGTCACTGCTTTACCTCAAACTTAAACAATGTTTTAAATTAGTATATGCTAAATACATAAATAGTTCATGTTTTCCTATAGTGATTAGCAGTAAAACTTCAGATGAAAGGGAACCATTGTGCACTTGTTTTTTTTGGGGCAGCAACAAGAAGGGAGCTAAGGATACGGAGTTTCATTCCAAATCAAGGTGTGGTGGAGATAAGAGATCTCAAGGATAGTTACCAAAGAAGAGGTAGGTATGTCTAGTTCAGACTCCTATGGTAGAGAATGAATGATTAGATCAGAGGACACAGCCTAAATGTCCAAAACAAGGGAATGGATCAATAACTTATTGTATATTCTTATTTTAAAAAACCACTATGCAGTTATTAAAAATCACGCTTTGAAAGGATAAAAACACAGAAAAATACTTGCGATACAAGCTTAAGTGGATAAAGCAGTTATATGTGGAGTTATATAAATATATACACAAGAAAAGTAGGAAAACCTGAGGGAAGGGTGTGATGATCAAAACTGGCAGCTGATGCCAAGAAATCAAGCAGAGTCCATCTGATTTACTGATAAAACACCATTTGTAACTTTATCAGGAACACTTACAGGAATACAGTGGGTTAGAAGTCAGGTTATAGCATATTTAAATAGTATTTATAAGAAAATTGGTGCAGCAAATAGAATGTTTCTGATTCATTTGTTCACTTAACATTTGTTGTGTTGCCCGTTATAATCACTGTGCCAGGCTTTGGGGATATAGCAACAAGTAGAACAGACTTATATCCTATCCTCATGAGCCTGTATTCTAGGATTTTTTTAATTTTATTTTTTTATTTTTTTTGCTGTGAAGGGGAAGAGAGGATTGTTACCTACTAAAGGGGTTATGGAGTTGTGAGAGGGTTATTATTTAAGGGTTTGAACATATTTAAATGCTGATGGGAAAGGTGATAGAGGAGAATTAAGGATACAGAGGACAGAGATTAAAGATTGAAATGGTATATCAACATGGGATTTTAGAAACATGAGTTGAAAGAAATAACGGATGAAAGAGGGGACTCTTTTTGCATTACAACAGGAGGAAAAACTAGATTCAGATGGCACCGTTTGGAAGTTTGGTGGCAAGAAGTTGAGGGAGTTCTGATGTATTCTATTTTGCCTTTAAATGGGGAGACAAAACTGAGATCAAGGATAGAAGTAGTAGCAGTTTGAGAGGAATATGGGTATTTGAAGTAGCTGCTGTGGGGGAATGGAAGAAGGTGTCGTCAGGAGAAGGAACTTGCTGGGAGTACTGAGGCCCATTTAATGTTCCTGACCTTGAATTTACAGTGGCACCAATCTGTGAAACTTAGAATCTTCTCTAATAGCATTCCATGTGGTAAGTACTGAGACAGAAAAGGAATATTGTTGAAATCACATAGGATTGAGGTTTAGCCAGGTGAATTTGGTGGATGCTAGCAAGTGAGTGCTTGAAGTAATGGACCATGGAGTCTAAGCTAGGAAGGGAAGGAAGGAAGTAAACCCAGTAGAGGGCCAGCAGTTCAGTGCCTGCACGTAATAGTGTTTGTAGATCACGAGCAAGTGAAGGGGCTTGTGAACTGGTTGTGTCAAGGTGTTCCAGATAGAACAGATAGACGCTCTTAGAAAAAGAGCTTGGGGATCAGAGGATAGCATTCCTGAATTTATGTTTTTAGAGGTAGAATATTTCTGAATATGGTCATGAAAGTAGAAAAGAAGGCCATTGGAGGTAGGAAAGACAGGTGTGCAATGAGGTCACTAAAGCTGATGCAGGTCTTGGGATGGAGAGGAAGACTGAACTGGGTGCTGCATGATATAGTGACTAAGATAGAGGGGCAGGGGGACACAAGGTGGTGAATGGAATGATCCGAGTCTCAGAGGAGCAGAGTATTTTGCACCAGGACACCAAACCCACCCAACAGGACTGCCTGGACTAACCTCATTAGAAAGAGCTGAAGAGGAGGCAAGTTCTTCAGGGGGAGCCAGATTTCAGGTAAGCCCAGAAGAGAAAAATCATTCATGGAAGAGGGAGAGGACGTAGAGAACTTTATTGACCAAGGAACACTGGAAAGGTTTGGACAGAGAAGCAGTGGGAGGCTTTAAAGGAAGCACAAAATATAGAGGTAGAATATGGGAGAAGACAGATGATGAAAAGCTTATTAAATATTGTCCTTGGGTTGTTCTTAATGTGAATGGTAGTTTTAAGTTTCTTTCTTACACAGTCATTGGGAAGATAACATAAGATAACAAGGCTGCTTAAAGTCTGGTTACAAATTGCCAGTGGAACCAAACTAAAAAAGAACTCAAACTGCCCACAAAAGTAAAAGGAAATAAAGTAGTATCCCGTGAGAAAAAAAGTATTTCAGTGTAGTATAAGTACAGTGTAATAAAAGGATAACAGTAAAATTAAATCTTTAGACATGCCATATAACTAACTTGTATTAAAGTATTCTGAATTCTGATTTAAGAATTGATTACTCCTATGCAAATTGTCACTAAGATTGTTTATCGTATTTTTTCTATATGCTTACTTTCGAAAATAATTCATTTCAGTTCCAAGTATCTCCTGTATTATATGAGAACTATCCAAAACCTTAAAATCATATTTATATAAATTTAATATGCATCTGAAGCCATGAAAAGCCAGAGAAAGTACGTACAAAGTACATAATTCTCTTTGTAGAAGTTTAAAGTGTTCTTTACAGTGAATTGTTTGTCTCTGAGTCCTATGAAGCACAAAGTTATCCTTGGAATGTGTGATGTAATTTTTGATGTTTTCCTTGTGGTTATTCTTTCAAATTCTGCCTTGTCTTAGAATAATGTATGTGGGGACCATCCATTAGGGGATGGAGGGATGATAGAGAAAGAGGCATTCATACATCTTGGGCAGTAAATGTTTCTTAAAGGAATGATTTTACATATTCATTTGTAATATTTACATTTTACATATTCAATTTCTGAATAATTTACTGTCATGAAAAAGTCCAGAAATCTTAATGGTATCATTCAGTGTCCTTGAGTACTTTCTAGTGGCAAAGCAGAGAAACGGAATGTAGTGAAACTTTTATAGACACTTAGATAGCGTAGTGTTTTTAAGTCAGTCCATTTTTTCTATCAAAGAAAACCTTATTGCAGAACTCTGCTCAAGTTACCCAACTAGAATGAGTAAAATAAAGGAGTCCCGCCACTAACAAATCACAGTATTTCTTTTGTTCGTGTTCTTCTCTGGTCCTAGTCCATTATACAGATGCTTCGCCTGTGCTGTCACTACCGAGTTGTAATTCTGTTCTATTCCCTCATTTGTATTGTAGGTGTGTCTTCGTATTGGTCATTTTGTATGACTACCTCACATTCCATCAAATAATACCTTCTAATCTTGTAGTTTTGAAATGTAAATGTTTTAATCTTAGCTGCTTCTAAATTTTTTTCCCACACATGTCAAAAAACCCAAAAACCCAAAACAATAAAATTTAACATTTAAGTCTACCTTATCTTGTTACTTCAGGTTTATAACCTTAAAACCCAAAGTTATGGTGGGTATATGTGCCTGGAGAAATATACAAATTCTCCTTCCCTTTCTGCCTGTGGTTAGAAATAGCTTTTTATGTCTGTTTCCTTCTAAGATCCTTTAAAAAAGATGATCTGAACCAATATGATTTATATATTTTGGCAATTTTGTCCAACTGGAAGTTTGTACTTCTTATGACTTTATTTAAAAAAAAGTGGTTAGTGGTACCTTGTTGCCAGTATATTTGGGTGGTCCTAGAATTGAACAGGAGAAAAACAAAAATAAAATAGATTATGAGATAATAACCACACATTTTACGTCTTTATGCCTGAGATTTTTTTTTTTTAATTTTAGTAACTGTTTTTAGTTGTTTTGTTACTGTTAATGATAACAAGATTGTCTTGGCAGTGTTTTTATACCATTTGGAAAGGTTTAGTGTTCTTCAGAGGCACTATTGTAATGAAGCAAATACGGTATTCTTTGGTCCTACATTAGGTACCACGATAGCTGGAGCATCTCATTTGAGCTATTTTTAAATGTGTTTTCATAAGCAGTATCCATAGTTCTCCATTCCAAATTTTAAACAATATTTGATATGTCAGTCATTTGCTTAGAAACTTTTTTAGAAAATGTATTATAAAATGATAGACAAAAACATTAATTGATGATAGTTTAATAAATAAGAGCGTGCAATTAGTGAATCTTTAAAAGACTGTTCTCCATGGATGATTATTTTTGCAGAATTGAATACTTTAAGGCTTTAATTTTATACTTATCGCTAGATCATTATAACTAATTATTTTGACCATTTATTCAAATAATAAACCTCCAAGGCTGAATATTTATAGTGAAGAATGAGTTTGGAGAAAGGAAAAATAATTATATGTCTCTGTCTCCCTGCTATTTTATTCTGCCTGCCATCAGAGTACAAAAATATACATTCACATCGTCTGTTTGTTGTATCGTATTCTTGGATCATACAGATTTAGTTACAATACACATCCAGGTCACCCAGTGTTAAAAGACTGAAAAGAATGAAAGCTACAAATGAGGACGGATGAGCTATGCATTATGTAATGATAAAACAGGTGTTTGGGAAGATAAACAGTGTTCAGAAGCAGAGAAGATTTAAATACTTTTGCATCTCTAATTATTATGGTTATTAGACAAAAAAGCAAATAGCTTTCAAATGAAATCTAAACTTTCTGTAGTATAATTGAAATACAGAATGTTGAATAGTTCTAACTTCATTTCCCTTTTTTCAGAAAAGCAAACTTTATGCATGGGAGAAAAAAGGAAACTTTATAAAAAACTTTGTTCCTAGTGACTTTTTATAAAATTAATTCCATTCCTATCATGGTGCTTTTGATAGCACTATAGGATTGGTTAGCATTGGTTGTGAATTATTTTGCATGTTCCTCCCAGAATCACACATACAAAGCTGAGCAGTCTAGGGGGTGAGGATGCTAACATATTATCTATTTTTGTTTATAGGACGGTGAACTTTGACATAATAAAATACTTGTATGATTTCTTGTGAAAACAAGCTTCAAAGCCATATGGACACTGTGACAATGACTAAGCCAAGCTGTGTTCATCCAACTACTTAGCTGGCCAGGGAGAGGAGTTCTTTGGCTCTATTGGATTTGTCCAGACAGGTGCTGGCCCAGCATGGAATCTGATGAAAATACTCTGATTGGTCTGGGTGGATGTGAGCAGAAGACTATTTACCAGGGACCCTGGAGTATTTGGAAGCAACGTGTTAATTATAAACAGCAGGGTTTGAGCGCAATCTGTTCTACTCTTAATGATGTTATCTTAACACTGAAATTGCCTGAAACCCATTTACTTAGGACTACATTTTGCTCTGTGAACTATCCCCTGCGCTTTGAACGTGCCAGCAGCCCTTGTATATAAGCCCAGTCTTTTCACTTCCTCTCCACAGGAGCCTCTGCAGTTGCTTGCCAAAGCAGATTTTCCTAAGGCCACCGTTTTAAAAGATCATAGTTGCAAAATAAAATAAATAGAAGTTGGGTTTTTTTTTTTTAATCCAAGCTTGTATATGCTTATCCATCACCCTGATTTTCTGAAAAGGCACAAGGTAGTTCGATCAGATATAGGCCAGCTTTCCATCTCCAAGCCTGCTTAGTATCTGCAGTATGCTTATGTGTGGTTTTTCTGGTCACTCTTGCAATTAACCACCCAACCTAGCTTTTTAATCTGCATGATGGTTTTCCTTTCTTTTTTTAATCATTGGCCTTAAACAGTTCCGCAATAAAATGTTTTCCTGTTATATTGGTTATGAACCTTGGGTCTGGTTTTCTTGTCTGTTCATATTTTTGAAGAAGATTTCTGTTAGCAGTTAAATGCTAGAAAATTGTTCTAAGCAGATTTAAAGTGCTTAATTACAGAACCTAGTTTACATTTTAGGGGCATTTTATTCTTTCATTTCTTTTTCAAAGAAAAATTCTCGCAACAGACACTGCCAGATAGGAAACTTTTTCATGTAGTTATTGTCTGCCACATTCTGAATCAAAGAAAACAGGCTGTTGTGTGCTTGCATTTGTTTAGAGGTAATGAGATGGGGAGAAGGAATGGACTTCCTGTTTGCCTCCCAAAGGATGACAACACCCTCGCCTACATCGCTTGCCCCACAGAAGTTGGTGAAATTTTGTGTTCTGGAAGACGTTTGGAGAAACCAGGACCGGGGGACAGCCATGTGCATTGTGATTTCAGGCTTAGGTTTCCTACACGTAGAAATCCAGGTATCATTAAAGTGGAAAGCAGTGTGGATAGCTGAATCAAGGAGGAACAATACCACTTGGGAGTTTTCAGCTCCTCAGAGTTGGCTATAAAGTGGAAGGTCTGCTGTGCAGCCTTCTTTGGATAGGCTGCGACCAATTTGCATTTTGAGGGAAGAACTCTGGAATGCCAGAGGGAGAAGAGATTGTCAAATGGGCCACTGGGGTGAAGAACGGAAAGGAGGCAAAGTACACTTTCAGGAATGTAAGTGACTCTCCATGCCTCCTTCTCACTGCTGGCCACCTTTCCCCTGCCCAGCACCTAACCTGTTTCGTCCTGCCCCGTGAGGTGCTACCAGCCCCATGTGTGGCTTCCCTGCAGGAGACCTTGTAACCAGATTTTCCCTGCTCCTGACTGGACCATAAGAACTTCTCTCTTTGTAATTTCCTTTCTAATGCCTTGCTAAATGACTCACTAACTAATTTGATTAATTTATTTAAATGAAGGCTAACAGAGCTTAATATGGATATTAGCATTCTAACAAGGGTCATCTGCAAATGAATTCTGTAATGGGAAGATCTGAATCTCCAATTACAAGAAGGAATCTAATGATGAGAATTGCGCTGGCTGATCGGCCAGATATTTCCATTAAGAGAGGAGATGCCTTGGGAGTGGAAATTGGTACAGCCACTATGGAAAACAGTATGGAGTTTCCTCAAAAAAATAAAAATAGAGCCACCATATGATCCAGCAGTTCTACTTCTGGCGATTTATCTGAAGAAAATGAAGAACTAATTTGAAAAGATATATGTACTACTGTGTTCATTGAGGCTTTATTTACAATAGCCAGGATATGGAAGCAACCTAAGTGTCCATCGATGGATGAATGGATGAGGAAGATGTGGTACATATATGCAATGGAGTACTACTTAGTCATAAAAAAGGCTTGGAATCTTGCTATTTGCAGCCATGTGGATGGGCCTTGAGGTGTTATGCTAAGTGAAATAAGTCAGAGCAAGACAAATACTCTGATTCCACTTTTATGTGAAATAAAAAAGACAAAATGAAACCAAACTAGATACAGAGAGCAGACCGATGGCTGCCGCAGGGGAAAAGCATTGAGGAGGGGGGTAGGGGGTGAAATCGGTGGAGAGTGTCAAGAGGTACAAACTTCCAGTTGTAAAATAATTAAGTCATGGAGATATATTATGCAGCATGGTAACTATAGACAATAATATTGTGTTGCATATTTAGAAGTTGCTAAGAGAATAAATCTTAAAAGTTCTCATCGCAAAAAAAGAATATAACTTTTCAACCCTCTTTTTAATATGTGCTTTATAAACATCTTCAGAGTGCCTGGGTGGCTCAGGTCATAATTTTAGCTCAGGTCATGATCTCAGAGTCCTGGGATTAAGCCCTGCCTTGGTCTTCCCACTCAGTGAGGAGTTTGCTTGAAATTCTTTCCCTCTCCCTCTGCCAGTCCTCCTACATCCCTTCCCCAGCTCACATGCTTCTGCTTTCTCTCTCTCAAAATACATGTAATCTTTAAAAGTAAACATCTTAATTTCTCACACCAAACATGATAAAATATATGAAAAATACTGTGTTGAAATTTATCAGGAAATTTTGTTTGTTATTAAAATAACATTCTGGTGCATCATTTGTAAAAGGAGAGGAGACACTTAAATTATGCTCTGCAAATATTCTACCTAGATCTAAAAATGATTTAGGTGGTAGAAGAAGAAAGTTACCATGCTGTGGGGTTTTAGTTTTTTTATATATGGTTGACCGTTCGAAAAATGTGTTCTTTCAATTACTATGACTCAGGTATATACCTAGTTAGGTGGAGATCATATGCCCTCTTCCCTCTTATTTTCAAGTTAGTTTCAATTCCTGAATCAGTCTTCATTGCTAAAGCAATTCCTTTTCAATAACTCTGGAAAGGATTCTGATCCAACAGACCTATGCTTATTAAGCCCTTAAGTCAGTAAGGGGTCAGGGCTCTAGTTAAGAGTTGGGGCTCTATAGTCAGACTACCTTGGATCACATACCAGCTGTATCTCTACAAGATATGTGACCTTAGGCAAGTTGAATCTGTCTGTGTGTCTCTTTTCACACCTGTACAGTGGAGAGTAGAACTTAACCTTCTGGAGTAGTGTAGTAGATTAAATAAGTTGATGTATCTGAAGCAGTATAATTCTCAGCTGGGGGCAGTTTTTCCCACCAGGGGATATTTAGCAATTTCTGGAAACATTTTGGTCACAACTGTGGGGTGTGTGGAGGGATGGGATACTGCTGCTAAACATGTTATGTGCCTGCCCCACAATAGAATTATCTGGTTCAAAATGTCAGTAGTGATGGTCCAAGTAAGGTACCTGGCATAGTAAGTGCTCAGTAAATGTTAGCTGTTAATATGAAATATGTGTGGCCTAGAAAGCAGGGAAGTGAGGGAATGTAGCAACATTCCAACTAAGAAGGAAAGAGGTACTCTTACCTAACCATACCTAAGGAAGATATCTTGTCTGAGATTTCAGAATTATTCAAATGGACAGAGTACCATGGATTTTTATTTTTGAAATTGGAGGATTATCTACTGGGTTCTATTTCACGCACAGATTTCATTACTTATTTTTCAAGATTTTGTCCAATAGTGAAAAGCATGCACTGGGAGTGATCAAATCAGAGAACAAGTGACATACACTGTTTTCCCTCAAGGTGTGATGGTTGAGCAATGAGTGGTATACCTCCAGTGGATTTAGTCAACCGACAGCTGTTTAATGTAATTAAGGTGGTCTGGAGGATGGAAAGCTCGGGCATGAGAAGTAGTCTGTTTAGTCCCTTCAGGGTGTGCACCACTGTTTGCACTGTGCAAAGAAAAGTAAAGTAATGCACCAAGTCCAGGGATAGTGCATCCCTGTTGCACTAAGTACTAGGTCTCCATTATAGTAGATGGAAGGCAGCAGCTGCCCCTATGTGTGCAATTAGGGCTGTCATAGTGTCCTCCAGTGTCACCTGAAGACTCACACTATTGTGTATCATAATTGTTTGCATTTTATGCCTTTAGCCATGAGCAAAGACTTGGGAGTAATTAGACCAGAGGTTGATATTATTCAGCTTCATCCCCTACGTTTTGAAAGCTTCATCTGCTACAAAGTGGGACTGTCTATCATATGTAAATAGTTTAGATAATTTTGCATGTAATTTCAGTCTGCTGACACATTTTGCTTTCAAAAATGCTTAGTAGAGCTCAAAAAAATCTTTCCTATCAAGATACCAACATTTCACTCAAATTTGCTATTAAATGCCCTGAATACACAGTTAGTGTTCATTTTCCAGCAGTGACACATTCATGAAGCACAGTATGAGAAGCAGAAATTTGGTAGAGCAGAGAAAATTATAATCAATTCATTCATTTAACTGCATGTTGATGCACACTAATGATGGGAATTTTAGAAGGCATTCAACTGTTTGAGTAAATAGTGGTAGCTTTGGCATGAGGAGGGAGTCTGGATTTTAGAGACAGTGAAGATTTGCTCGAGTTTTGGATGAACCACAATCCATTTCATTGGTCTTTGAAGGAGTTGAGAGTCTAATTTAATGGCATTTTCCATACAAATATTGAATATTCATCCCCAAAATACTAAGTACCAGCTGTGTGCCAGGCATTGTGTTGGTCAAGGAGGAGTAACAGCATTGGTTAAAGGAGTCAGATGTCTGGCCTGGACAACAAGTGCTCTCAGCATTGGTAGAGCCATTCCATGAGATAGGAAATCTCAGGGAAAGGACTAGATCTGTGGGATGAGGAAGATTATGAGTTCAATTTTGAACATGTTGCCATTGAGGTGCTTTGTCAAGTGGAAGTGTGAAGTAGGTAGTTGCATCTAAGTTTGAGATCTGAGTCATAGCCAGGTATAAATGTAGAGGTCATCAAAATAGAGGGGGCTGTTTAGTGAGTTAGTGGTCTTAGTTCCTTGACATGGTGAGGAAGAAACCATCTGGAAATGAGTTAGAAAATATATGGAAGGTGGCCATAGCTGTTGCCATTCAACCCACCACAGAACTAAGTGCAGGTTAATTTTTATTTTAACTAACAATTCTTCACTGTTCATATACACCCCATCCTCTCCAGTATATGAAGCGGCAGCAAAAGAGACATGGGCTAATAAGTTCCATTTAGTATCTGGTCCCAAAAGGAAAAATCAGACCCACTTAGAGTCTTACCTCTGTGGAGATCCATTAGTTCCAAACACATGATTTCATCACTTTTGGCTGACTCTCATTAATAATAGAGGCATTGCTGTGGCTCAGGGGTGCCCTGGAATTTCTGAGCCCTCTTTAGGTTCACTTCCTCTGGGACAGAAGTTTCCACCATCCTTCATGGGACTCATCCAGCTGGAAAAGAAGAAAACCTCAGAGGAGCTGAGGTGTACCAACCCCATAAACGTCCAGGAGGAAGGAAGCTGAAATAGAAACCTCTGCTAACTTAATACATCAGTCTTTTTTTAATTGAACAACGTTGACTAACTGAAGCCTCGAGTGGATGGAAAGACGTGAGAAAGAGTCACGCATCTGGAGGGATAAAACAGGCAGCTGCTATGAATGCCTCTGAATGTAAAAACAATAATTAAGCTGAAGTGACCTACAGAGAAAGGAATTAAGTAGATCTAAGTAATTGCATTTTTTTTGTGATATAACTAAAAGTTATGTGGAAGAAATGAAACATGTACCAATAAAGAAATTTTCTTAGACTACGAGCATAGGAAGTTCATGAGAGAAGCCCCCAGCTGAGATAGGAATGAAACTTTGGAACTGTTGAAAGGAAGAGGACACTGTCCACAGCTCCCTGCAGCATGGGCTGGTTGCCTGAATTTCTTTTTGATCAAAGGTCTGGGTTAAACTGGAAAGAAATTAAGAAGGAGAGAATGTGAAAAGACCTCCACCCTCAAAGAGAAAGAGCTTTAGAACGTGTTTTTCGTAATGCTGCTGTACATAGTTAAAGAATCTGTCTTTATTATAAAAGGAACACAAGTTTCCTGCATAAATTGGAGGCAGTTGTGAAGAAGTAAAAAACACCAGTTAGCAACATTCAGAGGTAGTCTCTGTAAGTCAGTGTTGTGTATATTTACTTCTGGTTGCTATATTCTCATAACTTAAAGAAAACCCATAATCATTTCTTTTATACTGTGAAAGAAAGGACGGGTCAGGTGGAAACTAGTGGTGGTCACAGCCGCCTGTGAAATATGACCGGTAGGATTTAAGATCGGAGCATCACCAAAACTGCTTAGAGTGACAACAGGTTTTTAAAAAATCATTTATATACAAGTCGTTGAAATGTGAAACCACATCAACATCATGAAAAGTTAGCATCTCAAAGACAGAGCCTCAAAAGCCAATTCTCAAACGTGTGGCCAGTTTGTCTCTTTTAAAAGAATCGTTTCTTTAAAAATGCTTATCCTGATACTAAAATGGGAGAAAGAACAAAAGAAACACTAAAGTGGGGGAAGAGAGAGAAGAGAAATTGAAGTGAAGGATGGAAGGAGGAGGGTGGTGGAACAGACACTAACTTCTATGAACACGAACCACAAATGGCACAGAAATGGGATGTTGCAGTTAATCTATTGCTGGATAACAAACCGCTCCAAACTTCATGGCCTAAAAACAATAATCATTTGTTTTGATCACAAATCTGCAGTTTGGGCAGGGTGTGGCTCCATGCGGTGTCCTGGGGCAGCTTGAGAGAAGTGACTGTCACATGGAGGCTGGCTCATTGATGTCTGGAGACGGACGCTGGCTGCTGGCTCTCACGAGGAACACCTACACAGAGTCCCTCTGTGTGCTCTCTCCACTTCCTGACAGCATCACTCCTGCGTTTTGATCAAGGCCTGCTTATACTTAAAGGGAAGGGAATTCGACCCACCTATCTTGATAGGAAGGGTAACAGAGTTTGCAAACATGCTTTAAATCACTACACGGAACAGAATAGGCTGAAAATACTAGGGAATGCAGATGAAGTATATTTCATATCCTCTCAAAATCTGAAACAGTGTAGTGGGGACTGCTGGTTGTCCTCCCACTCCTTCCACGTATCTCCCCTCCCTTCCTCCAAAGCACAGGGGCTCTGGCTGCAAGGAGGCCAGTGTAGTTTGGAGCGCAGGGAGTAAAGTCACCTATGGTGGGAGATGGGAGCAGAGAGGTGATGGCCTCGTCCTGTGTGGCTTGCAGGGCACTGAAGGACCTGATTATTGTTCTGTGTGAGATGGGAGAGTTTTGAGCAGGGAGTCACATGATCTGGCTTAGATTTTGAAAAGGATCGCTGGATGCTACATGTTAATAGACCACAGAGGAGATGAAGATGGAAGCAGGAGGAGCAGGATAGCAGGCTATCAAAATAATCCAAATGAGAGATAATGGTGGCTCAGATAAGAGTGTTAACAGTAAAGGTGGTGAGAAGTTGTCCAATTCAGGATATAATTGGAAAGAAATGTATGCAGGACTTGCTAATTAATTGGGTATCAGTTGTGAAAGAAAGAAAGAGTCAAGGATGACTCCAGGGTTTTTTACTTGTTTTTGTGAAAGTGTGGAGGGGAGAAAAGATGAGGGATTCAGGTGTGGACATGGTAAATTGGAAATTTCTATTAGGTATCGAAGAGGAGATGTCATGGAGGCAGTTAGGTAGTTAAGTCTGGAGTTCAGGATAGAAGCCCAGGCTGGAGATAAAAACATGGGGCTTGTCAGTATCCAAGTGAAAGCGTATATCAAAAGTATATAAAGGAAATATGGTCACCTCTTCTGGGTTAGAAAACTTCCTGTTCACTGGATGAGCTCCCCTCAGGAAGGTAACCCCACTCCCTGGGGAGTTGGTACTAAACTGTAAGGAACCTTTCGTCGATCTTCCCTGTGAGAAGATAGGATGCATGATACAATTTTTTAAAATTTAAATACCGAAATTTCACATACTAACTTTTAATCTAAAATTTCAAATGGTCATTGCAATATTAAAAAGAAAAATGACAGGAAAGGCATGAGTGGGTCATAGATTTAAATATAACAATGTACACCATGCCCAGCCCAGACAAAATGGCCTCTATAAATACTGAGTTCACTGATTAAATATGCTAATTAAATCTCAAATGCCTATTGTTTTTTTTTTTTTTTAAGATTTTATTTATTTATTTGACAGAGATAGAGACAGCCAGCGAGAGAGGGAACACAAGCAGGGGGAGTGGGAGAGGAAGAAGCAGGCTCATAGCATAGGAGCCTGATGTGGGGCTCGATCCCATAACGCCAGGATCACGCCCTGAGCCGAAGGCAGACGCTTAACCGCTGTGCCACCCAGGCGTCCCTCAAATGCCTATTGTTTTAAAGCTGTTCCCATTGCTACACATTTACTTTTTCTCCATTTCAGAAATAAATAAGTTTGGATGAAGAATTTCTCCATTATATATAAAAGTTCCTTCTAAATGGATCTAAGTATGAAATGTTTGGTTATTAATACCTAACTATTTTTTTTCCTGGAAATATCCATCCATCTTTTGTCATATATTTTTTATTCTAATCATAAATCCATCACTGAATCCCACTCGTAAAGGGACATGCTTGGAGTTGTGGCTCAAGATGTTGGGTTGGTTTAGGGCACCTGGGTGGCTTAGTTAGTTAAGTGTCTGCCTTTGGCTCAGGTCATGATCCCAGGGTCCTGGGATCAAGCCCCTCATCAGGCTCCCTGCTCAGTAGGGAGCCTCTCTCTGTCACTCTCTCTCAAATAAATAAATAAAATCTTAAAAAAAAAAAAAAGATGCTGGGTTGGTTTGCCTTGGTTTTCTCTTAATTGCAATTGTGACCAATGGCACTCATTAGCAAGACAGTAATAGAAGGCAGAATAGAGTGAAACTGTCAGGACTATATAATCATTAAAACTATACGGTTCCATCATCATCACACAATAATTCAGAGCTGCCTATCTGAGTAAGGAAGATGAAGACTAAAGTTACAGGAATTACTGGACACATACTGACCTTTGAGATAGAAATTGAGTTTTCTTTTCCTCTTTTGCTTTTCACTGTAAAAACTGTGTGATTGTAAGAATACCAACTATGTCTGGCATAGTGTAATAGACAATTCACAGACAATATTGTATGCCTGGCACTGTAATAGACAATTCACATACATCATCTCTAATGCTTACATGGTTTGGATGGAAAAAATGAATTCACTGAACAGCTGACCCTAGAATGCCTCCTAGGGAAGAAAATACATTATGAGCAACTAGGAGCCTAATATGGGAAAGAAGCAGCAGAAAAGGCAGAGGATGAGACCCTGGGAAGAAGTTCCTGGGAAGACGTAAGGCAGTAGAAACATGGCTAAACCCTTCTGCATTAAAAAATAAGAATTTATTTTCGCTGCCAAGGATCAGGGCAAGAATATACATGAAAGGAGTCTTCAAGCTGGGCCACTGTACAGGTGATACAGCCAAAGAGAAATTTAAATTTGTCTGCTCGCTCTATTTATTTTTTAAAGATTTTATTTATTTGAGAGAGAGAGAGCAAGCACGAGTGGGGAGGAGGGACAGAGGGAGAGGGAGAAGCAGACTCCCTGCTAAGCAGGGAGCCCAACGCAGGGCTCCATCCCAGGACCCTGGAATCATGACCTGAGCTGAAGGCAGATGCTTAACTGACTGAGCCATCCAGATGTCCCCAATCTGTTTACTTTGAAATTCACTTAGCTTTTGAGCCCTCACTTCTGTTGATGGTAGAAACTAACTGGCCAATTCAAGATTAACTCAGCCTATTCCAGTTTAAACTCAGCTCTTTGGATTCTTTTCCACCCCCACCACTGATGCTTATTAGGCCCATGCATAGCCTGAATCTCTGCTATTCCTGCTGTTCCTATTGTGCAAGCCCTGGAGTAGCTGAGGACAAAAACTGGCTTCTTCCCACTTGGTGATTCAGTGTCTCCTCTGCATGTGGATGTAGAAGAGCCTCACAGTCTGTGCCCACTCTCCTACATCCTTCTGCCTGCCTTTTCCACAGACCTCCTTGTCCCTGATTTTTTTAGTCTGGTTCCTTGTGGGCTTCTGACGAACCAGCCAAGCCATTCACCCGTGCCCCTGAGTCCGACTAACCTTACGTGGGGCTACTTCTCACTCCACATGAAGTAGGTTACCACTCAAAACTGTCCCCTGTGAGGATTTCAATTCGCTAGTGTCTTTCACTTCCACTGAGTAGGGCTCTAGTGCAACAACAGTTAATTTTCAACTTGGCACCCACATACAGAACTTACCCGTCCGTGAAACAAAACCAGCCTTTTTCCTTCTTCATCAGTTGATCATGGGGCAATAGGTATGAGCTGAGAGAGAGGCATTGGTGCCACAGTGGATCTGGGACTCTTGTTCCTACAGCTTTCTTATGTTCTCTGGACCTATTTGAGATTGATCCCCAATGTATCAATTCCATTGTAAAATGGATAGCTGCAGGTGAATTGGTGGGTCTGAGAGTACACAGTTCATCATAATGGGTGACTTTGGCCTTGCGATGCTTGATGTCCCATGGTGAGATGCTCACCTTCTGCCAAGGCACTGTAGCATCCCAAGAGTTTTTTGCTTGAGCCCTGAAAGGGACCTGCTATTGGAGCTTGCCAGAGGCTCTACAGAACATCCTTCTCTCTAATCCAGAGGCTCCACACGACGTCCACATAGATCTGTATTATGGGATGCTGGGTTGTATGGCCCAGGAGACAGGGTTGCTTGTACTGCAGCCTAGATCCTCTATAATTCCCTTTCTTGCTCTGTTCCCCATTCAAAAATAGCAATCCTCCATCTCACTGGTAAATGAGTAGAAATAGTGTATGTTGCCACCAGAACCTGAAGAAGCATTATGTTTCTTTGTTAGCAATAGGAGATGCAAGTATGATAGCTTTAAATATACTTTTTTTTTTTTTGAGAGGAAGAATGGGGGAGGAAGGACAGAGGAAGAGGGAGAGAGAGAATCTTAAGCAGATTCCATGCCCAGCACAGAGCCTGATGTGGGGTTCAATCTCACAACTCTGAGATCATGACCTGAGCTGAAATCAAGAGTCAGATGCTTAACCGACTGAGCCACCCAGGCACCTCACTTTACATTTACTTTGGAAGGGATGTCCCATCATATCCCACACCACCAGTTCCTTGAAACTTCACTGATGTGGGAAGGCTTCCGAATCTTCATGAGGATTTCCCATCCAGCACATGGAGGACATGTGTTGTCATACCAAGGCATCCAGCTTCCTTGCCGGTTCTTGCTCAGTTGGCCCAATTAATACCATATCACCCAACACAATAAACCAACATTATGTTCTATATGATATCCAGATGGTTCAGGGCCTTTTGGCTATATTGCAACAGACAGCAGGAGAATTAACATAATTCTGGAGTAATATGAATGTATATAGTTGTCACTTATATGTGAATGACAAATGAATGTGATGCTTCTTCCTGATAGGTATTGTAAAAAATCTATTTGCTAGACCAAAAGCCGTGTATTGGGACTTTTAGCTTCTGTTTAGAATCTAGAAAATGAAAGCATTCCTAACCTTATATCAGGAATAAATTCTGCAAAATCATGACTTCTTGTGAGCCCATCAAATAGCTGAGGTACAGAGCAACCAACTAGTTTGAAATCTAAAGAAAGAGAGGTGACTTGAAATCAAAGAAAAATGGGACATGAGCATTTGCTTACCTGGGCCAGATGCTGAGTGTCATATAAGCTGGTAAGAATTCAGCCAAAATTTTAAACAAATTACTAAAGACTGAATGTGGGCTGGTATGAGAATATAGAATTCCTGGGAGATGCAGACACAAGAAGAATTTGCATGCATTCATAGGCTCTTCGCCAAGTGTTCACAAGAAAGATTGGTGGACAAGAGACTGAAGAAATCCTCCTTCATCATGCAGACCTGGGGCAGGGAGAAGTGGCTGCTGTGGAAAAGCATGAAGCCTCCCTCATATATTGCTCTCCTATCTCTCCATGAAAAAGCATAAACCACTGGCCACTGGCATAAAGGCAACAAATCCAATAATCTTTAGGGGCACGCTGCAGCTGGGGGAAAGAAACAGAAAAAAATCTGTCTCCCTGGGGCGCCTGGGTGGCTCAGTCATTAAGCGTCTGCCTTCGGCTCAGGGTGTGATCCCAGAGTCCTGGGATCGAGCCCCACATCAGGCTCCTCCGCTGGGAGCCTGCTTCTTCCTCTCCCACTCCCCCCGCCTGCGCCTGTGTTCCCTCTCTCGCTGGCTGTTTCTCTCTCCGTCAAATAAATAAATGAAATCTTTAAAAAAAAAAAAAATCTGTCTCCCACTCAGGGAGATTAGCAAAATTGATAAACCTGTAGTCAAGCTAACCAAGAAAAAGAAGACACAAATTACTCTAAGAAAGGACATAACCACTGATTCCACAGCCTTTAAAAGGATAAAAGAGAATATTATCAACAATTCTTTGCCCATAAATTTGATTATTTAAATGAAATAGACCAATTCCTTATAAAACATACACTATCAAAACAAGAAGAAATAGATAACCTGAATAGCCATATCCTTCACTAATAATTCTATTGATTATTTAATGGAAAATGATACACACCATTTCTAGTCTATACAAACACTTTCAGAAAATTGAAGACATGAGAATACTTTTCAACTCATTTTGGAAGGCCAGCATAACTCTGATACTAAAACCAAAGACGTAACAAGAAATTTGCAGACCACTATCCCTTGTAAGAGAGACAAAAAATTATTAGCAAAGTATTAATGAATCAAAGCCAGTAAATATATAAAAATGATTATTATGACCAAGTGGAGTTTTCTGAGAAATATAATACAAAAATCAATCAATATAAATCATCACGTCAATAGATTAAAGAAAACCACATGATTATTTTAATAGTTGCAGAAAATTATATGACAAAATCCAACATCCATCGATGACTTAAAAAAACACAACTCCGTGTAAATGAGAAATTAAAGAGAACTTTTTCTACTTGATAAAGAGCACTTGTGAAAAACCTATAGCTAACATCATAGTTAATGTTGAAAGATCTAATGCTTTCCTCCTAACATCACAAATAAGGCAAAGATGTTTACCTTCACCACTCCTATAAAATATACCCTCATCATTCCTATGAAATGTAATCCTAATAAATAAATTAAATATACTGGAGGTTCCAACCCATGTAGTAACAGAGGAAAAGGAAATAAAAATCATGCAGATTGAAAAATAAATTAAATTGTCAGTATTTGCAGAGACCTTTTATGTAGGAAATCCCAAAGCATCTACAAAAAAAATCTTTTGGGACTCATAAGTGAATTTAGCAGTCAAAAATTCGTGTCTAACTTTTGACTCCCTAAAAACTAAACTACTAAATAGCATACTCTTGACTCGAAGACTTACCAGTAATATAAACAGTTGAGTAACACATAAATTGTATGTTATATGTATTACATGCATAAATAAATAAGTTAGGAAGAAAATGTTATTAAGAAAATCATAAGAAAGAGAAAATGCATTTACAGAACTGTGCTATGTTTATTGAAAAAAATCCGCATATAACTGAACCCATGGAGCTCAAACTTGTGCTATTCAAGGGCCAACTGTATACTGTGCTCATAAATTGAAAGACTCAACATTGTTGTCACTTCTCAACAAATTTATATATAAATTCAATGCAGTAACATTCAAAATCCCCATGGGATTTTTTTGTTGTAAAAACTGACAAAGCAGATTATAAAATTTATATGGAAATGCAAAGGAAGTAGAATACCCAAAACAATTTTTTAAAAAGAAAAAATTGGAGAATTTACATGAACAGATTTTGAGTGCGTATACTTAGGTCAATGAAACATAATAGAGACTCCAGAGATACACATTGTCTATATTATAAATACATTATAAGTTGATTATAGACAGATGATAAATAGGTAGATAAATAGCTAGCTATCAATTGATGTTTGACAGGGGTGCCAAGATAATTCAGTGGAGAAAGGATAGTCTTTTCAATTAATGATTCTGGAACAATTGGACATCCATACACACACATACAAAGAACCTTGACACACAGCTTGAATCATATATAAAAATTAATTCAAAATGTATTGTAAATCTAAATTTAAAACCTAAACCATAAAACTCTCAAAGGAAACATGAGAAAATCTTTGCGATCTTGAATTAGGTCAAGATTTATTAGGGTACAAAAATCACAGAACACATAAGAATGATAAGTCATTCTTCATCAAAATTAAAATTTTTCTTCAAAGGACACTGTTAAGAAAATGAAAAGACAAGCAGCAGACTGGGAGATCATATTGGCAAGATGCACAAGGCTTGATATCCAGAATATAAAGAATTTATGCAACTCAGTAAAATAATCCATTAAAAATTTGACAAAACAGACACCTTATCAAAAAATATATAAAGAGGGTAGAAAATGCATGAAAGATGTTCAACATCATTAATCAGTAGAAAAATGCATGTTAAA
Source organism: Ursus arctos (assembly GCF_023065955.2). NCBI lineage: Eukaryota > Metazoa > Chordata > Mammalia > Carnivora > Ursidae > Ursus > Ursus arctos. The sequence goes on from NW_026622985.1 coordinate 19,077,103, forward strand.
ACCCCAGAGAGATACATCTACACACAGATTAGATTAGTGAAAGATAGCAAACAGACAACAACAAGCTGAAAATATCAAGTGCTAGCAAGGGTTCAGAGAGACCAGAAATAATGCTCTTCCGTTGTTGGTAGTGGGACTGCCAAATGGTATAGCTGCTCAGGAAAACACTTTGCAGGTTTTGTGAAAAGTTAAACACACTTACCACACAATCTAGAAAATTTCCTAAGATTTTATTCAAGAGAGATGAAAACCTTTATCCAACAAAAACAAAACAAAACAAATACAACTGTATTTGAATGTTTATAGTGGTTTTATTCATAATAGCAAAACAGAAAAAGCAAAAATCAAGAGGGAAAAAGAAAACACTAGGTTTACATTTCCCATTTAAAAAAATTCTGCTACATTTTCAACAACCCTGCAAGGAAGATACTATTCTTCTTTCTAATCAATGACGAAACCAAAGCTTTGGATGGGTTAAGAATTATTTCCCCTAAAAGGAGACTAAGAGATACAAACCTCAGTTGTAAAATAAGTAAGTCATGCAGACGAAAAGTACAGCAGAGGGAATGTAGTCAGTGGTTTTGTAATAATGCGGTACAGTGACAAGACGGTGACTAAGCGTACCATGATGAGCATCGAGTAATGTACAGAATCGTTGAATCGATATGTTTTACATCTGAGATTAGTATAAAATTGTATTTTAATTATACTTCAATTTAAAAAAACGGTGGGGACAAACCTGTGACAGGGACACCCTCATACCTCTCAAAAAGAAGAAACAGGTATTCCAAGACAGCTAGTAAGATGCAGAGCCAGGTTTCAAACCCAAGCCATTCTGTACCCCATTATATTATGGCTATAATTTTGATGAGGCTGGGTTGATCAATATATTTTCAATACCATGTTCTCTAGAAACTGGGTATATCACAGGTTGGGTCCTTGAGATAAACCCTGAAACCCTAGTTAACAGGAATGTAGACACCACAGATGTCAATTTCAGGGTCTCTTAGTTTACCTTTGCCAAATACAGAGTCAGCATATCTATATGATGTATTCCAGGGGCCCCAACATGTTCGTGATGAGGACCCTGTCCGATCCTCATTTGAAGGCTTGCCCTTGAGTAGCTCAGAGAGGGAGTACAATCAAGAAGTTCCTGTGTGGGGAAGGCCTATCTCCTTCCTGCTGGAAATGCTCGTGGGTCATGGTAAGGGGCTGCAGCTGGAGCTGGTGCCCCCCAGTCAATCTCAACTGGGTTTTCAGCCTTCTTGTAAGTCATGACCAGCCAGTGGGGTTCAGTTGTCATGGGAATCTGTTTTGAATGCTAACGGGGAGAGGAAGAAAATACACTGCGCGTAACATGCTACTTTAAAAATCTATGACTTGTGACACTGAGACAATGTGACGGACTTATTAAGAACACAGCAAGGGTTTGAAAATTATGTCCTGAACATCCTGGCCTTATATCTGTAAATTCACAAACTTACTGAATGAGAAGAATCATTGCATGTCTATATCGAAATAAAGTCATCTAGGAAAAAAGCCTTTCCCAAATTGGTTTTTATAAATGAATACATCTCAAAGTGCATTGATTAAAATATTAAGCCCATAAAAGGACAATTCAGTAGTAGTGTCCTCAAGGGTGAGGAGTGCTCGGTGGAGGCTGGGGCTTAGGTTAGGACTCGTGTGAGAACCAGGTCTGTAAATGTGCTCTATGGGGTGAATGGAGGATTCATGACATTTGATAATTATTCTGGTTGCAAATCAGTGTCAGGAGCAGTGAAATTAAATTATCAGCGGGCAGGAGAGAAGACTATATATAGGTGAAAAATAACCGATATAGACAAATGACAGCCAACATGAGCATTTAAAAAAAAACAGATGGGTGCCCCCATCACAGAGGATTTCTCCATCTGACACAGTCGCTTACTTTAAGGATCATTCAGCCATGTCCTCAATAAATTCAGGATGTCACATATAGCCACTATCTTTATAACCAAGTCTACTGAATATTTACTGCTGGGTGCAAGAAGTCCCCGGAAACTATAATGCCAAAATACGTGCTGGGTGGTGCACAGTAGTTGTCCCAAAAGGTTATGCTTGGGGCAGAGGTGGGACTTTGTATGGAGGACATGTCATTAGTCCAGTTGATTCCATTCCTTCAGAATTTTCCCCTACCTGTTCTCATATCAGGTGAAGAGGAGACTACATTTTTGGCTCATTGTTGAAGGATTTTCGAACTGAGGATGCTGCCTTACAGTTGATGTTCATGTCCACAGACGCCTAAATGAGATGTAGAATGAAAGCAATCCATTTCAAGTGAGGACTGGTTGGACAAATCAAGGTGATATATCCATCTTTGTTAGGTGACAAAGTTGGGGAAACCAGTTGATTTTGACAAATGATTTAGGGCCTTATCATCTATTCCTTTGTGTTGTTCAAGATTATTCTACCTATGTTAGCCTTGTCCCTACAATAGTCAGACACTTTTAAGATGCTGAGTATCTCTGGAGAAATTCAGCTAGAGCAGATTTGGAACACACATCTGGCAGCTTCAGTTCTGGAGGTAAGAGGTCCGTCCAATGGGTTTCAGTGGGCCACAGTGCACCTGTTGGCCGGCCCGAGTTCCTTCTGGAGGCTCTCGGAGAGAATCTGCTCCCCTTTTCCAGGCTCTAGACGCCGCCTGCATTTCCTGCTTCACCACCTCCCTTCATCGGAGAGAATCTGCTCCCCTTTTCCAGGCTCTAGACGCCGCCTGCATTTCCTGCTTCACCACCTCCCTTCATCTTCAGAGCCAGCCGCCCGGCATCTTCTAAATCCCTCTCTGACTCCGACCTCCTCTTCTGTCACCCCTCCCTGCCCTGTCCCTCATGAGAACTTTGTGATGACATTGGGCCCACCCAGATAATCCAGGATAGTCTCCCCATCCTGAGATCCTTAATCATATCTGCAAAGACACTTTTGCTGCACAAGGCACCAAACGCGCAGGTTGTGGTAAATAGGATGTGGACATCTTTGGAGGGCTCTTAGGCCTGTCACATGAAGACTCTCATTTTCGTTAAGGAGAAAAGGAGCTAGATTCCTACACAGATGTTCATCACGGATTCACCCAGGCCTGGCACTGTGCAGGGGAGCCACCGATGAGTGAGCCCTCATCCTTGCCTGCACAGAGCTTCCTGTAGGGAGGGGGATGGACTGACACACCATGTGCTGTCATGACCAATGACAGTGCTGAGGGCTTCAGGAGAAGGGAAGGGCCAGTGTCCACTTGGAGGCTCAGAGGAGGCCTCCTTTCACCTGGCTGGGGAAAGTGCTGTGATAGAGGCACACAGGGCAGCGGGGTGGGGAGGCGATCCGTCCAACTGGATGAAACAGACACAGTGCATTGTGTGGGGACAGCATGCGGGGAGGCAGTGGCACGAGGCCTGGGCACCGAACAACTGGGCAGATTTTAAGGGAGGGATGTGGGCAAGCAAAGCCTGGAGGCAAGGAATGCTTTCTTCAAAAAGAGGGAAGGGGGCGCCTAGGTGGCGCAGCCGGTTAAGTGTATGACTCTTGGTTTTGGCTCAGGTCCTGATCTCAGGGTCCTGATCTCAGGGTCATGAGATCAAGCCCCACAGAGGGCTCCTTGCTGAGTGTGGATTCTGCTTAAGACTCTCTCTCCCTCTCTCTCCACCCCTCTTTACCTCCCCCTACCGCCCCCCGCCGCTCGCTTTCTTGCACAGGTGCACTCTCTCTCAAATAAATACATCTTTAAAAAAAAACAAAAATAGAGTGAGGGAGGAGTCTGGTTGGCAGGGGAGCCTCACCTCACAGGGATCACAGCACTTGGTTCACAGCAACGGTGGTGAGATGACCCTGTCCCCCAGTTTGACGATACTGTACCTCCCCCACTGCGCCTCAGGTAAGCTGTCTTCTCATGTCATTCTGCTTCCTCTCTTGGCCCCTTTGTCCTCCTTTTCCCTGTTATCTGAACTTCACGTTCCTGGGACACGGTGGTCCCTTGGGTGATTGTGTTTGCCAGCTGGATGCACTTCTGCGTTCAGGCATCCTGTGTCCTGGGGAGGCCGCAAGGTGTCTGGCCAGAGGCGGATGGCAGGAGTGAGGGGCTCACTCACAGCCGTGGCCAGACAGGGGTTCAGGGAGGCCCCGTTACCTATTACTTGCCTAGTCCTTAGGTAAGTGATGGTGCAAGTGCTCCAAGTCCAGCTTTTCCAGGGAGCTCGTCTTTCAAGTGTAAATAAATCAGTAGACTCAAAAAGAAATCGTGAAAATAAGGCAGGGGAGGGATAACTACAAAAGAAAAAAGCTGGTCGTTAGGAATCAGGGTTTATAGTCTACAGCTGTTCTGTCCAACATGGCAACCACCAGTCACCTGTGCCTATTTAAATTTAGATTAATTAAAATTAAATAAAATGACAAATTTAGTTCTTCGGCTGCACTAGCTACATTTCAGTGGCTGCGTTCCTGGACAAGACCAATGCGGGACATTTTTGTCGCTATAGAAAGTTCTGTGCACAGCACTGGTCTATAGTCATGCTCCAAACCTCCAACGGCTTCTCAGAAAACCCAGAGTCCTTGTCGTGGCCTATCCCCATGGTCTCCCAGGTGAGGGTACTTCCACTGGGAGGCTTCTGGGAAGGACCTGAGGTGCTGCTGGCATTTAGTGAGTGGGGACCAGTAATGGCAGACGTGACGCCATGCTCAGAATAGTTTCACACAACCCCAAATTGTCCTGTTTGCAGCAAGACTTTTGAAAGTCCTGAAATCTATTAATTATGACCTAAGCTTAGACCCTAACTCCATTTTACATGTAAACACACTATTTTTTACCATGCACCCACTTATCCAAGAACACAAAAAGCTAGTCTTCAAAATTGAGTCACTATTTTAGAAAATATAGTGATAGCAGCACTATGCTACTGAGTTGCCAACACACTGGTCCCAGTTCAGTGGCAGATTCACAGTGATTTTATGTGTAGGTGCAAGGGTCTTACTAATTCATTATAATTTCTGGTACCGCCAGGAGGTACTTATTTTATGGAAGGCCTCCACTTCTTGGAATTAGGCTATTGTGTTGATTTTTAAAAAATTATGAGTAAAGGTTGTATTATCTGAAGATTGTATGACAAGAGAGTGAAAGGGTCATTTGAAAACATTTGTTATGTAAAAGGGGCTTTGGTTTGATAGAAGGGAGAAGTCAGGAATGGGCCCCCTGCTAACTCACTCACCTCCATCCGCTTTGCACCTGTTCCCTCCGCTCCCACCGTACCCACTTCTTGCTCTTTCTCCAGCCCAGCAAACAGGTTCCTGCTTCAGGTCTTTGCCCCCTTTCTCTGCCCGTCCTGGAAAATTCCGTGTGTCTCCGTCGCTCCCTTCACTTAGGTGTCAGCTCAGATATCCCGGAGGCCCTCCCTGTCTGCAGGGGCCCCCTGCTTCACTCCCACTCACCTGCCCCCGTGTCTGATGCTTTGCTGACTCTCTGTGGCAGCAGCGACTGTCTCCTTCGCCGCTAAACCTGACACCATATTGCACCTCAGGAAATCACCCCAGAAGGAAGAAAGGGCCCGTACATTCCTCAAAGAACTCAGGGCACTGAGAACTTACCTTAGCTTGGATAGGTACAAGGATTCTTTTTTCAAAGGTGGGCAACCATTTTCTAGAAATTTGAAACGCATAAAACATTATGACTTTTGGTCATTATCAACTTTCTTCTTTGCTAGACTGAACAACCCAATTTTCTAAATTGCTTGCTCTCCTTGGGATTTATCTCCAGCGATGCTGAGAAGGGAGCTTCAGGTTTTGCTCTGTTGGGACCCCAGGGGCAGCTTGACAGTTTCCTTACTGCTTATAACCTGCAGTTCCCTCCAGAGGCCCCTGCTCCTCTGCGGGCTGTGCCAACTGGTTGTCACGGCATTAATTAAACTGCGAGAATAAAGGCATTGCCTGTCATTTTCTATATTGGATGCCTTCATGTTATGGACATATCTCCATGGAGAAATCCCGTACATAAAGTGAAAACAAATGCCTGGTAACTTCACAAAAGCTCAATTGGGGTATTGTTAAGAGGAGAAGTTGCAGCCCACTGAACGTGAACTCTGCGGCCCGGATCATATTTGATAAATGTCTAGAGAAATATGCGTGGACCGCCTTCTTTCTTTTCTAAATTACGTTTCCACTTCCTCCCCCCAAAACATATGTGGCAATTTAAAAACGGTCACACCATTTTGGGGATACGAGCCTTCAGATTCCTGTATCCAGGCGATAGACTAGTAACTGCTTTGAAATCAGAGAAATATATTGTCCACTCTTTTCATGCACATGGATAAAACTTTAGCTGTATTTTGGATGTTCCCAGATATATGTACAAACTGTATCAGGCATGCCGTGTTCTAAGAAATATGGTTTTTAGTAATGGTGAGCATAATGAACCATAAAGTACAAAAACAGCGACCTTGCTGTTCCCGAGCAGAAGAATAAAAGACTTTGGAAAGATAAGGCTTTATCCCCACATTCCAAAGGTCAACTCACTGGGCTTCTGTTAAACTAGAGTTGGCAAGAATTCCACAGAAGCCCTCTGGAAGCTCTCTCCAGAAGGAAATTGTGGACAGAGTTAACAAAATACATAGGCCACCCCTCGTTAAGCTGAGGGCACAGGGCATGCTGAGAGCCCGGAGGGCAGGAGAGGAGCGGACCCTGAAGCAGGGTCTAGACTAGCACTCCTCAAAGCCTGTTTCTCCAACTGTCGTCACGTGTCCACCATGATAGAAGGGTAGGAATGAAGTGGTCAGAATCTTTATAGCAGCTGGACAAAGTACCTGTATTTCAATTGAACCCAAGAATAATAATTTTATTTTTAACTATTATTCTTATGTGTCTATTTTTAAATTTTATTTTTCTAATAATTAATTATTTATTTTTCTAATAATTATTGTAATGTTTTAAAGTATTGGTCCACTGCAGGTTGTAATTAAAAATCCTTCACTGCAGGGGTGCCTGGGTGGCGCTGTCGGTTAAGCGTCCGACTCTTGGTTTCAGCTCAGGTCATGATCTCAGGGCCATGAGATTGAGCCCCACTTCTGGCTCTGTGCTCAGTGGGGAATCTGCTTGAGATACTCTCTCTCCCTCTGCCCTTCGTGCTCGTGCTCACTCTCTCTCTCTAAAATAAATAGATAAATCTTAAAAAAAAAAATCCCTCACTGCAGATAATTTTAGAAGAACTGGTCAAAATCACATGGAATATAAATAAATGCATTGCCAAGAGTGCACTCTTAGCGGAACTGAATTTAGATCACAGAAGTACAGGTTGTTCTCAGGCTGTGTATTAAATGCATCCTGGAAAGTTTGAGGTATCAGGTGGGAGGTCAGATTATTTCTAAAGTATCTAACTACCTTGGTTATGTGATTAATTCATTCATTTATCAAATATGTATTGTTAAATGTTCCAGATGCTTAGAATACACTAGTGAATAAAATAGAAAAAAATGGAGTTTGCATTCTAGTGGAAGGAGATGAAAAGTAAACGATAAACATAATGTTGGGTGTCTAGGTGGCTCAGTCGGTTAAGCATCTGCCTTTGGCTCAGGTCATGATCCCGGGGTCCTGGGGTCGAGTCCGGCATCAGGCTCCCTGCTCAGCAGGGAGTCTGCTTCTCCCTCTGCCCCTCCCCACCCGCCACTCATGCACTCTCTCTCTCTCTCTCTCTCTCACACAAAAATAAATAAATAAATAAAATCTCTTAAAAAACACAATAAACATAATGAACAAGTAAATGACACAAATGTAGAGCCTCAAATCAGTGATAGAAAGGCACAAGTTAGGCGTACCAGAGTGCTTGAGGAGGGTGTGTGTGTGTGTGTGTGTGTGTGTGTGTGTGTGTGTGTAGTGAGGATAATTTAAAATACTGTGGTAAGGGTAAGACTCAGGAGTGACATTTGAGTAGAAGTTTGAATATCATGAGGAGTCAGTCATGTGCCTCAAGAGGGAAGAATGGTCCAGGCTGAGGGAAGAACTAGCACAAAGAGCTGGGTTAGAGGAGCTGAGAGGATAGGTCAGGGGGAAGCAAGGAGCCCAGTGTGGTTGAGCAGAGTGGTCCAGGGGCAGGGACAGGAGATGAGGGAGTGGGACCCAGATCTCTTAGGGCCACTGTAAGGACTTTGGCTTTTACTCTCAGTGAGCATGCAGTAGAGGGCATGGCACACTTTAAATGACCACTCAGGCTGCTGTGTCTAGAATAGAGTATAATGGGAGGCCAGTTTGAAGGCTATTCCAAGTGAGAGAGGGTGATGGTTTGGTCTAGGGTGGTAGTAGCAGAGGTGAGGTGAAGTAGGTCAATTCTAGTTATATTTTTATGGTAGAGCTAGCAGGATTTCCTGATCTGTGAGGATGTACCATGGAAGAACAAAAGAGAAATCAGCTGTTTTCTTCTCAAGTCTTTTTTGTGTGTGTGTGCCATTATAACTTCAGAGCTGTATTAGTTAAGTTATGATTTCTGATTTTTATTGGAAGTGTCAGCTTGAAGAAGCAAAAGGAGATTCTTTTTTAAGAGCACCCCACTGTCATTCAGAGTCTGGATCCTGGTGATGGCTCAGTGAGCCCAGAAGGTCCTCACACACACACTGTCTGTTATAGACGTGTTGGGGCCATTAGGTCTTTGGCATTCCAAGAGATTCGTTCCTCAGACATGCAACCAGAGAGCTACATTTTTTGAGTTTCAACCGTACTCTTCTGAAATGTAAACTTCAATTGGACCTGAAATTGGACCCCTTTAAAAACCTGCCCTTTATCACGGGGTGCTGACATCAACAAGCTGCTGCATTTAACACCAGAGCATCCTGTGGTTTTAAAACCATCTCAGACAATGAGAAAAGGACAGTCTCTTTAGTAATGGTGCTGGGAAAACTGGACAGCCATGTGCAAAAGAATGAAACTGGACCACTCTCTTACACCAGTGGTGTAACTCAAAATGGATTAAGTCTTGAATGTAGGACCTGAAACCATAAAAATCCTAGAAGAAATCATAGGTGGTAAGCTCCCTGACATTGGTCTTGGTGATGATTTTTTGGATTTGACACCAAAGGCAAAAGTAAACAAGTGGGACTACATCAAACTAAAAACCTTCTGCACAGCAGAGGAAACAGTCAACAAGATGAAAAGGCAACCTACCGAATGAGAAAAAAATATTTGCAAATTATATATCTGATAAGGGATTAATATCCAAACTATATAGAGAACCTGTACAACTCAATAGCAAAACCAAAAAGTCTGATTAAAATAGGAGAGGACCTGAATAGATGTTTTTCCAAAGAAGACATCCAGATGGCCAACAGGTACATGAAAAGATGCTCAGTATCACCCATTATGAGGGAAGTGCGAATTAAAACCACAATGAGATATTACCTCACACCTATTAGAATGGCTGTTGTCAAAAAGATAAGAGAGAAAAAATGTTGGTGAAGATATGGAGAAAAGAGAACCCTTGTGTATTGTTGGTGGGCTGGTGAATTGGTGCAGCCATTATGAAAAACAGTATGGAGTTTCCTCCAAAAATTAAAAATAAAGCTACCATATGATCCAGCAGTTCCACTTCTGGATATTTGAAAAAAAACAAAAACACTAACTCAAAAAGTTAAATTCACCTCCGTGTTCGTTACAGCATTATTTACAATAACCAAAATATGGTAACAACCTAAGTGTCCTTTAATAGATGAATGGATAAAGAAAATGTTATATGTGTGTGTGTGTGTGTGTGTGTGTGTGTGTGTGTGTGTATCACACATATAGATAATGGAGTATTATTTGGTTATGAAAAAGAATGAGATCTTGTTATTTCCAACAACACGAATGGACCTTGAGATCATTATGCTAAGTGAAATAAGTCAGAAAGAGAAAGACAGATACCATATAATCTCACTTATATGTGGAATCTAAAAAAAAAGTCTCATAGATACAGAGAACAGATTGGCGGTATGTACAGCATGGCAACTATAGTTAATAATAATGTATTGCATATTGGAAGGTTACTGAGGATAGATGTTAAAAGTTCTCATCACAAGAAAAAAGTGCTGTAATTATGTATGGTGACGGATGTTAACTAGACTTATTGTGGTGATCATTTCGCCACATATACAAATATCAAGTCATTATGTTGTCTGCCTGAGACCAATATAAGTCAATTGTACATCGATTTTAAAAAATTTTTTAAAGTGTAACAAATTAAAAACAGAATCCCACCCAGAAGAGATAAAGACACACCTCACCCAAGGAGCTGTGCCAGACGCTGCACCAAGCCCTTCTCACACATGATCTCACTGACTCCAGCCGAAGAGGCCTGCATTGCTACCCCAAGTGATAGACCGGTGAACAGGCTTTCATTTAAGCAACTTGTCTACCATCACCCAGCTAATTGACGCAGCCAGGATTTAAACTCAGATGGTTTCATCCAGAGCCCTTTGATGTTCACCATCTCAATCCTCTGCCTCTTAACATAAGCTAACACTTGCCAAATGGCAGTCACATTCTGTCTTCCAGAACACCAACATCCCCCTGTGGAAAATCCCATGTAAGAAGGACCAGGCCTATCTCTTCCAATTTCTATAGTTTACCAACCCTGGGCATTCATCTTGTCTGGATTGAACTTCAGCCAGTTCATTTTCAGCCAAGTCTCCAATTTAAGCAGCCAGTGGGTAAAATACAAAAACCACCCTGTTGGAATCAGATGAAAAAGAAATACAGGCTGGGAATTCTTGGCATAATGTTGAAGCAGGAGGTCCAGGTCCCTTGCTGGTGTTTTAAATGGTCTCCTATTGACACTGAACAGGGAACATCCCTCTGGCAGGAGACACAAGAGCAGCATCCCCTCAGAGGACAAGCAATCACCACAAACCACCTTTTGGGTTTTCGGAGAGAAGGCTGTATTTGCTGGAGCCAAAACAAAACCAAGAACTCTATCCACTCCACCTCAACACCTGCAATTGAATAGCGCTTGGCGGTGGTACAAGGAGCACAATAAATATTCAATCAGCCAAACTCAATTCGATTGACCATAGAACTTGAGTGGGAAACCATAAAGAATTGATTGAAATGGTTCTGCTCATCCCTTGTGTTTATCCTGCACTCCCCTCTGTCCTTCTCTTTATCTATCCTTTCCACCTGCTCAGCCCTCAGCCACCAGGAGAGCTACAAGCCCACAAACCCTAAGGAAGCCCATCCAGGAAGGTGTGTGGACATAACATGTAGACAGAGAGCACGGAGGCTTCATTCCTTTGTCTTCTTTCCCCCTGGAAGCAGCAGGGGTCAGTCAGGAGGGAAGGATCCAGAACAGATGCGGGGGAAGAACCCACAGATCCAATTGGGAGGAGACCAAGGAAGAGGGGAGAATTTAGAGAAAGGGAAAGTAGAGGAGGAAGGTGGTGGAAAAACTAGAAAGGAGACAAGGATGGAATGAGCTGAAAGGGAAGGAAAGCCCCTCCAGCATTTGTCCAAACAACAGCATTATGCCTTTCTATTCTTTCTTCAAGATCTTAGAGAATTTTGTAAGAGGTATGAAGGCAGGTGTCTGGGGAGTCTTTTTAACCTACCAACTGAACCCCGGTGGGACTGAACCCCATTTACTTGGAGTCCCACTGCCTTCCTTCACAGAACTGCAGACAGGTACCTGCCAGCATCTGTGCACAGGTGTGTGCTAATCCCCATACCCCCACTGAACTGAAAGACTGTCAAGGGCGGGGCTTGTCTCTAATAGGTCTTTATAGTCCCTGCCCTTAATATGATTCCTGCCTCATGGCAGGTATTTAATAAATAATAAATGAAAAACCCAAGTCCAATAAAAGCCAAATCATTGGGAAGACACAGAAGAGTACATTCTGTGTTACTACATATATAGAAAATTCCAGGGACTCCTGGGTGGTGCAGTTGGTTGAATGCCTGACTGTTGCGGCTCAGGTGATCTCGCGGTCGTCGGATCAAGACTCGCCTGGGGCTGTGCGTGCTCAGTGCACAGTCTGCTTATGTTTCTCTCTCCTCCCTCTGCCCCTGCCCACCGCCCTTCAAATAAATAAATAAATCTTAAAAAAAAAAAAGTTCCAAAACAGGCAAAACTAATTTGAGGACAGGAGCAGGATTACCTTTGAGTAAGGGTAATAAATGGGACGTGGTATGAGGGGCCTCTGGAAATGGTGATGTTCTATAGCTTGATCTAGGTGGTACTTGTTTTGTGTTTCTTTTGTGAAAATTATTGAGCTGTACGCTTGTGATTTGCGCACTTTTCTGTATATCTGTTATGTATGCTCAATAAAAAGTTTGCTAATAGAAAAAAAGGAAAATCAAATAATTAGCTGCTCCAGAGAGACTCTATCAAAAGCAATTGATGTAGATGAGAGATTCAAATTATACAACAAGCTACTTCTCCTTTCTTTTGCTGAGTATGAATTAAAATAGCTTGCAAATTATATGACAAGCCTCACCAGCACTTCCCAAACATAATTACTCAGTAGCCTATCTTATTGCACTGCTGATCAATCATTGATCCTTAACAGGTCAACAAAAAGAAATGCATCCATATGTACGTGCAGATTACAGTCTAATTAAGGACCTCTATAGTACCATGTTTTATATTATTGATTCCCAAAAATGTTGTTCCACTGAAGGTGAACAAAAAGACTTCTCTGCATCAGTAAGCTTTCAGGATGTCAGACACTGAAAAGTGAACGGTGCCTCTGATTAATTGATTTTAATAATAATAATTTTATTTATATAGAGACCTTGCCAAGGTATTCAGGGAGCTGTAAAGCAACCCATAATCCATGATTAAAGCATTATACAAGCAATATATAACAAACCTCCCTCCTAAAGTAAAACAAAGGGAAGAGATGGATGGGACTGAGATATGAAGTTGCCGGAGAGGGAACAGGCTGTAGATTCAGTGTGGAAGGGGTGATAAATGCTTCATAAGGGAGAGAGGGGAGTTTCCTGTGTTTGGCGCAGGAGTGTAATTTACCAGCGTTGGGTTGAAACAGTGTCCTATGGGGAGTCAGTCCTAGCCCCGCAGACATGTGTGCACTTCCTTCTCCCCGAGCCTGGTGGAGGGAATACAGATAATACTCACATCTTTCCTGCCAGCTACATCTTACCTATGAGCAGGATTTTTCATAAAGACCTAAATAGCAGAAGTTAAGGAAATATGTAAAAATTATTCCTCACTTCTTGACATTGGCAAAAGATCTAGGTAATTTTCTTTTTATCAGAAAGTCCTAACCTAACTCCTGGAAAATATAAATGTATGAGAAAGTCACTGTGAAGGTGCCCAAGTGTCAAAGTTCTGAGAGAACATCAGCAGGAGCTAAGAATTAGGAATGATTATTGGGACTTTCTTCCTCCGCAGTCCCTTCCCCAACCCCATGCACACTTCCTTCCCTGCCCGGGGTGCTCCCTTCCCTGCCCATAGCCCACGGGGGCCAGCTGCCCCTGCCAACCCTGCCACCTGACCTCTCCCCGCACCATCATGGCTCCTTGGTTGCTTAGGTATTTTAGTTTCTGGCTTTCTTTTACTGTGATTTGTAACCATGCAGGGACATCTAAAAAGTTGTGGAAAGCAGAGAAAGATAGAAAGAAGTAGAAAAAAATTATCCCTAGTAGTCCAACCCCCCCAAAGGCAACTGTTTTTGAGATTTTCTGAAATACTGTATTCAAGTGTGTGTGTGTATGTATGTGTGTGTGCGTGCGTGAGAGACGTGTATATAAGGAAAATGTCTCCGTGGATATGTAAATTGTTGTCTATGGTTATTTCTCGGTGGTGGAACAATCGTTGATTTTCACTTTGATCTCCATACTTTTATGTAATACTAGAAAAAATTATATGTGGCCATCTTTTAATTAAAATCAGGGAAAAAATTAAATAAAGTAGGTGAAGCCAGTTATTTCTCTGTTGAGGTTTGTCACCTGATATGAAATGTTATGTAGTCCATCTTTTTTAGATGTAATGATGTAATCAAACATGACTTCCAGAAAGATGATATGGCAGGTGCTGAAACAACATTTTTGAACAAAAGCTGAATGTCTAGTTCTGCTCCATTCTAGGGTACAAGTCTACTTTGTATTTAGTTTGGCCGTGTGAGTAACAAGAAAAGAGGGAGTCATTGTAGGAAAAGGAAAAGTAATTAACAAAAACCGCCAAGTGATGAGCTGGAAGATTAGCAGTGACATAGCCTCACTAGCAAGGTGATATGTGCAGTTAAACAGAAAGACGGATGACCGAAGGGGATTTTCCTCCAGCCAGAGCTGGGGCAGGGAATTCCCTGTGGCTCAATTAATTTCGCCTAATCCCTGCGCAAATAAAATAAAACCTTTATCTTATGCTGGGTAGATACAGTGACTAATATGTACCAAATAGACTATGATGTTGTCTGTAATGAAATTTAAACAAAAAATTTAAATCCGTCTTTTGTTTCACGTTATTCTTATCTAGGTTGGCTATGCAATCGTGTGCCTTTGTGTGAGGAAAGCTGGAAAGATGTTGTGGCAGGGGAGGAAGGGGAGCCAGAGTTTACTGGGAATCTTTGGGCAATCAGTGATTGATTAGTGGGTGAGGAGTCAAGTGAGAGCTAGTGCCCTGGATTGAATAAAAGAGCTTCCATTATTCAGTGAGTGCCGGGGAAGGATGGGGAGAGACTGCATGGAAGGCTGCCATGAGTCTAAGAGAAAAGCAACTTTCTGGGAAAAAAGCAGACATTAGGGCAAAGAAGGCAACTGTATTCTACCCACGGAGCAAAAAATTTGACAGAGGACAGAGGATAAGAAATGCGTCTAGAGAGAGGCAGATTGTAGACTATGCATATTTTGCTCCTGTGGATCTATTTCGCCTTCAATATTTGCCCCTCTCTTGATTGCTGATTACATAATCACCAATTTTGTAGATTGTTATGTTGAAGAGAGGAATTTTTTTTTTAAGCCTGTGACTAATGCTACAGGATGGCTCAGTTTTCCCTGTTTGCATGTTTGTATTTACCTGAAGCATGGGGCATGGAAGACTCTTACAGAAGAAAGAAAACAGGAAAGAATATATGCCTTCTCTGTCACTCAAAGTGGGGCCCCAGCTGAGTCAAATCTGGGGTTATCAGCCAACAAACTGAAGTCCGATTCTTGGATTACTCTGGGGTGATAAGACTGTCTTTCTCTGAACAGTGTTTATTAAACTCCAGGTTGGGAGCCATTACTGAGTTGTGAAATCAATTGAGTGGATTACTCAGCATTTTTACAAAATTAAAGAAATAGAATAGAAAATACCAGAATGCATTGCATGTAGTAAGGGTAAGTACTGTTTCATAAAAAATTGTCACTTCACACACACATGCAATGTAAAATGTATATTTTACATGGGTCAAAGTTAAAAAAAAAAAAAGCTCCAAAGCTACTGTCTTAGAGTACATTTTTACAATAATCCCCAGTCACAAGTTTAAAAGTTTGAAGCATTTAAATCCCAATTCTTTGGAAAAATGTACTTTTATTATAATTTTCCACAAGGATTTGGTAGCAAGGAGATCACAGGCCTGAGTTGTTTCAAGCTAGGCTAAACAAGAATGTTCTCAGAAACTATACATAACTGGCCAATTCAACCTCTCAGTACAACAGGTAAGGATGAACGTATTTGCGTGTGAGTGGTTGTTTGACTTAACACACGTTCCCTTTTGAAACCCAAACACATTAAATCTACATATGTTCAACTTGCAGTGACTTAGGATAATACAAGGGAAGCTGGTGGACCAGAGAATACAAAATACTAGTTAAGAAAAATATCACTTGTTTTGGAATATGCTGCTTGAGTTTTTTTACTCAATTTACTTCACCATGTACCTTTCCTAGAGAGATGTAATAAAATGAGTTTCCACCTCCGAACATAGACTCTGACAGTGGAGGGATGTAGGTGACTCAGACACAAACCGAGTGATTGAAAGCTGCCGCTTTGAGGTTAAACTTTGCCTCATATAGCCCACGAAGTAGCCATCTTATAAAAGCTTTTGTAGCTGACGCAACTCACATTCATGACATAGATGTTTGAGTAGTATTTCTTCTATTACATAGTGTTTGCCATAGAGAAAAACTGACTTTGTCTAAGCAAGCGTGAGTCCTGTTGAAGATGAATTTGTTTTACAAGTATCAAAAAATTTTTATTATTGGAAATTTTACACCTAAGTCTGTCTTGCTGTAGAGTGAGTAGAGGGTAGAGAGCATCGTATCTCAGCATTCATGCACACGCTCACCGGAATTGATCTGTACACCACCCCCACTGCGGGGCCACCCCCCTCCCCCGCCCCCAACCCATGCCACTTTCTCAGGACATGACCCAAGAGCTTGGTGTAGAATGAGTTAATACTGACCTAGATGTAAGAAAATCAATTATTTCAGTAACAATGTATTTTAACTCTATTTTATGATACTTTAAAAAGTCTATACTTGAAAGTCCCTGGAAAAAAAAAAAAAAAAAAAGGAAGCAGTCAGTGAGGATGAGATGGGAGGGAGTGATGAGGAGGCACCGAGGAGGAGAAAGAGCACTGAAAACAGAATCAGTTGCAAGGGTTTGGCACCAAACTCATAAGGAAGCATTTTTAAATCTTTTTCTTTGACAGTATTGCTAACTGAAATCCCAGGCAATCAGACTTCTGTAAAGTAGCATTTTAAGAGCTTACACCAACAGATTGAAGTGAGGTTGTTGCATTTTGAATTTTCATTCGCTGAAAACTCATCTTTCAGTCTGTGTCTCACTTAGTTACTGGAGTTATGTAGTACTCTCTTTAATAATTAGCAATCAGATTTCTTCAAAAGGAAAAAAAATCCTTTGCAAAATTGTCTTTTTCTTTTTAAATAAAAAAGTTGCTGATTAAAGAGCACTAGTTCTGGTAAGAGTGCTGTAGATTACTTGGCAGCACACATCTTTATTCATGAACACCCTTTGAAATTCGGTTTTGCATGTATTTAATGTATTTTTTCTTCAAAATGAATGAAGTTATTTAAAAACGAGAATAAATACCCCACAGTTAGTCCTTTGAAACAATTAAAATAGTTAAAAGTGATTGTCCTTGAAAAACCTCTTTGCTTAGGGAAAGCTTATTGGTTGTCATCTAAAAGTCACTCTTTGCAAGTTTTAAAAAATATTAAACACAGTCTCTATCAAAACCCTAGCTGTCCTTTTTGTAGAAATTGACAAGCTGATATTAAAGTTCATTTGGAAATACAGGGGACCCAGAATAGCCACAACAATCTTGAAAAAGAAGAGCAAAGTTGGAGGACACAGGATACACACTTAACAATTTCAAAACTTACCTCAGAGTTACAATAATCAAGACTAGCATAAAATTAGCATCTGTTTAGCCATAGAGATCAATGAATAGAACTGAGAGTCCAGAAACAAACCCACACATTTATGGTCAACTGCTTTTGACAAGGATGCCAAGAGAATTCAATGGGGAAAGAATAGTCCTTTCAACAAATAATGCTGGGACAACTGGATATCCACGTGCAGAAAAATGAAGTCTGACCCCTACTTCACACTACATAGAAAAATCAATCCAAATTCATCCTAGATTTAAACAGAAGAGCCAAAACTCCAAAACCCTTAAAAGAAAGCATAGAGGCAAATCTTTGTGACCTTGAATTAGGCAGTCATTTCTTAAGTGTGACAGCAAAAGGGCAAATAACAAAAGAAAAAACAGGCTTATTGAGAGTCATTAAAATTGGAAATTTTGTGCTTCGGAGAATAGAATCAAGAAAGTGAAACTACAACTCACAGAATGGAAGAAAATATTTGCAGATCATGTATCTGATAAGGGTTTAATATCCTGAATATGTAAAGAACACTCAAAACTCAACAATAAGAGAAAATAACCTAATTTTAAAATGAGCAAAGGATTCGAATAGACCGTTCTCCAAAGAAGATACATAAATGGCCAATAAGTATAGGAAAAAGATTTTCAGCAGCATTAGGTAAATGCACATCAAAACCACAATGAGATACCACTTTACATATGTTAGGATGACTATGATCTGGAGGATGGACAATCACAAGTGTTGGTGAAGATGTGGAGAAACTGGAACACTCAATGCTGGCGGGAATGTAAAATGGTTCAGCTGCTTTGGAAAACAGTTTGGAAGTTCCCCACAATATACACACAGAGTTACCATACATCCCAGTAATGACACTCCTAGGTTTAGGCTCAAGGGAGTCGGAAATACATATCCACAGAAAAATGTGTACATTAATGTTCAATAGTGACATTATACATAAAAGCCAGAAACTAGAATCAACCTAAATGTCCATGGATAAACACAATGTAGATACATATGATGGAGTCGTATTCAGCTATGGAAAGAAATGGAGTGCTCATACATTTTACTACATGGATCAACCTTGGAACCATTGTCTTAAGTGAGAGAAGCCGGATATAAAGGCCACCTACTGCATGATTCTATTTATATGAAATGTCCACAATAAGCAAGTCCACAGAGACGGAAAGTAGATTAGTAGTTGGCGGGGGCTTGGGGGGAGGAGGGAATGAGGAGTGACCGCTAATGAGTAAGGGATTCCCTTGAGGGGATGAAAATATTCTGGAATTAGATCATCAGGATGGTATATACAAATACCACTAAATTGTACACTCTGAGAAGATGAATTTTATGGAATGTGAATTATATCTCAATTTAAAAAAACCCAAAAGACCTTTAAGGGAACATTTGAGGAAATTTAGACATAGTCTAAATATTAGACAATATTAGGGAATAATTTCTAATTTTCGTAGGGTGAGAATGATATGGCTATAAAAGAAAAGGTCATTATTTTTAATTGATGAATTCTGAAATATTTAGGGATAAAGTTTATGATGTTTGCAACTGATTTTCAAAAGGCTCAGCAAAAGAGAAATATTTTTATACATGTATAAATAAAGCAAAGTTAGCAAAATATTAACAATGGTACAATCTAGGTGGTGGGCATCTGAGTGTCCCCTGTACTCTTCTTTTGACTTTATTTGAAAATTTTCCAAAATAAAATTGAGGAAAAAGAGAAAAAAATAAGTCCCCCGAAGTTTCATCATTTGCCACACCGTAAATAGTCCTGTCTCCTTTATGGGTTGATTGTGAGAACCAAGAGGCAATTTGTGAAATGCTGTAAAGATTTTAATAGTTTTATTTTAAAACTCTGCGTTTTGAGAGATCAGAGTGGCTATCACAAGTGAATTGTGACATTATTTTATGCTAAGTCAGTTTTCTACCCTCATTCTTTTATTTTTGTAAGCTTAAGACATGCTTTTCTTTTCTATTCAAATTCTAGAAAAATTTCAGGGCCGCTTAGAGTTAGATGATGAATAGTTAGCACTAATTATTTTGATGGCTAACTTTATTTTCCAGGCTGCTGGGGAAGAAATTCATCAAGGCAGTCTTCAGAGAGAAAAAAACAGAAACATTAGACTCAGCTCGAAACTCACATCATGGGATTCCTGAGAGGAGCCACATATAAATGAGCATTAGACATCTGGTAAATAGGATTGATGAGCAGACTGGATCAGGAACTTGTGAGAATAGAGAGAACTTACCCTGCCTTCATTTTAGTAACTGGTTCGCACAGACATGTTGCTTTGAATTGCTGTTACTTGTTGGGTGTGTCGATACGATTGTTCTCACTGGATTTTCAAAGGACAGGAGCAACTAATCCTTCCATTTCTATTTCATTTCATTCTTCTTCCTTCACCACTTCAAGTAGGATTTTGCTGAAAGCAATGACTCCGCTATGGTTGATCAAGCGTAAGGGCTTATGACCTACCTGGTAGTTCCCAACCACAATGCAATGGGGTCTCCCATCCCCTCTCTTGCCTAGAGGCCTGCTGTGATTTCCTCGTTCTGAAAGAATTCTGTCCAATTCCTCCTGTGGGGTGGCCAGGCCTCGAAGATTTCCCTTTGGTTCAGTGGCTAAGCGACCCAGTGAGATACTGACCAGTCAGAGACGGCACTGCAAGGCAGGACTTGGGCCACATTGAGTTCCGTGTGAGCTCCTGTCCCTCATGTCTCCTTCCTGGGGTGTGTTCTTATTCTTTCTTTGCATTCCTAAAACACAGGATCGGATCTGAAACTCTTTCAAATAAGATACAAAGAATTGATAAGATTTAAAATGTCTCCTTTCCTTAGAGTAATTGCAGCTCAGTCTAGCAAAGTCTGAAACTCAGGAGTGAAACTCAAACCATGGAATTTGTGATACGATCCTGCGAGAGGAGAAAGTGTTTTCTGGCCAGCTTAGTTTCCTCACCCATCTCAGGACAATTCTTACTTACCTCTAAAGCCAGCGTGCTCCCTGGGGGCCACCAGTTTGTATCTGCCATTGGCATTAGTGGTTGTCTTCTTGGTGACAACTGGATATTTCTCTGAAACGAAGTGGTAATTTCATTTCCTGTTTCTTGTACAAAGATGCCCAATGCACACACCTCATCTAACAGGTTTCCACCAATAATTAGCACTCCGTAGGAAATCAGACACAGGGGATAGAATAGCCTGGAGGAAACAGCCTCCCTCGAGCTCTTCCTTTAACAAAAAGTTGACACCTTCTTAGGCAGGGAAGGCAGAGAGGAAGGAGAGGAAAAGCTTATTGTGCAACGTTCTGACTTGCGCTGGGGATAGATTGGGTACACATTGGGATTCACCAGAATCTGATTTTCTAATCATCTCGAGAAAGCAGCTTCTAAGTTTGACATGAATTTAGAGATGCTCTTGCAAAGAGAACCAGGCAGCACAAGTGTTAGTCTTGTTGATTTACAGCCGCAGTAGCAGACCCTGCATGTGTTGTAGATGATGTGATCGTATTCTATCAAACTCCACGGCTCTGGTGTGAACTCTGTGTAGATCATTTACTGACTCTCTGATAATAAGAACATAAGAATATGAGCATTTCTTTTCTTGGGAGCGTAACAGAGACAGACACTGTACGCTGCTGTAAAAGCTGAAATACTGTTATTGATCATCAGAATCACTGGGACCACTATCAAAGTTCATTTGGATCCAGGTAATAGAAGTATTTAAAGTCAGAGAATTGAAATCATCGGTTAGAAGTACCAAGTACCATGAATAGTTCTTGAGCGTTTCTGTGTCTGAAAGATACTGCTTTTTAAAAGAAACCCATGTCTCAGAATAGTTGTTAAATCACAACAACAAGGAAACTTCCCCTGCTAATTTCTTCCCAGTAATAATAATGCCTTACACACATACAGCGTTTTACTCTATGTAAGGCAACATAGTGCAATGATTAAGAATACTGATATTGCTAATTACTACCTGTGTGACCTTGGATAAGTTTCTTAACCTTTCTGTGCCTCGCTTTCTTCATCTCTGAAATGGGAATAAGAGTAGCACCTGCCTCTTAAGATTGTTGTGTTCTTTGACAGTTAAAGCACTTAAAACAGTGTCTGACATACAGTAAGGCCTTCATAACAGTTAGCTCTTAATACTGTTTTCTTTTGCATTACCCTATGTTCATCTGTCATTCAAAATAAGCTTTGCAGTGTTAAAATATACTGGTGTGGTAGCCAGTGATAGACAGTTTAGGAAGAGAGACAACTTATTTGATTTATGGAACCCAAGGAGATTGGACACCCTGAACTGTGGGAAGATCCCAGGTGTATCTCACGTTCCGGACCTCTGGAATCAGGACCTGAAGGCCCCCCAGGACGTGTTCTTAACCGACTGAGCCACCCAGGCGCTCCCTACCCAGAAGGATCTTTTAAATTTTGTTGTTGTTATGATCCACATATCATAAATTCACCCTTTTAAGGTGTGCAATTTGGTGGGTTTTAGTATATTCACAAAGTTATGTAACCATCACTGCTGTCTAATCCCAGAACATTTTTCTCACCTCCCAAAGAATCCCCTCACCCATGAGCAGTCACTCCTCATTCTCCCCTCTCCTAACCCCTACCAATCAGTAATCGACTTTCTATCTCTATGGATTTGCCTATTCCGGACCTTTCATGTAAATGGAATCATAAAACATGTGGCCTTTTGTGCCAGGCTTCTTTCACTCGGCATATGTTCTTAAGGATCATCCATGTCGTAGTATGGATCAGTACTTTATTCTTTTCAGTAGCCTAGTACTAGTCCATTGAGAGGATATACCACATTTTGTTTATCTATTTGCTGGTTGATGAACATTTGGGTTGACCCCACTTTCAGACTGTTATAAATAATGTTGCTATGAACATTCATGTACAAATTTTTGTGTGGATATATGTCTCCAACCCTCTTTATTCTATACATAGGAGTTTAATTACTGTGACTTATGGGAATTCTATGTTTAATATCTTGAAGAACTGCCAAACTGTTTTCCAAAGCAACTGAACTATTTTTGTTTACGTTCTCACCAGCAATATATGGTATTCGCGTTTCTCCACATCTTCAACACTTGTGATTGTCTATCTTTTTTATTATAGCCATTCAAACATGTGTAAAGTAGTATCTCATTGTGGTAATGATGTTGCCCATCTTTTTTTTTTTTTTTTAAGATCTTATTTATTTATTTGACAGAGATAGAGACAGCCAGCGAGAGAGGGAACACAAGCAGGGGGAGTGGGAGAGGAAGAAGCAGGCTCATAGCGGAGGAGCCTGATGTGGGGCTGGATCCCATAACACTGGGATCACGCCCTGAGCCGAAGGCAGATGCTTAACGCTTAAGGACTGCGCCACCCAGGCGCCCTGTTGACCATCTTTTCATGTGTTTATTGGCCATTTGTATATATTCTCTGCAGGACTATCTATTTAAATCCTTTGCTCATTCTGGGGGCACTGAGTGACTCAGTTGGTTAAGCCTCTGCCTTTGGCTCAGGTCATGATCCCAGGGTCCTGGGATCGAGCCCCGCGTTGGGCTCTCTGCTCAGCAGGGAGTCTGCTTTTCCCTCCCTCTGCTGGTGTGTCCTGCTTGTGCTCTCTCACTCTCTCTCAAATAAATAAATAGAATTTTTTTTAAAAAATCCTTTGCTCATTTTTAAATTGGGTTATTTGTCTTTTTATTGTTGAGTTGTAAGAGTTTTTAAATATACTCTGGATACTAGGCCTTTATTAGATATATGATTTGCAAATATTTCCTCCCATTCTGTGGGTTGTTTTTCACTTTAATGATAGTGCCCTTTGAAGTATAAGTTTTTAATTTTGAGGACATTCAATCATTTTTTCTTTTGGTGTCATATCTAAGAAACAGTGGCCTAGTCCAGGGTCACAAAGATTTACCCCATGTGGGTTTTTTTTTAAGAGTTTCATAGTTTCAACTTTTACATTTAGGTAAAATTTTGAGTTAATTTTTTTAATATAGTATGAAGTAGGAGTCGAACTTCATTCTTTATATGTGAATACTTAGTTGTCTCAGCTTTGTTTTTTGAAAAAACTATTCTTTCCTATGTTGAACTATCTTGGCATCCTTGTCAAAATCAATTGACTGTAAAAGTACGGGTTTGTTTCTGGACTCTCAATTCCACTGATCTATATGTTTATACTTAACGCTAATACCACAGTCTTGATTACTGTGGTTTTGTAATAATGTTTAAAATGGGAAGTGTACATGCTTCTAACTTTGCTCTTCTTTTTCAAAATTGTTTTGGAAGCCAGCTGAGATTTTAATAAGGATTACATTGAATCTGTAGGAGAATTGCCATCTTGACAATATTAAGTGTTACAATCCATGAACATGAGATGACTTTCTCTTTACTTAGATCTTCTTTAATTTCTGTCAAGAATATTTTATTGCTTGCAGTGTACAGGTCTTGGCCCTTTGTGGTTAAACTTATTCCTACAGTATTTTATTCTAATTCTATCATAAGTGGAATTATTTTCTTAATTTATTTTTTCAAGTCATTGATTTGTGGTGTATAGTAATACAACAGATTTTTGTATATTGATCTTGTATCCTTCAACCTTTTTGAGCTCCAAGAGATTTTTTTTTTTTAATGTGTGTGGATTCCTTGGGATTTTCTATATACAAGATTATGTCACATGTGGAATCCAAGACAGAGATGGTTTTATTTCTTCCTTTCCAAACTGGATGCCCTTTGTATCTTTTTCTGGCCTGATTTCCATGGTAAAATAGATGAACAACCATATTTTATATATGGGAAAACCGAGATTCAGGGAAATTACTTAGCTTCTTAAAGTTTCTGTGTACTTGGGTAGCTTGGGTTTTAATCCTGATTCTGATAATAGCTTGCTGTATGTCCTGGATCTCAGTTTACCATCTATAAACTTTAGATATTGAGCAAAACAAGTCAATGAACGTATAATTACAAATATAAGTGATAAGTGTACTATGAAGGATATGAATAGGGTGCTATGATAGGAGAATACCAGTGTGTGTATTGGGGGCAGGGTCCGCTTTAGAAAGAGTTGTTAAGACAGACCTCTAACATTTCAGCTACATCTAAAGTTTCAGAAGGATACTTTCATTTGAAGTTTCTTGTAGGCAGAAAAAACAGTATTTGTGAAGGTTCAAAGACAGGAAGGCGTTTTACTCTCTCTGCCACTAGACTGAAACTTGGTGAAGGCAAGACAACCAATCTCTTTTGATTCATCAGTGAATCACCAGAGCCTAACACTGTACCTGGAACATGGTGTGTATTCAGAAAATAGTTGTTGAGTGAATGGATGGATGACTGATGGATTTATAAATCAGGTAATATGTAAGGTTCATTTGAGCTCTGGCAGTCTATGTTTTTCAGTGATTAGAGCTAAGTTCCTAACTTTGAATTTCTGTGGCTTGTGAGTTCATTCCAGTTCGTTTTGTTCCACACAACAGGGTTTTAGGGATTTAGCCTCTATGTGTTATCTCTGAGTTCTGGTTACTGCTAGGCTCTATTGTCATTCAAGGACCTCCCTTTGTAGGTTTTGGGGAACAAATATTGCCTTCCATATTTAGGATAGAGTCGGTGAGGGCTGAGAGAGTGGGTGATGTGGTGTTTGGGGATAAGGAGACAGAAGGAAGCACAGGGGAGATGGCCACAACCTTGGTTGTGGGTGCCAAGGTAGAATTGCTCTGGTCCAGCTGCTTTTTTCTTTCTTTCTTTTTTTAACCCTCTCTTGTCTCTTACCGGCCAGAGTCCTAACCTAACAGTACAGTTTCTTACCAGTCTTGGGGACTGACCTCTGGCTCATTGACATTTACCAATGTCCCACCATGTTTGTGAATGAAGAAATCAGTGCTCCCAGAGTTGTCTCTCTGGTGATTACCTTGTCCCTGACCCAGGAGCATCTTCTCTCTCCTACCAATAGAGGACTCTTGGCTGAGGCTGTGGCTCTGGTTACCTGTATCATAAATGGAGTTGATCGACACTCTGACACGCCACCTCTGTGCTTCATTATAACTCACTCAGATAGAGTTGATTATACTCTTTCCACTCCAGCATCATCAGTCTGTGCAAGGCCATCCTTTGCTTTCTTTTATTTCATCATTTTTCTGCCTCCATCCTTTCTCTTCCCTTTAAACACCCTTACTCTCTCTGTGTGTGTGTGTGTGTGTGTGTGTGTGTGTGTGTGTGTGTGTGTAGCTTTGCTGCATGTGTTTTTAGAGGCAATGCATGGTATTGTGCTCTGTATTAGTCTGCTAGGGCTGCCATAATAAAATACCACAGTCTGGGTGCCTTCAAGAACAGAAATGTATTTTGTCACAGTGTGGAAGCTAGAAGTACAAACATCAACAGGTTTGGTTTCTCCTGAGGCCTCTATCCTTGGCTCTTAGATGACTGCCTTCTTGTTGTAGTCCCCACATGGCCTTTCCTCTGCGTGTGTATATCCCTGTGTCTCTTTGTATATCCTAATCTCCTCTTATAAGGACACCAGTCAAACTGGATTAGGGCCCCATCCTAATGACCTTGTTTTAATTTAATCACCTCTTAAAGACCTCATCTCCAAATATGGTTATATTCTGAGAAACTAGAAGTTGGGACTTCAACATATGAATTTGAGAGGAACAGAATTCAGTCCTTAACATACTGTATATCTTATTATTTCTTTGTTCTCTCTCGACATTCTGTTTCTGAGATCCATCTGTGTTACTACATGCAATATATGAAAAATGCCATATTTTACTTATCCATTCCCCAAAAGATGGACCCCCTAATTTGCCCCAAACCCTTTACTCTCACAATGATGCAAAAAACATGCTTGTATATAGCTCCTTGTGGGACTCTGCAAGAAATTCTCTGGATTATATAGCAGAAGTGACTTGCTAGGATGCAGAGTGTACACATGTTAAATATCATTAAGTACCTCCAGATTGCTTTCCAGGTTCCGGACTAGCTGTGGATGAGGATTCCTCTTTCCCAACATCATCAGAAGCACTTAATGCCACTTTTTAATAATTTTCATTCTAATGGGAAGAATAAGAATCTCACTGTTCTGTTTAGCATAGTTCCGACCACTACTAAAGTTGAGGACCTTTCCATGTGTTTAATAGCCATTCAGGTACACTTTGCTAATTGTCCTATTTTTTTCTTGATAATTTGATAAGTTCTTTGTATATTCTAGGCATTAATCCTTGTTGGTTTCTTCCAAATATCTTTTTCCCCCTCCATGGGAAACTTGATCCATAGTGCCTTTCATTAAGGAGGAATCTTTCCTTTTGTTTGAGTAGAGTTCATCCATTTTCCTCTTATGGATTGGATTTTTTATGCTTAGTTTCTGAAATTCACCTTCTTCCTGCTGCCCCAATATCACAATGATATTCTTCTACATTTTATCATCTTATTCTATTATTTAATTGACTCTGTATCTCTCATATTTGTATCTTTAATCAATTTGGAGCTTATTATTTCTGTAGTCAATATTGAATAGTTGCTTCTCGATACTCATTCTCCTCCTGTTCTTTAGGCATGTAGCCTCAGATTTTAGATGGGCATATTGCTACCCACAATAAAGACTACATTTTCCAGACTTTCTTACAGGTGAGTGAGGCCATATGACTTAGTTCTCAGCAATTAGATATAACTAAAAGTATGTCAGAGACTCCTGGGAAGACTCTTTAAAATGGAGGAGACAGGTTCCTCCTTTTCTCCCTTTGAATCTTTCTGTCACCAGCCTGGACTGCTGAAATGATGCTGGAGTATCAGCAGCTGTATTGAGCCATGGAGGGATCTTGAGGTTGGATAACATATGCTGAGGATGGCAGAGCAGAAAGCTAGAAAGGCTTTGGTGATATTAGAGTTGCAGTATCAGCCCTGCATCTTACTCTGGATTTTGCTTACAGGAGAAAGAAATAAGCTTATGCCTTATTTAACCACTGCCACTTTTTTTGGTGGGAGAAAGTAATATATAGACAGCTAAACCTAATACCCTAATGGTAACTAATATAGTATAGAGAGCCTATATTATTTTTCTTCATATAGGGAGCCTGTTTTTCCAACACCATCTACTAAGTGATTTTTTTTTTTAAAGATTTTGTTTATTTATTTGACAGAGAGAGACAGCAAGAGAGAGAACACAAGCAGGGGAAGCAGGAGAGGGAGAAGCAGGCTCCCTGCCGAGCAGGGAGCCCGACATGGGGCTCGATCCCAGGACCCTGGGATCATGACCTGAGCCGAAGGCAGACACTTAACGACTGAGTCACCCAGGCACCCCTAAGTGATTCATTTTTTCCCTACTAGTTGTGATATTACCTCTATCATGTATTTAGTTTTTATATATTCATGAATCTATCTGTTGCTAAGATCTCAATTATTAAATCTTGCTCATGCTTGCTTTTTCTCTGTCAGTATCTAAAGGTCATCAGAAACTATGTGTCCCTGCAAAGAAGACAGGAACTTTAGCATACTATGATTTCCTCCTTCCTCTCTCCCTACCCCTTCCTCACCCCATGGGTATCAGCTAAAATTTTAGTTCTGGATTATTATGGATATACTTTTTGTGTTTATTTTGGCCAAGGCTCAACTAAACAAGAGTAAATCTTACTATATTCTTTATTCATGCTTTCTTTTCATATCTTATTGCTTCCTCCTATATTAATTTCTCTTCTTGCTGGAGTACAGATTCCAAGAGGTCTTTCAGAGTGCTGATGTGGTAAACTTTCTGAGATATACCTGAGAATATGTTTATTCCATTATTCCATTTAAATGATAGATTAATTGATTATAAAGCTCAAGATTAAAAGTTGTTTCCCTTTAATACTTTAAGGAGATTATATATCTACTATACAGTTTTGCTGTTGAGAAATCTGGTTTTCTTTTTCTTCGATGTTTTAAAATTTCACTATAATGTGTTTAGGTTTTTTCTTCTTCCTAATTCAGCATTAAAAATCCTGTAATTCTGGAGTTTTGGATTTTTTTTTAGGGGGTGGATGAGGGGAACAGGGAGAGGGAGAGAGGGAATCTTAAGCAAGCTCCTAAGCAAGCTCCATGCCCAGCATGTGAGCCTGACATAGGGCTTGATTTCACAACCGTGAGATTGTGACCTGAGCCTAAATCAAGAATCGGACACTTAACTGACTGAACCACCCAGGCACCCCTTAGATATTTCTTTAATTCTGGGAGACTTTTGGGCATTATTTCTTAAAAACTGTTCTTGTTTTCACTTAGCCCTTATCTGCATCTGGGACTCCCACCAGATGGAAACTGACCTGTCTTTCATGTCTTTTAACTTCTCTTTCATTCTCTTTATCTTTTTACTCCATCCAAGTACCTTCTGGATGAGTTCCTTGACCTGATCTTCCAGCTCACTAATTTGTTCTTTGACTACAATCATTCTGTTATTAAACCCATCTGTTGTATTATTCTCCATCACAATATATTCTATTGCCTATTTTTCATAATTGCTTTCCTCTACATCATGTTTCCAATATTCTTCCTTATATCTCTGAATATTATTTACTTATTTATTTAAGATCTTTTAGTTACATTAATTCTGCTTTTTTTTATGCGTGTTTTTTTTTTAATTATTTGCTTCCATTTTACAGTGTTTATGCTTACGAGATATCTTATTATTTGTCCCTTGAGGTTATTGGCTAACTTGGTGTTTTGCAGGTCTTCTGTTTGCCCTTCTAGATCCACTTTCCACTTTCCCCACCCTGCTCAGTGTTTCTGAGCCTGACCAGTGCAGATGACATCTATAGGATCCCTTGTCCTCTGGCTTCCTGTTGGGTTCAGCCACTGGGGAGACCCAGCAGGAGAACAGTGGGAGGAAAGAATATGCAGTCAAGTATATTTATTCTCTCACTTCTCTCCCTATGGTATTGGCTGTGTTCCTGACTGAAGGTCGGAACACCTGTCAAGGAAATGGACCTCTTCAAAAGACTTTCTCCCTGTGAATCTGAGACCTCCTACCTCCTCTCCCACTCCCAGGCCTTTTACTAGCACTTGAATACTGCTGTATGCTGGCCACGTAACTATAAATATTCTTATTACTAAAGTCTTCTCAAATGATCAGTGTGAGTATGCCACCATTTCCTGCTGGGACCCTGACTAGTATATTCAACTAGGGTTATCTACTTGGAGACAGGGACAAAAGCTGATTAGGCCCTGCCTGTGGTTTCTCCAGGCGAGTTAGATAGGGAACATTATACCAAGTGACTTAGAGGGAGTGCCCCATGCTGGAGAAGCCCTTGTGTTGAAATTCAGGATTAAGCCACCCCTGCATCATCCTTTCCATCCTGGGATTTCAGTCACTCTTCCCAGGAACTGCTTTTATCCAGGGATGTTGCAATTGCTCAAACTATGGGGTGGTTTGAGGAGGATTGCAGGTTTCTCAGGTGTTTGCCAACTCATCTGCACTTAGCTGTCTATGCTTTACCTCTGCAACTTCAGAGCTTCCAGGATGTTCTCTTACTGGCCCTATGGTTGTAGCAGAAAAGTCAGTGATCTACTCAGGGTAATGCTGGGGAGAGAAAAGAGTTAAACTAAAAAATTCTCTGCTGGCCTATCCCCATTTGGAGCTTTAGAGCATACATCATCATCTACCCACCCCAGACCCAACCGCCTCCTATTTCTCAAACACTTTCTCATTATTTTTGTTTTGTTTTGTTTTTTAAAGTTGCAGAGCCAGCTCTGAGCTCTTCGGTTTCTCTTAGGTTCAGTTTGGGGACAGGAATCATCAATGGAATTCCTTGGATCTGTAAATTGAATGTGGTTGCTCAAACAGATAACCTGTGTTTTCTTAGCATTGACATTCTGATTCACAAGGGCAACTGTTTGCCCAAGACAGCCTCTCAACTGCCATTGACTCACAGGCTGATAATAGACAAGGCCAGCCTTCGGAGGTCATGCAGTCTATCCCCCTAGGAAAATCTGTACCAAACTGTATCACAAAAGGCAGCTAGGAAATCTCTTCCCAAGTGTGGGAAGGTCTGGCTCTATCTTCTGTGCATATTCTACCTACTTACCTATCTTCTGTGCATATTATATCTTGGATAGTAAAGTGGATGTTCTGATATAGGATCCAGGTCCCCATTCAGGAATGAAGTACTTATTATCCCCAGCTATTGGGAGTGCTGCCAGCAAACGGTCTTTAGCCATCAGCTGTTTTGGGGGATTGCCTTAGCTGAAGAGATGAGAGATACGATGAAGATGACAACAATGAGGATGATGCTAAGTGTAAGGGAGGAATCAAGGAACTATTAAACATAGACCCCATCTTTGAGTAGCTCACAGTCTTGTTAGGAAGATGATGCATAAATAAAAAAGAAGTATAATTGAGAATACAAGACAATACGTGATAAGCCACAAGGTTGAGCCAGGCAGCAGTTACAGTAATTTGGGAATTTGAAGGAATAGGCATGATGTCCCTTTGGTCAACGCTAGTCATGGTAGATTCTGTATATAGGAGGGATTTGTAAGGGGTCTTGAGGCTCAATGAAATTAGCTAGGTTATATTACAAATGTGATTGATTTGGAGATTTCTCAACTCTATTAGATATCATCTATCTTATTTCAAATAAGATGGATACATACTTGGGAGAGTTTATCCCTGCAGTGACCATGGGAGCAATCAAATAGAATTGAATTTTATATTTAAAAAATGCCTACTCATCCTCACAAAAGCCTGTGAGATAGGCACTATTATTATTCCCACCTTCCAGATAAGGAAGTGAGGCACATGATGGCTAAGTGACTTGCCCAGATTACACAGCTCGCAGGTGGTTGTCTTGGGATCCAAATCCAAGCAGTTTGAGCCAGAGCGAAAGTTTTCCTACCCTATTTCCAAGGCAGGTAACTGCTTTCCTCAGAGACACCAAAAGATGAGAATTGGATTGAATCTGTTTATGAAGTGATAGTTATGGGTAAGCTAGTATGCCTCTGGGAAGAGGAGCTTGTTTATCATTTCTCATCTTTTCTGCAAAAGCAATTTTTGCAGCAGCTCAAGTTATATCCCTAGCAAATGAAACAGGTGCTCATTAGGCCTCTGGGCTGGTGTAGCTCTCACTTTGCAATTGCTGTAAGAGGTGGAGAAGATGAACAACCCTAAATGTTCACTATGGGAACCTGGACATCGTTTTTATTCATGTGGAGTTCATTAACCTCAGTTTCTTTAAATTGAGTTTTGTAAAACAGGCAAGTGTTTCTGGGTGTGGAAGGACAAAGGAGAGGAAGTTGGTATATCTTCAAAAAAGAAAAAAAACCCAGAGGCAATGGAAAAAACATCCCCTTCTTTTCCCTTTTATGGTAGTCTCGAAGCATATATACATAGACTGCCTTAGTGTTTTTAGTGAAAATTAATAAGACATTTAATTTGGAGATGGGACAATTCCTTATCTAATGGCTGAACTATCCTGAGTTCAGCCTTTGTGGTTAATGAGCAGAGAATGTGGGTATTGGGAGATATCTGAACAGACCTCATCCAGCCTGCACAGAGACAGATGACCGGCTTCTACAAACATAGGGAAAGCTACGTATTGATCCAAGGGATTCCTGAAGTCACTGATTTCATTTTAATGACTCTTCTTTGGTAAAGTGTCTGCTGCCATTCACCTGAGGGTAAACATGAGATCAAAGTTCTGATTCCTCCAGGATTAATCATTTTCTTCTTTATCTGCATCAAAGTTCTTTGATATGGCAAAACTTCCTTTTTCAGTCGAACTCACTGTATGTTTAGATTTCAATCAATAATGTTAAATATTGACTTGAGGGGTCATTGCTTACTTGAGGGACAGGAACTTACATTTGCAATTTTTTCTTATCCTACTTCTTCCCATAGAAGAGGTTTATTTAAAAATCCTATTTATCTGAGAAAAGAGAGTTTGGCCAAAATTCTTTCACTGTTTCATCTTCTTATTTCAAAACACTGGAGGGAATTTTTCTGATTCTAAATGGGTTTGGCAGCAAAGATATTATAAGCCAAGTTGGGAGGCACAAACGAGAGCTGATTTGCGGTGCTACACCTTCTCATTGCCTAACATTGGGCCAGATAACAGTCTCTATAAGGGGACATAATGATAAGACCTACATTTTATGGTGGTTTTGAGTTTCAAAAGATATAATAATTATAAAGAATTTAGTTCAGTGTCTGGCATATAAGTGCTCAGTAAACATTAGCTATCAATACAGTTACATTATTTCAAAATTTATATGTATGCAAATTACAGTGTGTGTGTTTGCATAATCTAAAAACTACAGATTACAGAATCTGAATGTAAGTGGGCTTAGCAATTTTCTGTAAAGATCAGTAAGTCTTAAAAACCCTTGAACAAAGATGTTGTCTGTATAGGCCTATCCAACATGATTTGTAAAAATTAGGCATGCACATCAAGCCAGGTTGACGTTGTACTTTAAAATGGTGAATATATTTTAACTTTATAATTCCAATTAATAGATTCACAATGCCCAGTGTAGTTAAAATAACATGTACATATAAAAAAATAACATCTAGGGCGCCTGGGTGGCTCGGTTGGTTAAGCGGCTGCCTTCAGCTTGGGTGGTAATCCCGGGGTTCTGGGATCGAGTCCCACATTGGGCTCCTTGCTCAGCAGGGAGTCCGCTTCTCCCTCTGCCCTTCCCCCCTGCTCTTGATTTCACTCTCTCTCTCAATTAAACAAATAGGAGCTTTAAAAAAAATAACATGTACATAAATACAAAATAATTGAAATGATCATATGCTAACTGAAAATGCACAGTGTGGTTTTTTTTTTTTTTTTAGATTTTATTTATTTATTTGACACAGAGAGAGACAGCCAGCGAGAGAGGAAACACAGGCAGGAGGAGTGGGAGAGGAAGAAGCAGGCTACCAGCGGAGGAGCCTGATGCGGGGCTCGATCCCAGAATGCCAGGATCACGCCCTGAGCCAAAGGCAGACGCTTAATGACTGAGCCACCCAGGCACCCCAGCACACTGTGTCTTTTTATGTGTGTGTGTATGTTTCAATATAAATGTGACCGTCAGTATTTCAAATAGGGAACCATAGGGCCCTGTCGATGAATGACAATGCCTTTTTTTTAAATTGTAGACAACTGGGGAACTGCACTGTACAATCACTTGTACATATTTTTTTCAAAAGGCAGATCCCTCAGTCTGGACTAGTGGATCAGAATTTCCAGGAATGGAAATACTTGCACTTTCAATATGGCAGTACCACCATAAACAACTAGAAAACTAGGGAAAGTATACAAAAGTATGGTTTTTAGACATTGTAACAGGCTATGGAAGACTGTGATCCATGGAAGGAGGCAAACAAATGAGCTGGTCAATTGCTCCAGCGTCCTGCCCGGAGGCTATTTCCAGACCTCAACTCAGCAAGAGGGAACCCAAACAGAGTCTGAGGGTCTTGCTGTAGGGCTCTGGGAGGCCAAGGGGCTAGAATTTGTGGAGCAGAGCATCAAAGAGAAAGAAGTTGCACAGAAAAAACTCTAGAGATTAGCAAAGAGTTTGCTGGGTCTCTGGCTGGTGTGGAAGCTCCATGAGCCTGGGGATAGACCCACCCTCTGTGATCTCTACTCACTCGGTGCTCCCCAGAGATAACCACTCAACAGGAGTTTTGCCTGCCTTTGAACTTGATGTAAATGGAATCATGAACCGTATATTGCTGGGGTGGGGGTAGTTGACCTATTTTGCTTGACATTCTGTTTGGGAGCTTGATCCATGTCGTGTGGCAGTAGCATTTGTGTTGTCATTGTGATGTGCTCTTTTATTATACGATGCAACCACATGGTATTTCTCATTTGGCAGTTAGTGGAACTTTGGTTTTTATTGTGTTTTTTGTTGTTGTTAGCTATTACAAACAATGGTGCTGTGTCTTTGGGCTCATATACATACATATTTTTTTTCAATATAAATCTAGGAGAGGACTAGTTGGGTCATAAGAAAGGTGTACATGTAATGTGCATTTCCCCAGAATGGCTGCACCAATTTCACTCCCGCTACCAGTGCATGAAAGTTCTAGTTGTCCCGTATTCCCACCAACACATGATATTGCCAGTCTTTTTAATTTTAGCCATTCTGGTGGGGGTGTAGTGGTATCTCATTGTGGTTTTTGTTTGCATATTTCCCTAATTCATAATAATATTAAGCATCTTTTCAGATATTCATTGGCCATTTGGATATCTTTCTGTAGGATTTCAATATTTTTCTTATGGGTTTATAGAAAGTATTTTTGGATATAAGCCCCTTGTATATATTTTTCAAATTTCAAATATCTAAAAAACTCTGTGATTTGCCTTTCACTGTCTTCTAGAATGTCTTTTCCTTCAGGAACGGGAGTTCCTACATTTAATTTATTCCAATTTATTCATCTTTTCTTTAATGATTAGTGCTTTATGTGTTCCATTTAAGAAATCTTTACCAACTTCACTTCATGAAGATTTTCTCCTTTTTTTTTTTCTAAAATTTTTTCCTGCAGTCTAATAATAGCTGAATCTTATTTTCCGTGTTCTCTTTTGTGGATATCCAATTGACAAAGCATCACTTGTTGCAAGACCCTCTTCTCCTTTCTTCTCTGCTTTGCCACCCTTAATTAAAACAGGTGTCCATATGTGGTTGGGCCTTTTGCTGGATTCTATTCCATTCCACACCTGTTAGTCTCTCCCTGTGCCAACATTCCAGTCTCAGCTGTAGTAGTTTTCTAACAAATCTTGATGTTCAATAACCTGGCTCCTCCAATCCTGTCCTTTCTTGTCGAGATTATCTCAACTATTATTCTATTTCCATATACATTTTAGAAGGTTGGTCAATTTCTACCTTTTGCTGTCAGTGGTAGTGTGTTCTGGGAATTTCTACATTTTACTTAAACTTCCTAATCTCTCATTGTAATACTAATATCCTCATATTATCTTTTTTATTGCCAGAAGGGCCAGTGGTAATATTTCTTTTTCATTTGTATTATTGGTTATTTGTGCCTACCCTCTCTTTTTCATTGATTAGTCATGCCAAGGTGCTACCAGTTTTTGTAGTCTTTCCAAGGAATACTTTTTGTGTCTTCGTTAATCTTTCTTGTATGTTTTTCTTCTTAAGCAATTTCTGCTCCCAGAGTTATAATTTCCCTGCTTCTACTTGCTTTGGGTTTCATTTGATTTTATTTTTGTAACTTCTTCAGATGAACACTAAATCACTGATTTGAATCCCCTTTTCTTTTCTAACATATATATTGACATCTACTTACTTCCCTTTAAGTACTGCTTTGGTTTCATTATACAAACTTTTTATGTCCAATTTTAATTATTATTCACAGTTCTAGTATTTTCTAATATCCATTACAAATTCTTCTGGATTGCATGGATTATTTAGAAGTGTACTGTGTAAGTTGCAAACATACAGAAATTTTCTAGGTTTTTTTTCATGGTAGTGTTATTAATATCTGACTTATTTCCACTATGGTCAAGGAATGTGCTCTCTAATTTTAATCTTATGAAATTTATTAGAGAAGCTGATGAACTAGCTTGTGTCCAGTTTTGATAAATGGTTCTGTACCTGTTGGGTGCACTGTTCTGCATATGACAGTTAGGTCAAGTGTATGAATCATTGAATTCTTAATATTAGTTATTATTAACACTAGGATTTACCAGCTGGAGCATCTATATCATTCTTCTTTTTTTTTTTTTTTAAAGGTTTTATTTATTTATTTGACAGAGAGAGACAGCCAGTGAGAAAGGGAACACAAGCAGGGGGAGTGGGAGAGGAAGAAGCAGGCTTCCAGCGGAGGAGCCTGATGTGGGGCTCGATCCCAGAACGCTGGGATCACGCCCTGAGCCGAAGGCAGACGCTTAACGACTGCGCCACCCAGGCGCCCCCATTCTTCTTTTTTATTTCTCTGCTGATATTCTCCATTTTGTTCTTTTGGTTCCTTGAACCTATTATTTTAAAGTTCATGGCTGGTAACTCCATCTGACAAAATAATGTACATCTATCATTGTTTTATTATCTGGGCTTTCAACTAAGTCCCATCTTCTCAAATACCAAAATGTTTTTGATTGGGTACCAGACACTATACATAAAAATGGAGAGGAAATTGAAGCTCTGCATAATGTTATCTTCCTTCAAAGAGAATTATCTTTTACTTCTGCAAGTGGACATTGAGCTAGGGCCTCCAGATCACCTTACAATCAGAAATTACAGTGATTCGAAGTTGGATATCAGTATCTGGGAGTGCTGATCTATTTCTAGTTTACTCTTAGTCCTTGTATAAAACCCTTTGGAATCCCTTTAGAAATAGATTTCCTTTTCTTTGACAAGCCTTGAACTTCAGCTTTTGCCCTATAGACCTGTGTCTGCTAGAAGTTCTGCTCAGCTTCTCATTTACTGCTTGTAACAATGCTATCTCCCTTGAAAGGATAGTGGCACCGAATGCCAGACTCACCTCTTTGGGCTTCCTTCCTCTACCTAAGATATTTTCCCTACACATCTTAACTGTCTTGGTGTCTGTGTGTGTGTGTGTGTGTGTGTGTGTGTGTGTGCACATGCGCATACATGCATTTATGTGTGTTCCAGGTTTTTTAGTTCTCCGTGGGGAGTTTGGTCCAAACAACTAATTTTCGATGGCAAAAAAAGTAGAACTCCTAGACCAGAGAATTTTATGCTAACAGTAATCTCATCTCATCTTATGTGTTAATTGGTTCAGTAAACACAGACGTATGTCTGGAACGATCCTGGTGGATTCAAGAGCTTAAAAAACGATTGTTGCTGTTTTAAGTCACTAAGCTTTAGAGTGACTTGCTGTACCGCTGTGGCCAACTGATGCAGATTTTGGTACTTGTGCCCGACTTGGGAACTGCCACGAGAAAAACCCCAAACATGTCGTTGGCTTTGGCACTACATGGTTGCTGGAAACTGGAAATAGATCAGCACTCCCAGATACTGATATCCAACTTCGAATCACTGTAATTTCTGATTGTAAGGTGATCTGGAGGCCCTAGCTCAATGTCCACTTTTTTATTTCTCTGCTGATATTCTCCATTTTGTTCTCTCACAAGGAGAACATTAGCAAAAACCTAAAGGGTCTTAAGAAGAGTGTTAGGCGAAGTCTAAAAGGCCTTGAGGGAGCTGTCAGTAGGGCCTAAAGGAAGGAGAGGAAAATATTGTTAGAAGCTAGAAAAACAGGACCCTTGTTATGTAGTAGCAGAATATGAAAAACAGAAATATGTAATATAGTAATAAACTTGATGATCTAGCTAAGGAAGTTCTCATGAAGAGCACTGATGGTTCCCCAAAACTGCTTGGGGTTTTTAGGTACCTATAATAAAACAGGAAAAGAAAAATAAACCAAAAAAGGAACTGTGGCCCCCAGAACTCTAAGATGGCCCCATGATTTCTACCTCCTGGTGTTGCACCCCTGGCTAGGTTGGTCTAGCAGAAGGAATGATATGGCAGAAGGAATTTCACAGAGGTAATTAAAGTCCCCAATCACTTAACTTTCAGTTCATCAAGAGATGATCCTAGGTAGGCTTGACCTAATCAGGCGAGTCACTTTCCGTGAAGAGACTTGAAATATGAGGGGCCTTGGAAGAGCCACATGGCAAGGACCAGACTGCTGAGAGCAGCAAGCAATGAGACTTCAGTTACACAACCCGAGGATATCAATCCTGCCATCAACCAAGGGAGCGTGGAAGCAGGTCTTTCTCCGGTTGAGCCTCAGGATGAGAATAGCTGGCTGGCACCTTGACTTCAGCCTTGTGAGACCATGAGCAGAGCACCCAGTTAAAATATGCCGGACTTTTGATCCACAGAAACCGTGAGATGATAACTTTGCGTTGCTTTGAGCTACTAAGTTTGTGATAATTTGTTACATAGAGATAAAAAATGAATACAGCAAGTGTTCAATTTCCAGCAAAATTTGGAAAATCGTAAAGGAGCCAGGACTCTTTAGATTTGAAAATAAAAAGTATGTATTTTCTCAGTCTCTTAAGATGGCAAACTATTCTCAAATTAAGAAATGGCTTCCAGGTAAAGATCAATCTAGGACAGACCTGTAAGATCCTTTATTAAAACCTCAGAATAGTTTAAGATGCCACCTCCTAGACTCTTTCAAATAGACAAAGTTCTTCTGAAGATGTTAGGATGTGCTTCACCGACTCTCTGTTGAACAATGGAACTTCTTACACTCTGAAGGGATTGTCACACAGCAACTTCATGAGGACTGCAGGGCAAAGAGAGCTTATCTTAAAGAGATCTGAGCTGGTGGCTACCTTGGCCCGTACTTGCCATCACCAAGTACATGTGGGTGTGCGCATGAAACCGATAACGTGATGCATGGAGAACACAGAGAATTTTGTTGGTGAAAGGGCTATGAGCTTGAGCTGAGCATTAAGAACCAAGCAGCAGCACTGGGCCTTCAACGGTATGTGCCTGACCGTTTCCCAGAACTACCGCCGACCCGGGATTGCTGCGTGCCTGCCCTTGTGCTTCCTCCCATTTCAGCTTCTACCTTTGAATCAGCTTCCTGACTTCCACACCTCTCCTCTGTGATGGCCAGTGGCAAAACTCAGCTAGAGTAACTCATGTCCTGCACCAAAGCCCACGGTCCCTGAGGGATCTATGCTGCTCTGATGGTAAGGAATTTTTTTAAAAAGACTTTATTTATTTATTTGTCAGAGAGACAGAGAGAGAGAGAGACCATGAGCGGAGGAGGGACAAAGGGAGAAGCAGACTCCCCATTGAGCAAGGAGCCCAATGCGAGGCTCGATCCCAGGACCCCGGGATCATGACCTGAGCTGAAGGCAGACGTTTAACTGACTGAGCCACCCAGGCATCCCAGTAAGGAACTTTTGACACGAGCTTTTGTACTGTAGATCCGTATTCTGGCTCAGGTGCCCTTGAGCTGCCACAGACCTCTCCAAATGAAAGGATAGCAAGGTTGTGGGGGGAAGGGGACTGACTGGCTGGCTCCTCCTTTTTTGCCTTCAGGATTCCCCATCCTTCCCATTATTGAGTGAGCGTGAAAATGTGTGCAAGCATGTGTGTTTGCATGTGTATATGTTTGGGGGGAGAGGTGCTTTTCCAAGAGGATCTGTAAGCAACTCTCCCTAATCTCTCCTCCCCAAACTGATATGTAGCCTTCTCTCCAATGAAACAACTTCCTTTCCCCCCTTATAACCAAATACATTTCCCTTACTTTAAAAGAAAAAAACCCAGAGAGCTCTTTTGTCAAACACAGGGCATATAAGAAAGAGAGGGGCTCATATCAGACATTGCAAAAGACCCAATCTACTAATTTTTTTTTATTCCCTCAGCATGGCATCTCCAAGGCCAGTCACTTAGTAGCAATGCCCAGACACCCCAAACACGGCCCCTGAACTCCTAGGATGTCCTCATTAGCAAAGGGCAGCTTCTGCACAGATGCGAGGGAAAGGCAAGAATACCCTGCCACTCAGGCACATTCCTCTCAGCCGCACTTCATGAAAGACAACGTGGGCTGATCAACTGGCATGATCCGCCTCCAACCATTGCACCCGAAAGGGCAGACTTTCTTAAAATCAAAGAGCCGGAGAAGAGAGTTGTCTCCGATGAGCCGCATGTGTTTTTTCCTTTCCCGAGGGAAAACCTGTCCGACTTTGGGTTTCACCACTCATAAATTATCAAGTTATTTCTCACTTATGGCACAAATATCAGTCTGGTTGGTATATGCACCCACACGTCAGCTGAGACTCAAGAGAGCTAAATTTACAAAACATTAAATCAATAAGCATGTGTGAATGGGCAAACAGCGTGATATCCTTAACTTAATAAGGCCACAGCATTACTGTTAATCATCTGTTTTGCAACTTCTGAAGTTTTTTTTCCCCCCTTCTAATTTTATAGTGTTGCTAGATGAGTGAAGGCCCTTCTGTCAGAAGAAGAGAACAATGTACCTCAACTAGGAAATGAGAGCTCTTCCCAGGGAGATGGAGACATAATCATATCCAGAGCGTGGCAAGCCTTACATGATGCTGTATTTATAAGGAAGAAAGAATAAGTACAGTGCATTTGCCATGTTGTTTAAACTAATGAGGAACCCCGGAACAGACAGGGCCGCCAGATGTCTCTCAGGAAAATACCAAACTTCCAGATGGGGAGTGGGGGGAAGATGTAAGAACAGATGAATAAAAATAGCATTGCTCTCCCGCCTCTGTTCTGGGGCTCCTCCCCCAAATACGTCTCCAAATCCCCGAGAACAGACTGACAGTCTCTTCACACGAAAAAATATCCTTCTGTAGAGAAGCACCCACCTTCACCACGGGCTCTCCTTTCACACTGCTCCACCAGTGACCTGACAGGCTAGTCTGGGGGACTTATGCCCGCAGCGGGCAGATTTCACCTGGTGGAAGATGCTAATGACTTCTACAAACTGGTGGAAGCCAGGTGGAAATGCAAAGAAGGACAATGGTATGGAGAGAGCTGAACTGCCAAGCAAAACCCAGAGAGACTCTGGATGAGGGGTTGGCAGGGGTGGAATGTGGGAGTGAGGAGGGGGATGGAAAGCAGGCATTAATTAGAAGTCTGTGTGAACACACAGAGCGGACTGCCTGACAGGCGGCTGCTGGGCCGAATCCGGCCCCTCCATGCACTGATCTGGCCAGCTCATAGACCAACTCTCAACCACTTCATTCTAGAACGAGTCCTTTGTCTTGACTCTACCACTGTTACCACACACAAACATAGCTCCTAGGCAGCTTTTCTACTCAGGGGTGAGAATGATCAAGAAAATATAATAATCTAGTCCA
Organism: Ursus arctos; assembly: GCF_023065955.2. Taxonomy (NCBI): domain Eukaryota; kingdom Metazoa; phylum Chordata; class Mammalia; order Carnivora; family Ursidae; genus Ursus; species Ursus arctos. The sequence continues at coordinate 19,118,210 of NW_026622985.1, forward strand.
TGTTTACATGTGAATGGACAACAAATCATAAGAAGAAAACAAGAATCAGGAAATCAGAGTCTAAGATAAAGAAAATATCTGATCCCCAATAAATACGAGATAATTAGGTGCCTGGGTGGCTCAGTTGGTGAAGCGTCTGCCTTCTGCTCAGGTCATGATCCCAGGGTCTGGGGATTGAGCCCCACGTTGGGCTCCCTGCTCAGTGGGGAGTTGTCTTCTCCCTCTCCCTGCCCTCCCCCCGTGCTCGCTCTATCTCTCTCTCAAATCAATAAATAAAATCTTTAAAAATATATGAGATAATTTAGGAAAGAATAAAAAAGGAAAGCAAAACTGAAATAACATTTTCAGAGAGATTCAAGAATGTAGTTTGAAGTGTATATCTGTTTTTAAAATTCATGAAATATCTCTCAGGGATTCACAACTTAATAGCAAGGTCATCTCTAGGGCCGGGAACTGGATGAGAGAGAGCTTAATTGTCACTATACATTTTCTAAAAACTATTGAGTTTTGTCCCAGGAGCATGTATTACTATTTAACTTAATAAAATATAACATATTCATAAATTAAGAACAAAGTACTATAGAAAAGGAACAGAGAACAAGAAGGAACTCTTGGAAAGTAAACGGTGGTGGAATAACAGAAGAGTTTGGATAGCATAGCAGAGCTATAAAGAGATAACAAATCTTACTAATATGAACTTCACGAAAAGAAAACAAGGAAAAAAGGAGATACTATTATAGAAATGATAGAAGAAAATTTGTCAGAGTTAAAGAGACATGAATCTTTAGATTGAAATTGCCTTTCTCATAATTCTTCTCTTCTACTGTTTTAAAAGATAACTGCATAAAACTATAGTTAATAATAATAATAATAATTTATAATTAATAAAATTATACTGGTGGACTTATAACATGTGAAGATGTACTTTGTGTGACAATAATAGCCCAAGAAGGGAGGAAGAAAGGGATATGTATTGGGGAAAATTCCTATATAATGTTGAAATTAAGTTAGTATTAATCTGAGCTGGATTATTTTAAATTAATAGTGAATTTACTCACCAAATTTTGAGAAGGATGCAGGAAAAAAGACCCACAAGTAGACATATGATTGTGAAATTTCAGGACTCTAGGGGTAGAGAAAGATCCTAAATACTTGCCTGGAATAAAAAGAAGTCACCATATAAAGGAGTAAGAGTCAGACTGGCATGAAAGCAATGCTTTCAAAATTCTGAGCAAAGTAATTTTCAAGCTGGAATCCTACATCCAGTCAAATTATCAGTCAGCAATGGTGGTAACATAAAGATAATGTTAGATATACAGAATCTCAGGAAATTTGCATGTAAAATTTTCATTCTAAAGAGTTTCCTGAGAACATAAGATAAAAAGGAATATGAAAGGGGTTGTAGGATGCAAGAAATGATGGCACTAACTCAGTGCCTACTGTAATGATATTCCAGGGGGGGAATTCTGCAGCAAGCCTGGAAAGCCAAGCCATTGGCCCAAATTGGAAAAGCAAGTCAGAGAGCTCCTATAAGAGTGAGTTTAAGTGAAAACTAAAAAAAGAAACAAAGGTACCTTTACCTATATCTTCAAAATACCATCCATATCTTCTCTTCCTCTGATTTACTCACCTGACAAAGCAATGCAGGCTAAACTCAGCTCTCTGCCTATGCTGTGTCTGCAGGTCAGGAGCTGTTCATGACTGGGGACACAACTGCATCTGGGGTGATGGGTCTTTAAGTACAGGACCACAAATCTCACAGGTACCCTCAGACTACCTAGAATACTTAATTTCCAGTCTCTCTCAGCCACCTGTTTTACACTATCTTCCTCAAACCTCATACAGCTGTTTCCCACTCCTAACACTTATTTAGTAACCTACATTGTTGATTTATTGATACAATAAACATTGTTCTATATGATTTTTCTCCTTGTGGTTACAGTTGATTGGATCATTATGGACACCCCCATCACATACACACACATACACATGCACACGCGCACGCACGCACACAGACACTCACAACCCTCTGTGGTCTGAAGAAGCAGAGAAAGAATGAAGCAAGTTCACGGGGATGCCAAGACAAGAGGTGGAAAAGATTCCATACATTTGGGCTCACATTTCCTGGTTCCAGTTCCTTCCTGAGGTCCAAGAGCTTTTTCACCCTGAGTTCGATGAAACATTACCTTATCTTCCTTCACCTGAAACTCCATTCCCTCCCTCGCTCCACCCCAGCTTGAGTTGGGTTCAGTTGGCTAATACAAAGAATCAGAATCATTTAGGGCCTGCTTGGGACTTCTCAGACTGCCTTCTGCACATATTCCTCTAGTTTGAATTTGGATTTCTGGCCTGGGTTGGCATACCTCTTCCCCCATACCAAGTTCTGAACCAGAAGATAAAGGAGTCAGGCAAATGAAGATAGAAGTACTAGTTTATTGCCGACTAATGTTGAGTTGGAGGATATAACTTAGGTGTGTGACAAGAGAGGATTTCCTGATGCTGAATCTCAGAACTTGACCAATTGCTCCACCCCTCACAGGTAGCACAAGAAAACTGTGACCTCATCCTGCAGGGGCAGAGGCTTTACCCCTAAGTTTACCTTGTGGCACATCTTCTCTGCAATCAGACAAATCCCAAAGATAAAAGGGGAGAAGGACTCTTCTTCTAAGCTACAGAGTCCTAGTTCCTGCTCCTAAAGTCACACAGCAGATAAGAAATTCATTCTTTCCTGGGGATGAAGAAGGGGTGAGAGAGTCCAGGAGTGTTATGTAACGGATGTCCCTCTACAAGGACAGAAACCTATGGAAGAGGAAATAGTTCCATGTAGTTCCTGGTAAAATTGCTGATTCTCTGTTCATTGCTGTGTCCTCCACATTGAGGCAGGATCCCTTTTTTGTATACCCTAATGCAGCAGTAAGGCAGCCATTATAGAAAAAAGACAACACACATAAATTCAATGGATAATGGCAAAACGTTTTGAGACATCTTTGAAAATAGAGATTTCTCCATCTAGAGTAGGTATAGGAAGTTGACATGTATTCTTGATCAAGACTTTTTAATCACATCTCATGGAAGAGGATTTCCTTTGATGCGTTGTAAGCAGTATTCTTACATATACCATAGTCTTTTACAACGCTCACAATACTGTAATCAGTTCTGGGTCACCAAACGTAGCTTATGGCCAAGGCCTTCTTGCAAACATTTGCTTCATTGTGTTTCACCTATTGTGGCTAAGATAATGTGACAGATGCCTTCTGAAATAACAATGAGATTTTCTCCATAAAATTCATTCTTTTATAGGCAGATAGTTCATGATGGCAGCTTGTTAAAAGCTTGGCTCCTCTGCCCTTCTCTCCTGGCCACCTTGTCCATACCACATTTGAATCCAGGCAATTAATATGATATGCCAAGCCCAAAAAGATGGATCAAGGAAATACTTGACATTAAATCTCTTGCAAGGGAGGTAGCCTACCATCGTCTGGAGGCTGCTGGTACTGGTAGCTCAGGGTACTGGCATTAGGTATTGTTCTTCCAACCTGCTAGTAAGACTAGAATAACAATAACAACAACAAGATCTCTGGACAGAGATCTTTATTTTGCTTATCTCTCAACATAATTAAAGTATAAGCTGATCTTTGGAAAAAAAGCACCCAAAGACCCTCGCGATCAGCATAATTTTTAAAGGCAATACCATAGAATAGCTACAAAACTTTAACTCCTTCTGTAAGAGAAACACTTCCTTCCTGATTTATTCCCAGTTTGGTAGTGAAAATAAGATTTGTTCTTAGCAGTGAGAAATCTCCATGCCATCTGATGTCTGTGGTTGTATTATTCAGAGTAATTAATTGCAACAGATAACTTTGAATCTCAGGGGTTTAACACAATAAAAGTTTATTTCTCACTCTCATCACAGCCCAGCATTGGCCAGGCTGGCCTCCATATTCTATAACATCTGAGTATACTCTTCAAGATCATCTCCACTGGGGAAGGGAGTGATGGAGAAGGTATACCAGCTCCTACATGCCTCAGCCTGGAAGGGATACAGTTAGTCAGAGCCTAAGGTGATCAACTTAGTCATATGGTCCTAACCTAATTGTAAGGGGGATGGGAAAATACATAATGAAGGTATAGACTGATCTTTAGAAAAACATACCCTAAGAGTGCTATGCCAAATAATTTTTAAAGACACTACCATAGAAAGAACACATGAGTATTTGGTAAGCATAGTCTCTGTCACTGTAGCTAAACACAGCTCTCATGCCATCTTTTAAGTCAGTAATGGTTTATTTTAGCAAGACAATCTTACTGCATCAAAATCTACATTTTATATCCTTAAATCTATAACTAGAATAGGTATTGGCACATCTAATCTTCAGATACTGTGGAGTACACTTTCTTTTTTCCTTTGCTAAACCTGTTAGTAAAAGCTGATTTTCATGGATCTAAGTCCTTTAATTTCCGAGACTCATTGGTTAACGCGCTCATATCAATTTTGCTTTAGACAGAAGGGGTTGGAGGGCCATTGACAATGCCTCTTAAAAGATGATCCTGCAACTTTATCTAAGAAATCTTGAAGATTCCTGGGTGGAGACAGATGGTGCAGCTCAGCAGTAAAATAATCAGTGCGCACCAGACTGTTGATCTTATATGTGGATCATAAATCTCCGGACAATGACTGATGGTGCTTGTGAACATTCTCCCACAAGCTCCTCCGATGCGTTTGTCACAGGGCAGCCAGAGAACTGAGTGCCCTTATTATGGTAATTGTGAATTACACAGGCAGGGGAAGCACAATACACTTGACCAAAACATAGTGTTTGATTTGCTTTAAGATGGAAGGGATCCTCTCAGCATAAAGATACCAAGAAGTGGCCTGACAATAGATTGTCCTCATGTTTGAGGTTGTATTCATTTGCTTACTGGTAGTGGGTGAAGGTGGATTTGTACTGAGTGTTGTTTTCTAATATTTGGGGGAAAGCCTGTCCTCTGTGTTGTTATAAAGGCTTTGAGTTTGTTATAAGTAATGAGCAACAATAGATGAGCAGGCCTTCAGCAAGACTGTTCTTAATTGTTCTAGAAATAGTCTAGCCACCCCCATCTTTGTTTTCTAAGTAACTCAAAGGGACCAAAAACACAAACAGTGAACCACTTTAATTTCAGAAACACATAGCTTGAGTGACTTTTACTCCATTTTACACGTGTTGCAGCTAATTAAGTATTTTGAAGCTTTTAATTACATGCTTTAATGATGATTTCATGCTGTGGTAGTTGAAGAGAGTTAGGGTACCATTACATTCACATAGATTATCTGTAGGTCTAGGAATTGCTAATGTGTTCGGACTTTGCCCATTACTTTAAGAGTTATCCTGGTTCCATCACATGTTCTAGCATAATGTGTCTTCTCAGGAGGCCTATGAAAATGCTGCCTCTGAGGATGGGGACAAAGGTAAGAATGTGTGAGTGTTTAGGAAGAAGTGGCTTAGATAGAATATAGCTGTTTTGATTTACTTTTTCTTCCCCCACCCCATGAATTGTCTGAAATGACCAATTAATAGCTTTGTGAAGACAAACATACTTTTAAAATAAATTACATATGCAAATTTCTTAATTAATGAGTGTAACTTGAGGGAACTAAGATTAGCCACATTTAACTAACAAAGTAAGGACTTTTTACATATATAATGTGTTACTTATAAGGGAGGCAGGAAAATATAGCAGTAAAACATATCGGCTTAAAATCAAATTTTCTGAGTTTCGAGTCCATCTCAGCCACCTATTAGCTCTGTGCCTATATCTCAGAGCCTCGGTTTCTTCATCTGTAAATACAGAAAAATGATATTACCTACCTTACAGTGTTACTATGGATTATGTTAATAAAGAATTTAGCATAATTTAGTGATTAAATTTAATATTTTTTCATGTGTTAACATGAGAACTTAACCAGGTGCTGTCCAGGGTGCTGAGGTGAGCTCTGAATCATAGACCATTATGACACAATACAAATGACTTGCCCAGAGCTGTACAGTATGTATAGTCTATTAAGTTGATGGCCTTCCATTCAGTCAGGCTATATCTATTTTATTTTTACTAAATTGAAGTGGGCCCACTGATAAACTGTTTCACGTAAGCTGCATAATGGGATTAAGTGCCACCACAACAGCTAGCCAGTAAAGAGGACAGCTGTTTTGTTTTGTTTTGTTTTGTTTTGTTAAAGATTTTATTTATTTTTTGGACAGAGAGAGACACAGCAAGAGAGGGAACACCAGCAGGGGGGAGTGGGAGTGGGAGCAGCAGGCTTCCCGCTGAGCAGGGAGCCTGATGCGGGGCTTGATCCCAAGACCCTGGGATCATGACCTGAGCCGGAGGCAGATGCTTAATGACTGAGCCACCCAGGCGCCCCATAAGACAGCTGTTTTGACTTGTTTTGTCCCTCCTGTCAATGAACTGTCTTAATTGACCAGTTAATATCTTTGTGGACACGCTTTAATTTTAAAAATAAAATACATATACAGATTTAGTCATTATGTGGGTTTGATGTGTGAAAGGAAATTCATTATGAGAATGTGTTTAACCTGATAGGCATCCTACCAGCATGTTCTACTCATTCATTAACTTATTATGATTGGAATATAATATCCAACAGGTTAATAGCTATCATCTATTAAACTGTGCTTAGAAATCAAAACTCTTTTTGACATTATATTATGTATTATATAACTTATTTTTTATACTTCTTGTCCACCTCTCTTATGAGGGAATGTATGCTCCATGAGGGCAAGGTATCACTCACCCCTTAGCCCTAGAACCTGAAACTGTGCATGGAATATAGAAGACATGCCAACAAATTAGGTAACTTAAATGAAATGGATAAATTCCTAGAAAGACAGAAATGATTGAAATTGACTCAAGATGGAATAGAGAATCTGAAAAGACATATAACAAGTAAAGGTTGAATTAGTAATTTTAAAACTTTGTACCAGGAAAATCCCAGGCCCAGAGGGCTTCAGTAGTCAATTCTACTAAACTTTTAAAGAAGAGTTAACACCAGTCCTTCACAAACTTCCAACAATTAAAAGCAGGTCACACTTCATAACTTCTATGAGGCCAGGATTATCCTGATAGCTAAACCAGACAAGATTCACAAGAAAACTACACACCATATCTCTTATGAATATATACATAAAAAATCCATAACAAAATACTACCAAACTTTAAAAAGATTATATAACATGACCAAGTGGTATCTATCCCAGGAATACAACTGATTCAATATACAAAAATCAATTATGCTATATTATATAACAAAGGACACAACAACAGGATCATCTTAACAGATGCAGAAAAAACATTTGACAAATTTAATACTCTTTTAAGATAGACACACACACACACATAACACGCACACACATATACATACAAACTTGGAACAGAACGGAATTTTCTCAACCTGATATAGGGCATCTACAAAAACCGCACATCTTAACATCATACTTAACGGTGGTAGACTGAAAGCTTTCCACAATCCACAGAATGGGAGAAAATGTTTTCAAATCATATGTCTGATTAGGGACTTGTATCTGGAATATATAAAGACAAATAACCCATTTAAATATGGGCAAAGGATATTAATAGACATTTCTCCTAAAAAATATGCAAATGGCCAACAAACACATGAAATAATGCTCAATATCATTGGATGTTAGGGAAATGCACACCATTTTTCCTTTGAAATTTATTTATTTATTTATTTATTTATTTATTTATGAAAGAGAAAAAGAGAGAGCATGGGCAGGGAGAGGTGCAGAGGGGGAGGGAGAGGGACAAGCAGACTCCACACTGAGCATGGAGTCCCAGGCTGGGCTCAATCTCAGAACCCTGAAATCATGACCTGAGCCAAAATCAAGAGTTGGACGCGTAGCTGACAGAGTCATGCAGGCACCCCAAACCTTAAAATTCCTATGCTATGAGAGATTATTATGTTACTGAATTGTCACAAAAGGCCAAATATTATAATATTCCATTACCTAAAGTGTCCAGAATAGACAAATACATGGAAACAGAAAGTATATTATGTTTGCAAGGGCTGGGGATGGGGTAATGGGGAGTTATTGATAGTGGATATGGCATTTCTTGTGATAAAAATATTTTGAAATTAAGTAATGGTGATGTTGCAGAACTCTGTGAATATGCTAAAAAACCACTAACTTATATGCTTTAAAATGGAGAAATCCATTATCTGTGACTGGCATTTCAAAAAAGCTATTTTTAAAAACATGAATGAAGACACACACTTAATAGCCAAAAATAGTTGATATGGAATTTTATTCCTTATGATTGCCTCTTACAAAAAAAAAAAAAAAAACCTAAACTAAAAGGAATCTAAGTATATAGTTCTCTATCCATTGCCATATCTCTTTACATCTGCTACCTTTTTCTTTGAACCTCACAAGAAATGTTTATTTTTAGTTTCTCTTACTACTTCTCTTCTCTGTAAGCCCTTCATTGTGTAAATAAACTTAGCATCTCTCATAGTAAGAAAGAACTCATCCTCTTCACAAGACTGAAGGGGAGAGGGTATCTGTCACCTGGAAATTATAGGGTATTTTTGGTAGATGGGGGCAAGAAGGAAATGTGTACAGGCTCCCACAAAAACACTTCTATTCTGTCCCATTGGTATTTGTATATGTAGAAATATGATGCAATATAAATTTAATGTCATAATAAAGCAAATTATCTTGTAGTCAGTGATACAGGTGAAGGTAGGGATTCCCAAAGTGATATAATATTATGGGAAGGAATCTCTCTTCCCTTTCTCCATCCCCCCCATCTGTCACCTCATGGAACTCGGTCTTCTCAAGCTTGCAGAGGGAATGGGAGGGAATAGAAAGGAGCTGTTTCTAAGGTAACTAAAGGGTAGGAGACAGACACTGATGCATCATGCTGAATATTCTAAGGCAATTAACCTTTGCATTATGAAGTGTCTGAATGATTGCTAGATGTTTCCACTCTTAGACCTGTTCTCTTTGATAGCCTCTTCCTTCTTTCTATCCATTCATGGGATTGGAAGCTCCCCTTTCCCCCAGTGTGTTAAAGGACCTGGATGGTACATAGATTGACTACAGCCATCAAGAGAAGCAGGACACCAGATGAGGTCTTGGTGGAGGGTTATGGTAGGTGAAAAATGGTTATGGAACATCAGATACTTTTTTTTTTTAAGATTTTATATATTTATTTGAGAGAGAGAGAGGGAGAGAGAACGCAAGCAGGGGATGGGCAGAGGCAGAGGGAGAGGGATAGGCAGACTCCTCACTGAGTGGGGAGCCGCACATGGGGCTCGATCCCAGGACCCCGAGACCATGACCTGAGCAGAAGTGAGACACTTAACTGACTGAACCACCCAGGAGCCCCGAGCCTGAGATACTTTTGAAGGAGACACAAGGAGAGGACTTAAGAGGGGTACTGTCTAATAATTGAGGTCATGGGGGCTACCTGAGAGTTTAGGAGTAAGGCGTTGTGTCTCAAAGTGGAAATCAGAGACAACCCAAGCTGATGAAGGAAGTTAGCTGAAAATCTTTGCTACCCTGAGGGCTCTGAGTGGGTTGGAATACTATTCTTACTTAACTTTGGTGTAACAATAGATAACATTTGATGGGATTTTGTACTGGGTTTTGATTAGCTAGCTGTAGGAATGGGTAGGTCACCCTTACCATCACTCCCAGATTATCAACAAGCTCTTTGGTTCCTCCAGTCTGAGGGTGGGGAAGTGAAGAAAGCCGTGAGTGGGACCAATGAACATTCTCGTCCTTGATAAAGGGCCTAGTTTCTTGGTTTCAGTGATATAAATTCATGTCAGGGATGAAAGCTTAATTTTTCTCTCTTGATTTTGTATTATCCAGATCATGGTTACATACAGTTTCCACATGTTGGAGGATCAGCCGAACAGGTTGCTTTATGAGGTGATCCTTGATTACATTAGTAGACAAACACATTTGGGATGATGATGAGAGTGATTTCAAATTAGGGGAAAAGAAAGGAATTGAATTCAGAATTAATATCTTAACTGATAGAAAAGGGAAAAATATTCAATAATTTTATCAAAGTGCCCAAATGCCAACTCTATGTGAAAAACATCCCAGGAAAACCTACAAAAGCTAGGGGTGCATGAATTTGACATGGTCCACTCCTCCTAACAGAATGAATCTCCAGAGATTTGTTGCAGCCATCTAGTGGGAAATGTGTGCTAATAAAACCCACGATAAAAAAGGCTTAAATTCCTGTCCGAGCAAGCAAGCAAACAAAACCACTGTCCTCAGACCTCAGAATTTGCAACATTTTTCATTCTTGAACTAGTCAGACATCCCAAAGATTCGAGTGTGTCCAAGAACCAAACACACCTGTTTTTATGAGGTGAGGCAAAATGACTCTTGTGCCAAAATCATCTAGCATTGGCAGGGGCTGGTGTTCTTTCACTGTTATTGTTGTAATGCCCAGAAAAATGCTTTGTTTGAAGCATACTGCAGGACAAATACATCTTTCAAGTGTCAGATTTCATATGCCTGCATCTTTTCCTAGTCCCTCACCTGTCATTATATGAAACTTTTATGACTGCTTCCAGACGAAGGCCGAAGATCCAAAGGGAAGAAAAAGAGAATAGTTTAGTAAATAACAGATCAGCAATTTAAGCTCGGCTGAGGAGTTCAGCTCCCAGGCCGCAGACTGCTGAAGCCGCTGGATTCAGGTGTAGTTAATACTGGTGAGTCGGAGAGGGGAGCTTTAAGAGCTCTCATGTCCTACTGTTAGTGGTGCTAACCGGGCTCCAACAAAGCAAATCCCAGAATCTCACAGCAATTGCTTAATCCGTTTGCCCGTTTCTTTACCTGCAAAACGAATCTGCTAACATTGTACTCTCCTTTGATACACACTATTGCTGCCAGATATTGCTGATGCAAAATAATTAGGAAAGCAGATGATAGCTCTAAATGGAATAAATACGAATTAAATAATTGAAATAAAGATGGCACACTGCAGGCGTAAAGAAGAGAACTTCTTTGGTTTCTCTGTAACAATAACAGCCTGCATTTTTGGAGGGTTTCACCATGTGCCAGGAATTATTCCAAACACTTTACTTATCTAACCACTTATTTAATCCTTTTCAGAAGCCCCATGAGTTCAGTATTTCATCTATAACATGCAGAGAATAATAATTCTACATCACAAAATCGCTGGACCAATTCCAGGCGTCGAGGAAGCACTCAATAAATGTTCGCTGTTGTTATTCAGTTCACAGTCTACTCTTTTGCTCCTTGAAAATTCAGACACTTGCTTCTCTTCAATTTTCTGGTGCTTTTTACCTTCGTGACATCCCCAAAGTCACATAACAGCTTCTCTCCGTGTTTTAGGATACAAATTTTAGAGCTTGAAATGTTGGACGCATTTAAAGCACCAAAGGGCACGCTCACTTGGTTATCTCCTCTTTTCTCCTAGCTTTCCATTCTCCTTTTGCTGAAGTTCATGCTGTGCTTCCCTTGAACGTAGTCCTGATATTTGAACCGTACATTCAGATCTACAAAGTCATCTTAAGGGTGTTTTCTCCATACCGCAGAGTGGTCGCTAGGCTCGTGTCCTGGCTCAGCGTTTACTGGGTAATTTGAAGTGATTCACTGACCTCAGCCCACATTTCCTCCCGTGTAACCCGACACTAATAAAATTGCGTATCTTCTGGGTTTATTTTCTTTTTTTAAAAAAAGGTTTTATTTATTTATTTGTCAGAGAGAGAGAGAGGGCACAAGCAGAGGGAGGGGTAGAGGGAGCAGGCTCCTCACTCAGCAAGGAGCTGGATGCGGGACTCGATCCCTGGACCCGGGATCATGACCTGAGCTGAAGGCAGACGCTTAACCAACTAAGGCACCCAGGTGTCCCCTGAATTTATTTTCAAATGGTATAACACTTAGAGAGGGTTTACACAGTTCCCAGCACAATGGAAGTACGTAGAGTAACTGTTAGTGGAGGTTATTTGTAGTGATAATAGTGATTATCTTTCCAATATCTATTCCACCCCAAGGGTTTAGTCTGAGCTAGTCGTAGTTATACACTTACCCTTACTGTGCCTGACTGTATCTTTACCAATAGAAAAAGGAAAAGAATATTCAGTGATTTTATAAAAATGCCTAAATGCCAACTCCACTTGGAGTTCCCAGGGGAACCTAGAGAGCTAGGGGGTCCGTGAGTCTGGCATGTAACTTGCCGGAGATTTGCAGTAGCCATCTAGTGGGAATGGTGTCAATAAGACTGGCATGTCACCCAATAGACGATAAGACAAGAGCGGAAGTCTGCTGGGGGGTTTCTGGGAAAGAAGTTCTTGCTGCCAAAAAAGAGCTGCAAGAAAGAACTGGTCCCTCTCTTCTTCCTTTGGACACAGTCATGGCTGGCTGTGATAATGGGAACAGCTGGAGCCATGTGGCTGCCAGCCTGTGGATGAAGCCAACACACAAGGGGGGCAGGGGGCATTGAGGACCTGGGCGTGGAGCTGCCCTGCCTCCGTGTTCCTAGTTAACATTTCTTACTGCTCGGGTTGCTCTGGGCTGGGGTTTTCTCTCACTTGCAGCCAGAAGCACTCTCTGATACAGAATGTTGGTAATGATAATCAGTAGCAGCAGCAACATATGAGAAAGACTGAGGAGTTTTTACATGTCTCTGTAACAAACTTTCCAAGAGGTTCTGCAAGTAAATTATTTGATCCAAGTATTCACAAAGGAGACAATCCATTCTGATAACCCATGCAAAGGTGCCATATTCTAAGTTTACTTGTGGCAAATTGGTGTTCAGAATTTCTTGGGCTTTGTTTCTCAGCTGGATGGGTTGGAGGATGAGGTGAGAAGATATCATGATCCCTGGGGTGTGACTTGTCCCCTCTCCCATCTTATTATGGTAAATCTGGGGTGGACTAGTTACAGAACTCTATGGGGTAATGATCAACTAATGGTTTCCAATCACCTCCTTGGTCTTTTTTTTAAAAATTATGATTGCTTCCTAATGTTTATCTAAACATTGGCCTTGATGATAGATTATCAAATAACCAACACATTTTGGGGAAAGTAATGTCTGTTCTGAGAATATTTTATCAACATGATCTTATGTTTGATTTTACATTTAGATTGATTTTTTTTCTGATAATCCAATAACCATCATTCCTTAGATCAGACAATCCTTCTCTTACACTTTGCAACCAGTACTGAGAGTCTCTGCCTAACTAACATGACCATTATTTTCCTAACTTCAGTCTTGCTTCCCAAACTTCAGGGTGGTACAAAGTCTCCTGGAGGGCTCATTAAAACAGATTGCTGGCAGGGGCTCCTGGGTGGCTCAGTCAGTTAATCATCCGTCTTCAGCTCAGGTCGTGATCCCGGGGTCCTCGGATTGAAGCCCCACATCTGGCTCCCTGCTCAGCGGGGGAGTCTCTTTCTCCCTCTCCTTCTTCCTCTGCCCCTCCCCCTGGCTCATGCTCGCTAGTGCTCTATCTCAAATAAATAAATAAAATCTTTTAAAAAACCCCACCAGATTGCTGGGAAAGTTTAAGTCTGGAGTAGGACCCAAGAACTTGTATTTCTAAGATTTTCCAGGTGGTACTCAGGTTCTTTGTCCAGGGACCACTATTATAACACAACCTTCAAAACACTCTGGTTTAATTTTTAATACATTGAGTATTTAGAAGTGAGTAAAGCCCACTGTAGGCCAGAAATATTCTCAGATTTCAGGTCTCAGTATGGAATTTACACTAATTGTGTAGTGATTCATTGGTTGTTTTTAATCTACATCTAAGAAGACACTGCTTGGGCTTTTAATGTGGTTCTTCTTCAAGGTGTTTCTTTGGCCCATTTCTTCTCTCACCTGGTAATCTCACCAATGTTCCCTGTTTCAACTATGGCTTCTGCATAGCTGTCTCTGATATTCCTATCTCTGTCCCCGACCTCCTTCCTAACCTTCACGCCACCAGTAAGCAAGCACTTCAGGAACACTCAAACTTAGGATGTCAAAATACAACTCCCTCTATACCTATTATCCTTGCCTGCTTTTTATTCCAAATTCCTCTGTACCTTCATTCTTTTTGGCCTTTGTTCTCTCTGCTCCGTGAGCCCCTTGTGAGGTACTTCTCTCACTTCGGAGACTCAAACCAAATCTCTCCTCCAGAAAACCTTCCCCGTTCTTCCTGAAGGAAGGCATTTCTTTCTTTTCCATTCCTCTCTCTTTTCATGGGCTCACTGATAAGATCAGGCCCACCCAAAATAATATCCCTTTTCATTAAGTCAAAGCCAACTGATTAGGGACTTTATTACATCCACAAAATCCCTTCACTTTGCCTTGTAACACAGCTTCATCAAAGGGGCAAAAATCCTATCATATACTTAGTCGCACGAACAGAAACGGTGATTATGCAGGGTTGCCCATAGGGAGCCGGGTTGGTGGGGGGATCTTCTGGAGCTCCGCTCCGAATCTATTGAATCTGAAACTCTTAAGTAGGGATTGGTGACCTCCACGTGATTCTAATGCAAGTGAACATTGAGAACTACTGTTTTAGACTATTAAATGAAACAGATGTGCAAACACGCATTCTAATCATCGTACTGTGTGGTCACAGGAAATTCAACAACCTCTCTGGGCCTCAGTGTACCAGTCTGTAAATTGTGGAGTTGGGATTCATCCTTTTGTGGTTTTTTTGGCTTGGCTGTAACTGTGGCTGTTTGCTTATTGATTGTTTTGGAGTCCCGCCTGCCTCCTAGTTCCCATTAACACTGGGAGTCAGGGAGCTCCCAGGCTGCTGCCAGAGCCTGCTCTTACTGGCTTGGAAGAACTGAATGCGAAATAATCGGGACTTTTGAAAGTTGGTTGTAAATCTTAGCAGCTTGAAATTGGCCATGCTGGGAGTGTTTACTCCACAAAATTGGCAGATGTTACAAATCTGGGCTCTGCTCACCCCTCCTCAGTATATCACTGCCCTGGTGCATTGAGTAATGCCTACCCTCTCCCTCAGCCATGCTAATACTCTGTACTGAGAAAGAAAATGCTTGTCCTTCCTATGTTCTTCCAAAATTTTAAGGGGCACAACACCTGTTTTTTAGTTGTGGGCTAAAGGAGAATAAGAATATGTTAGAAAATGCATTCGGGACTGTGAAACATGGAGAACTCAGCTTTGCAGGCCTGGGTATGAGTATGGGGAATAAATCCACTCATCCTGTGGTGGATGAATACTGGCCAAAGTCATGGGATCGCTTGCTTGCTCTCCCTCTCTGTCTCTCTGAACCATGTGTCAGCTGCCACCTTCTTTCAGTTTTTGCTTCCTTCCCTGCTTTGAGATCTCTAGATTTGGGGACTGAAATGCATAGGTCCCCTGAGTTTGGGAGGGCCCTGGGACAGTGAGGGAGGACGTGGCCTTTGGTGCTCATGGCCCACGTTCAAGTACTGATTGTGCTTCTTTTTTAACTGTCTGATCTTCAGTAATTTACCTTTCTGCTCCATTGATTCCTCATACATAAGCTGGAGATGTAGTCCCTTCTGCTGTCCTGCCTGTTAAGAAAACATGATTTTATTCAGGGGCGCCTGGGTGGCACAGCGGTTAAGCGTCTGCCTTCGGCTCAGGGCGTGATCCCGGCATTGTGGGATCGAGCCCCACATCAGGCTCCTCTGCTATGAGCCTGTTTCTTCCTCTCCCACTCCCCCTGCTTGTGTTCCCTCTCTCGCTGGCTGTCTCTATCTCTGTCAAATAAATAAATAAATAAATCTTTAAAAAAAAAAAAAAAGAAAACATGATTTTATTCAAATAATTGAACACAATGCCCTGTTTGGGAGCAAGAAATGCCGGAAGAATGCAGGAACTCGTGTCCACCCAGTTGGACACTGCCCCCCTGTCGTTCATTTTCTTTCTCCTTCTCAGCCAATTTTGTACTTTCCCTCTCCATTCTCTGTTCTTTTTCTTTCTTTATAGTTTCTCTCAATGCTCTTGTATTTTCTTATCTGCACACAGGGTGGCGATTTGGGAGCAGGTGGGCAGTGGTGGGAGTGCAGGCGCCCCCCCCGCCCCAAGCAAGCTTCGAGTCTTTTTCTAGATAAAGTGCCAGATTTATTGTCCTGACCATGTGGTTCTTAACTATTTCACATCTGTAAAACTACGATACCACTTTTATTAGGTTTTTATCTTTTTAAAAATGTGACGCTGAAAAGTTTTTGAGTATGGTACCCCAATCCCACTTTCCCGTTGCATGATTTTGCCTAGAGTGGTGATTTTTAGGAATGCTAGGTACATCACGTGACAGCATAACTGACTGTAATATCAATAATGGGCTCTTTCATAAGGCTAATGATTGAGTTAATATGCACAAAACCTTTAGGTAACACTTGGCTGTAGTAAGTGCTAAATTAGCAATGGCTATTTTTGCAGGAACAAAAAGGGGATTGAAATAGGTAATATTTTCCAGGGACTTAACAACTGCAGGTTTTTGTGCATTCTAGAGTCTAGGCCCCCTAATTATACCTATGAGATGAAGATTTGAGGCCAGCTCAAGGCCATACAACTGGTTAACAAGGAAATGAGAAAGTACTAGTGTTCAGGGCTCTTACCTTCTCTCCAAACCAGTGACCCATGGACTGAAGGCAATAACCAAAACCTAATTGCAAAGTCATTAAACAGTCTCTCAATTTCTAAAATTCACGTTAAAAAATAAAATATAACACATATGAAAGTTTCCTGGTTATGGGGCACCAGTCTGGCTCAGTCAGTAGAGCGTGCAACTTGATCTCAGGGTTGTAAGTTTAAGCCTCACATTGGGTGTAGAGATTACTTAAAAATAAAATCTTTAAAAAATAAAATAAATAAAGTTTCCTGGTTATGATAAGTTGGCAGGGGCTCTAAGGCTCTTAGCAGTTTGGGCTGTGTAGAAAGTTCTAGCTGGAAGGCAGATGTCTAGCCTATTCAAATTTTGCTCTGAATTCGAAGTACCTTTCCATCTTTGTGCCTGAAGGGAGAAACCCATACAAGGGTAACATCCAGTCATTGGCAGATGAAGGCCTAAGGGGCAAAGAGAAATATATTTTTATCTCCCCCATCACATTATCTTTTCAGTAGCAATTCCCTCAACCCCCACCATTCAGAACACTTATGCCCATGAGTGAAGGCTTTCTCTGTATTGCTTATGGTACGCAGTGGTGCCTAGCAAAGGAATATATTTTCCTTTGTGATGAAACAGCCTCGGGAGCCACTGTGACCTAACTTGCCCCACCCCTCACACTCTTTTTAATCCCTCACTTAGTATGAAGCCAAGAGTGAAACTATAGTGGGTGGACCCTCCATACATTATAACCATCATTTGACACTTGCGTTATCATCATACTACATAACTCCCAGGTGTCAGCTCCACAAGAACACATGATTGTTTTAGTTGGTTTAATGGGAATGATGGGTTAATTAATTGTACTCGCGTGGTACCTCTTTGGGGAAGATGAACCAGTAAAAATGAGGACAACCTGCTAAATTTGTGTTCTGATTTTCCAGGCTGGATCATATTAGAATAATGGCAAACTGGTTCTTTTTAGAGCAATGGTTCTCAAAGTGTGGTCCATAGGCCCTGGGAGTCCTGCAAACTTTCCAGAAGGTTTGCAAGGTCAAAACTAGTTTCATAAAAACACAAGACATTATTTTGCCCTTTTTTTGCAGTGTTGGTGTTTGCCTTGAGAATGCAAAAGCAAGCTGTTGGCACCTTAACCCAAATCGAGACAATGCTACCAGAGTTACTAGTCGTCGTTCTTCACCGTTAGGTTCTTGAAGTTAAACAAGTTCTAGTTTCAGTTAAGAATGTCCCTGATAAAGCAGTAAAAGTTTTAATTTTGTGAAATCTCAATCTTTTGAGAACTTGTTTTTTTTTTAATCTGTGTGACAAAACGGGAAGTGCTCATAAGGGACCAAAATGTAAGGTAAAGCAGTAGTGCACTTGTTTGACTTGTGAGCTAAACTCACCACTTTTTAAATGAAACACAGTTTAATTTGAAGAACAACTGACATATAAAATAATGACTTTTTAGGCTTTGCAGAAATGAACCCAGCAAGCCTTGGTTCTAAATTTAGGTATTTGTTGCCAGTGATAAATTTGAGTTTTCAGGTGAAAATTAGGGCTTTGGAAAGATTGTATCTGCCACCAGGAGTTTAGCAATATCTCAAAACTTAATGATTTTTCTGACACTATAGGTGGTGATATTAACGAGTGTGATTTTTAAAAATATCGTGTAGTGAAATATGCCAGAATTTGGGAGGTCTGCATAATTCAGTGAAACAATATTTTCCAAATGACTAACATATGATGTTAAATCAGGAATGGATGAAAAGGATAGTCAAAATACAAGTGAGACCAATGAGTTCAGTGTGACAGAAAATGAAAAATTCATTTAGTTTCAGATTCCATATTGCAAATAACCTTTAAGAAACTTCCACTTGTTGAGTTCTGCTGTAGTATCAAAGAATGTTCGCAAGTATATAAAAAGGTTATCAAAATAGTCCCTCTTTTTCCAACTAAGTATCTGTGTCAGGCCCGATTTTCTTTATGTACTTCAACCCAAAGCAACATTTTGCAACAGAGTGAATACGGAAGCAGATATGAGAATCCAGCTGTATTCTATTAAGCCAGTCATTAAAGATATTTTCAAAAATATAGAACTGTGCCACTCTTCACACCAATTTTTTTTGTTTTAGAAAATAGTTATTTTTCAAAACCAGTATGTTTATGTTAACATGTAACATATTTATTATTTTTAAATGAATTTATAAGTAGATATTTGAAAAACATCTCCATTCACACTTCTAATACATTACATATATAATAGGTATGACCTACAAAAACAAAAGCTTTGGGGGATTTTCAATATTTTTAAAAGGATTTTATGGTTCCTGAAACCAAAAAGTTTGAGACTCACTGTCTTGGAGCTCTGAACTGGGTTTAAAGACACAGCTTTTGAAGTGTGGCCCGTGGACCACCAGCCTGAGGATTAGTACAAATAGTATGTATAAATATGTAAAAAAATGGATATTCCTGGGCTGTTTCCCACGTTCCTGAAATGGATACTTGCAGGATGGGGATGAGAAAACCTCCATGTCTGAAAAGCTTTTCAGTCATTCTAATGCACATAAGGAACCTGTGTTGGTCAAGGGTCCTGGACTCCATGTTCGGATCGGCTACAGTTTCTTAAATGATCTTGGTAATTCTGTTAGCTTCTTGGAACCTCTGTTTTCAACATAATAAGTGGGATCCGTGGGCTCACCTCAATAAAAGCTTATTCAGAGAGGCTCTGATAAAAGGCTTTAAAAACATCCCACACGTTGCCATTTCTTAAACCATATGTGTTAAAATAAATTATTAAAGAACATGTTGCAAAGCCATATCCTTGACTTTTAAAAATAATTAAAGAAGTCTTTTGAAAGACTTTAAAAAGTAGTCTGCTGATTTATTATCTGTCAATTTCAAAAACTCACCATGGACATCCTTGTCATTAGTGCATATTAGCTGGGTTCTAACCCAAAGTGCGTTCCCAAAAAACAATACCCCGAAAGAGAGCACAAAAGGAAAGCAGAGAAGAGATAAATGTAGACTACCCAAAAAATAAATAAATAACAGCTAGAAAACTCAGATATAAAATGAATCTGAGGTACCAAGGGGCCCTGAAAAACGAAAGCTTTTTAAAATGAGAGATGATCCTCTCAGCCTCGGGGCTGCATGAGGAAAGAGATGTACAATCCCTTTAATGTTCTAAACCCCAAAGTCCAGCGTTCCATTCCCTCAAAGCCCTGAAGGCCAGGGCTGGCCCTGAGTTCGTAAAGCTCACTTGCAAGCAGTCCTTCAGGATCTTTAACAGTGGGAAGTAAAAACTTTAAACAGCCAATTGCTTACACAAATATCCATGCAAGGAGGTGCAGCTGTGGGCCGTCTGCGTCCTCTCTGGCCTTCTTGGGAAAGGCTGGGGCTGGCCCTTCCCAGGTTCCCAAAACTCCTGTTGGGGCCTCACTGTGCGTCTTTGTGCCCCACCTGCTGGTGGGCCTCTCAAGGTGAGCATCTTTTCCTGAGCTAGCAGCCCCTTGATTTCCTACTCTGTTCACAGGACATATGTTTAACATTAATGGGTCCCACTTATTGGTGGGGAGTTCAGCGACACTCCTGACAATTCCATAAAGCAGTACTGTTGTTGTATCTACTTACACGTGAGGAAACTGAGGCATGGAGTGGTGGAGTCACTTCCTGAACACCACCCAGGCAGTAAGTAGTTGCATCAGATTCAGCCCTATAATTGTGTGACCAGAGATCTTGAGTTCTGAGCAGTTACGCTATTGCTTTTCCTTACCCAGAGAACTGAGAGGCAGAATAACCACCCTCCGGGTAGGGACGGAAAGTAGAGGGAGGAGCCCCTTTAGTAAAGCCTTTCATGTCCAACAATAAGTCTTCAGAGAACCATTCTAATATTTAATAAATCTCTAGATTTTTAAGAAAAATCTAGAAAAAAATTTATTAAAAATGTTTATTAAGAATTTCACCTGCATTAAGCTTGATTGTTTTAATGACTGGTTTGTCGCTCATTTCATTTGTAAATGGTAGGAAAGCTGCCAGTTTCAGGCAGAACCATGGCAGCCAAAGGTTTCCAATCCCCCTTCCTCCCTTTTATATTTTCTTTTTCGCTGTGTCCATGGTAAGGATTCCGGGGAAAGTTACACGTAGTGATTTTGGAGTATGGCCTAGACTTATATGCAAACGGCATTGGCCTTTGAGCTAATTCTGTATTTATTCTTTGTTTC
Organism: Ursus arctos; assembly: GCF_023065955.2. Lineage (NCBI taxonomy): Eukaryota > Metazoa > Chordata > Mammalia > Carnivora > Ursidae > Ursus > Ursus arctos. The sequence goes on from NW_026622985.1 coordinate 19,139,031, forward strand.
CCAGCACCATAGTAGGTCTTGTAGACAATGTCTGAAAAATACTTTTTTTGCATGGCACCTGAAAGGAATGGTGGTTCGAAGAAGCATCTGTGTCTGAGAGGATCACACTTTCAGAATTCATTACGGGGACTATTGCTAGCTTCTCCAGAATTATGGCCTTTCTGATTTTTCCTGTTCCCTCCCAGCCTCCAAGCGGAGAGTGAAACCATCGTTCTTAGCTACCCCCATCATTCTCTTTCTTTGTGTCCTCCAGTCTTCCCCCAGAGGAGCCCTTTTTTATTTCTCTTACTCTTAACACTGACATTTGTTTTTAGTCCAAAACTTACTTCAGTCATTTGGGAATTATATGATCATTGACTTGATATGTACAGAGTAGATGTACTGCAAAAATCTAAAGATATAGTCAGCTTCTTTGCTCAAGGGAATGTCAACAGATAAGGGAACGTGGGGGAGAAAAACAACTCTGATATTCTAGAAGCATGTATTAGTTTCTTGGGACTTTTTTCCCCATTTTTTATTATTATTAAACTTCATTTCAGTAGAAAGAAGGAATCTTCCGAGGTTTGCCAGTCTGAATTTATAAGACAGTTGGAGTATAGAATATGTTAGGAGAGAAGGTCTTTTACTTTATCAAGTCCTCAGAGTGCATGATCAAGGCTTGCCTTGTTGGCATGGCCAAGGTGATCAACAGCATGCTGTCTAAAATATTTGCATGGTTTTAATTTATTTAATAAAATAAATTCTGTGGTGTTTTTGCATACATTGCTGTGTTTGTACAGAATGCTGTTCCGTAGGCATCACTGATAGTGTTCAGAATGTTAAAGAACTTTTTGAAGTCATGCAGCCAAAAACCGAGGAACCAGGAGCTCTTTCCTTTCCAACAGTACTAATATAAAATGTTCGATTTACATTTAACAAACGTCTTATCAGTCAACAAGCATTTACCATGCACCTCTTAAATTAAATCACTAAAGATGTTTTCTTATAAGGTGATCTGTGCCCTGAAATTTCCTGCTGAGGAAAACAGACCTGTGAACTAACCTCACTTGTAACATATCCAATCAAAAAGCAGATCGGACTTTACAATGGGAACTGAATATGTATTTAAAATTGACAGGGAGAACTTGCTATTTCTTGGAGTACTGCCATGCATTATAGTCTAATGTGAATATTCACATTACTTTGTTTTCTTTGTCAGTTGACCTTAAGTGATACTCCATTTGTTTAGACTCTAAACTTTAGAGTAAGAGAATTTAGATTTTAAAATATCTTTTTTATATCGTTAATCTGTAAAAGAAAAAAAGGGAAATTTAACCCAATCCTTTTCCAAATTAGAACAAATTCCAACTGGGTTGGGTACTAAGTACATTTTAAGAAGATTTGAAATTTAGCTCTGTTCCAAGTGAGAGAAATCTCTGGAATATTACCCATGCGGCTACATACGAAAATATCTTCCAAATGTCACTTGGCCCAGTCACTATCCTTGATGGCAATGACAATCAACTCCTGACATTTCGTCCTCTATATTTTGGTGGGAGCAGAACCATTTGACCAATGAGCCAAGCACAGAACCTGGAGTTATCTTCGAATCCTTTGCTTCACGTAATTAACTGGTAGGAGTAACCTGGACATTCTCCCATCTCGATCTCCATAACCAAGCTCTGTCTGCTAGCCACTCCCTCCTTCTTTAGATTCCTGGAATACCCTCTCTCAGATCCTCCAACAGCCAATGGTCAATTGTGAATGCTAAGATTCTTGTTATATAATTCTCTCCTCCAACAGGAGACATTCGACAGTGGGGAAAAGCTCAGATTTTGGCATAAACAGATTTGGATTAAAATTCTTCTGCCAATTACTAGCTGTGACTTGGACAATTAATTTCTTTGATCCTCGGTTTTCTCATCTATAAAAGAGGGTGATAATGGTAAAACTCACTGTGCTGGGCTCTTGTGAAGATTGACTAAATGAAATACATTAAGCTTCTGATACATTTGAGACAACCAGCAAATGTTAGTTTTCTTCCTATCTCCTTCACAAGGTTTCTCATTACCCAGTAATTCAGAATCCACCCTGAGTTAACAGTGAACTAGTCCCATGGTCCTTTCTTCTGTCCTCCCATTCATGACTGTCTTCCCAGATTGTTACCACCCTACTTAGAGTTCTTTCTTTGTCCATTGGAGCCTGTTTATCTAGAATACCTTCTGTCTCTATCTTCCTTTTCATTTATCTCCAGCTCAGAGTCTAACTCATTTAAGAGGTCTTCCTGATTAAATTAGAACTTGGCATGTTTATTAGCTTAGTTTTTGAACACCTGTAACATTTGAGTTTAATGTTAACCATGTTCCTTTGTATAGAATAAGTATGTAGAAGTATCTTTTGCTTGTTCACCTATTCTGTAGCACATAGCAGGCAAATGGTTGGTGGGGAAAATATGTTAATCGAATGCATAAACTGTTCTTGCTAAGTCGAATCATTCTGCATGTTAAGTCAAAGGTACAGAAAGGTCCTATAATGAGATACTGATTAAAAAAAAAAAAAAAACCAAACCAGTCAATATGTCAATGCTTTTGACTCTAAGCAGCTGTGATTTTAATTGATGAAAATACCAGTTATTTCTGGTATGATTTAGTAATAGCAAGTGATATTTGACCCTTAAAGAAAAATACCTCTCCAGAGAAGTGTCCCTCATTATAGGGCAGAAATTCATTAAGTACTGAGCCGCTGCTGCCCCCTATAGCCCATCTGAGCCATACCAGGACATAACACAGAATATTTTCCTTTGACACTCTCAGGAAAAAGTTTTGTGGCTAGAGGATTTCTTGATTGTCTGTACAGTATCCTATCCCTACTTACCCCTTCACAGGAGAACCCTGGTTTTATACAGGTATCCACAAAATGCAGCCCAAGTGACTTCGGGAAAGGTGACCCCAACACCAACTTCTGGATAGGCTTTAACTAGTTGAAAGCAATCGTGATGATCTCCCGTCTCTTAGCTGGGTTGGTTATGTAACCTGACTTAAGCCATCGGCTCATGGCATTCTCTTGGTAATGGGACCTATGTTGGGCCTGACTGAAAGGAGGAAATCTTTTTGCATAATTGGGAGAGAAATGTGTTTGCTCTGTGATGATATAAATGAGGAATCCTATACCCTTATTACTACTGATAACCATGCCTTGATCGCCGGGAAACTATTGTAGGAAGAAGTCCACATGGTGGAAGGCAAAGCAGTGAGATGGAGTGAGATGACTGAATGGAGCCTGGACTTCTTTAAGCTGCTAAATCAGCCAACTCAGAAGCCCTACCTCCACTGGACTTTTTATTATATGAGATACTATGTTTTCTTATTGTTTAAGTCCATTTGAAAGCATACTGTTAACAGTATGGAAGATGGAAACAAATGAAATAGTAATGCATCTTTAAGGTCTTGTTGATTTCTAAGCTTAAGGACATCATATAAATATATATTCTTGGATGGCATACTTCTAAGGAATATTCTCTCAGCCCTTCTGTGAATACAAATGGAATGTGTCCCTTCCGGTTCAGTTTCTTAGTGGGCTCTTTTGCTTTCAGTACAAATGGAATGTGTCCCTTCCGGTTCAGTTTCTTAGTGGACTCTTTTGCTTCTTGATGTTGAAGAAGTCCATGGATCCATATTCAACCAGCAACATATGGTTGCTGAATTCAGGTGTTTGACATCTCTAAGTTCATTGCCACAGACTTCTTTCTCCAAAGCTTGCCTTCCCTCTACTTAAAAATATGCCCCCAAATCCAACCAGATCATTGTAGTTATTTTTACTGAGTTGCCCATTGATGTGATGTCGTCTCTCTATTTTCGAGATCCTTGTCTTTTTTGGTAGAAGTGCCTACACCATTACTAACTTAATTCCACACTATGTTCTCTATATTGCCCACCCCTTGAGAAATAACTGTCTTCTACTATGTAAATTAGTAATACTTGAAGCAATTAGTTTTTTAAATTAAGAACATTATCAAGTATGTTTCTCCAAAAAGAGTGTTTCCCAAGAGAGGGGATTTGAGAGTTATTCACAAGAATGCTTAAATTTTGTGTTTTTATTTAAATGACATTCTAGAAAACAAATTAATATAAGCATATTTGCACCATTTTTTTATCTTATAATTGAAAACTGCTCCATAGTTTCACTGCCTGAGTTTCTGTTTGTGTTTCCAGTAGAGTTGATGCCAAGTGGTATTTCTTGAACTGCTGCCAGCTAATGAGAAAAAAAAACACTGGTGTGCTTGATATATTGAGAATGTCTTCTCCCCAAAGGAAGGCCAAACGGTATCACAACAGGCCATGTGAACTGGGTTTCTCAGTAGTCTAATTAGAGAAAAATGGGGGGGGGAATTGAGTCATCAGGTTATAGCACTTCAAACTTAAATGAACTTCCGTCATGACACTCGATCCTATATTAATGTTGCAAGCAGCATTTCGTTTCAAACAGGATCATTTATTAGCTGGTTTGTTTCTGTAGCTTTGTTTATATTTACTCAAATCTGTTTCATATAGGTGAATATATAAAAGCCATAAGCACCTGAAGATTGTACCTTCTTTATCTAAGTACACATTTAGTAGCATCTCACTTTATCCCTTCCTAGGTGCATGATCCTGAGCAAGACAGAACCTCTTTGTTCCTTGGTTTCCTGATCTCTAAAAAAGGAATAATAGTATTATCTACTTCATTCGATTTTGTGAGGATTAAATGGTTTAATATATGTAATGTATTCAGAGGATTACCTGAAATTACTGTAAGCACTCTATGAGTTAGATCTACTCCATTGCTATATTTTTACTCTTACTACAAATTAAATAATTGAAGCCAATGCTGAAGCTTCATCAGGACTTTTTTCCCTTTGTAAGGATATACTCGGGTTTGATGTCTTCCTCTTACCGCTGCTGGAGAGCTTAGCACCGAATTTGTGGCCCATGGCTAGCAAGAGTGAAGTTATTATAATGTGTCTTCCTTGGCCTTAATTTTTGCTCCACTTATGCTCCGTCTGTATTTTCCTTTCTCCTTTGCTCATACTTTTAATTTATGAGGTCTTGTTGTACTTCATGTGTCCTTTTAAGCTATCTTAAAAGTCTGTTTTGGAACAGAAGGTGTGGTACATAAAAATCAATAAAAATGCATATCCACTCTTAGACTGTGGGAGAGTAAGGCATTTAATAGACAATAAGGCTCACTGGGACATATTACCACATCCAGGAAGGATCTCAGAACTCATTTCCTGGACTGTGAGATATTTTCTCAGGAGTAGGAGTATAATATAATTGACCACAATTATCTTCTGTCCATTCTGTGAATGTTGCAAGTGTTTATTCCATTTCTGTAAAAAAAACCCTTCTGTAGTATATTTTTCCCATATTCTTTTAACTCTTTCACAATGAGTTCATTTAGGAAATGCCGCGTTTGTTGATATTTTATTGAGATTTTCCAATTTTTGATTATTTATTTATTTTTTCTTGAGAAGGAAATATAGGCATTGGTGGTCAAAATGGTATGATTCAGGTCTCCAGCAGAACAGAATATTACTTGTGATGATAGTTATGTAATTTCCCTTTCCTGATCTTTCTGCTCCATTTTCTGGGCCAGACTTCAACCTCAAACATTTTGTACTGTGAGATAAATGAATACCCTTTAAGAGACTTTTAGCTGCCTATTAGAATTTGTTAAGTGAGATGAGAAATAACATGATTCATTGGGTGTTGAAATTTGCTACTTATAGTCCTTGGGAAAAAAAAATACCTATCAGTGTATCCAGAACTATTTTGCTTTTAAAGCAATTATCACTTTGTGTTAGGAGCTGAGATGGGAGAAAGGAAGTGATAACTTCACTTAAAAGTGTCATCTATATCCACCTATATCCATTCTTCTGCAATTAAAATTTCCTGCTCAACCTGACATTCAATACACATTTCATTTAATTTTTTTTCCTTCAACAGTATTTATTTGATGTGTGATTTATTAAGACAATAAAAAGAAAAATTGAACGTGAGGACTTCCAAATAATAACTTTTAAGTATTTCTTTGTGCTTCCCCATATCCAACCAGTTCAGATATTACAGCATGACTTATGTAAGTAATTGATTTCTTTTTTTTTAAATTGATTATTGTATCTCTGCCCACTGGACTTGCCCAGGAATAATAACAGAATACTTCTTTTCTTAATATTGCCCTCTGTTCTTGGTGTGATCAATGTCTTACCTTCTGCTGGTCGCATAAAGTTAGGTAGCCACAAATGGCTTTTCCCAGCGTCCTTGTGAAATGCACTCACCAACTTCAGGTTTCCTTGAGACATGTAAACAAAAAATAATTTTGACATGCAGAGGTTTCTGGTTCTTTCTGATGTGTGAATCAACCTGATACCAAAATGGAATGCGGTGGGTGGTATGAGTAGCATTAATAGGTGTGTTTGCCGTGTTTACCAGCCTCTCCTCTCCATGTCTCATGGATTATTACCCCAATGCTAAATGCGCCCCTCCAAGCTTCCTTGAAATCCTGACAAGTTCAAAGCTTTTAAGTTCAAGAACTGAAGTTCTCCATGTGAGACAGGAAACATCTTAAAAGAGGTGTGAGTAGGTAAACCAAGTCAGTCAAACCCTATGGTATGATGTGGGGAGTCTCTGTTATTGGCCCTGATGGTCTCTTTGAAATGGACTTACTCCTCCCAGATAAAAAATGCTGGGTTACCCATTACAATTTAAATATCCCTCGAAGAGTAACATTAAGTTATTTTTCAATCACTGGAATTAGTTTATCAGATTTTTCAAAAAGTTAAAAGAATTTTTTAAAAAAGATTTATTGATTTGTTTATTTTAGAGAGAGAGCGTGTGTAAGCACAGGGAGGGGTAGAGGGAGAGAGAGAGAGAGAGAAAAGCAGACTGCCCACTGAGTGGGCAGTCAGTCACAGGGCTCAATCTCATGACCCCTGAGATCATGACTTGAGCTGAAATCAAGAGTCAGATGCTCAACCGACTGAGCCACCCAGGTGCCCCTAGTTTATCAGATTTTTAAAAATAATTATATGTTCCTTGCTCAAAAAACAAACTCAAACTCTACACAAGGGTATAAAGAGAAAAATTTCTTCCCTTACATATTCAAATTCCACTCCACTTTTGGGTATCTTCCAGAAATTTTCTCTGCATTTGCAGGCATTTAGTTTTTTTGTTTTTTGGTTTTTGTTTTAAAGTAATTTCTACCTGCAACGTGGGGCTCGAACTCATGACCCCGAGATCGAGAGTCTCACGCTCTGCTGACTGAGCCAGCCAGGCTCCCCTTCAGATATTCAGTTTCAGATTAAATTTTTTTCAAGTGGGACAGTTCACATATTTAAAAGATAACACTTTTTGCCTTTATACCTGCCTCCTTTATTTCACTCCCAGGGGAAGCTGATATTAACAGCCTTTCTCAATATCCAGATAAAAGCAAATACCTTACAATGTCTGATTTTTTAAAATGAGAGGATCCTCTATACAGTATTTGGCAGTTGTTTTCTCACCTAACAATATGTGGACATCCCTACAGAGTAACAGATATGAAATCTCATTTTTTCTTTTTGACATTTACACAATATTGCTTACAATGGATATATCATAACTAATTGCAACTAGAGCAATGTTGTAATAAATATCCTTATGCAGTAGTCTTACATCCTCATGTTTTTCTTTTGATAAGAGAGATTCCCAAAAGTGAAATTTGTGGGTAAAAGAATATGTGTATGTTACATTTTCAGTGTTATGGCCGGATTTTAAAAGTATGGCAATTCATCCTTAAACTCCCACCAGGAACATCTGAATATAACTGTTTTCCAACATCCTAGACAGTACTTGATTTTTATCATTCTTTGTAATTTGCCTACTGCTTTTACTTGTATTTGTCTGGTAGGCTGGACCTTTTTTAGCTAATTGGCCAGTTGAATTTACTGTTTTGTGAATTAGCCATTCATATCTTTTGGCAATGATTCCATTTAGTTGCTTATCTACTATTGCTATTATTATTAATTTTTAGAATTCATTGTATATTGGTGGTATGATGGTTGATAGTACATGTTGTAAATATATTTTTCTTTTTTTAAAAAAAGGTTTTATTTATTTGTCAGGGAGAGAGAGAGCCCATGCATAAGCAGAAGAAGCATCAGGCAGGGGGAGAAATAGGCTTCCCGCTGAGCAGGGAGCCTGATGCTGGACTTGATCCCAGGATCCTGGGATCATGACCTGAGCTGAAGGCAGACGCTTAACTGACTGAGCCACCCAGGTGTCCCTAAATATATTTTTCTAGTCAATGATGCAAGAAACAATTTATTGTAGTGCCCGGTTTCTGGAGCTAGATGGTCTGAGTTCAAATTCTAGGTTTCTTATTTATTGGTTGTGCGATCTGGGGGCTGTAGATTCATCCTATGAATTAGGTATATTATCTTGGGAAGATTAAATTAAATTAGGTATATCTTCTCGGGAAGATAATATACTTAACTCATAGGATGGGATGAGGAATAAATGAGTTAGGAAATATAAATATGTGGAAAAGCATCCAGTGTACAGTATGCTAATTTTTTATACTATTAATTTTAATAAATTAGTATTTTTGAGTGTTTATGTCTATAATCACATCCTGCAAAAAAAATAATAATTTTGTCTTTTATTTTCCAATATTTATATGATTTTTTCTCTTCTAATATATTAGCTCTGAAATGATATTGAATAATAATGCCAATGTGGATATTCTGCATTGTTTCTGATTTTAATAGGAAAATGGCTTTAGTTTCACTGCTTAGCTTGATGTTGGCTCTTGGATTGTGGCAAACAGTCTTTATCATATTATCCTTTTACATCTATTTTATTTGGAGGATTTTAAAATTAGGAATAGATGGTGAATTTTGATAAATCTTGTTTTAGTGTATTATCGTTATAATTATAGCAATATTCATTTTCACACTCAATTTGTTGGTGTAATGAATTATCTGGAAAGATATCTGGAAAGTATCCTTGCATATCTAGAATAAACTCAAATTTTTTCTCTTTTTATTTATTGTTGGATTAGATTGATAATATTTGACTTAGAATTTTACACCTATGTTCATAAACAAAACTGATTTATGTTTCTTGTTTGTACTATCTGTTGGGTTTTGTTAATAAGGTGTTGGCTAGCTGGATAAAATGGAGAGTAATGCATTTTTCTATGAGCTCAAGTGAATTAAATGACATGAATCACCAGGTTTTTAAGACTGTATCTGTAACCACCTGGGTCTGTAGATTTTGTTTAAGGTACATCTTTAGTTATCTTTTATGATTATTGGTCTGTATAGATTTTCATTCTTTTCTTAGGCTAATTTTGGTAATTTATATATTGCTGAAAATTTACTCTATCAGTGAAATTAGATTTTCCATTTTATTGCCTTGGGTTGCAGAGATTTTCCGCATAATTTCTATAGTCTCTTCCATGTCTGTGGTTAAACCTTTTTTTTTTAAACCACCTATATTTTGCTTTTTTTTTTTTTTTTCTTAATCAGGCTTTTTTTTTCCTTAAAGAACCTACTTAAAAAAAAAAGATTTTATTTATTTATTTGACAGAGAGAGTACACAAGCAGGTGGAGCAACTGTGGAAGGGGGAGAAGCAGACTCCCCGCTGAGCAGGGATCCCGATGTGGGCTCGATCCCAGGACCCCAGGATCATGACCTGAACTGAAGGCAGACCCTTAAACGACTGAGCCACAAACGTGCCCCAAGAACCTACTTTTTTTAAGATTGCTTTTCAAATAAGACTTAACGGAAATAAAAAAGGTGGGACACAGACAGAGAGGAGAGCAAGTCCAGAGAAAGGCCCTGTGGCAGGAAGGGGACAGCTGGCTCACAGCTCCACCTCACAATTTTGCTTATAATTAGTATTTCAGAGGCTAGATAAAGCCATTACTTTCTAGCTCTCAGATTGTCAGAGGTAGCTTGGCACAGTGCTGGGATGGCAAAGAGATTTCAACTCCTGTGGTAGCTCAAAGGGATTGGAAACTGCTCTGCTTCTCTGTGTTGAGGAAAATACTGCAACCATGTTTCTGACAATAGGGGTCCTTATTAGATTTTGGTCTAAGTGTATTTACTAGCTGTGCCTGGCACATTGTAGGCCCTCAACCAATAATTGTTGGGATGAATGAATCTCCACTGAATGCTCTTAAACTCACCGAGCCTCGCCATCTGCATCTATAGAATGGAGGGGTGAGACCAAACTCATGGGGTTTATTTTGCGGATAAAATAGAATGATTACTTGTGCAGGCAAGTGTTTTCTCAATTATAGAATATTAGGAAAATGGGAAATCTGTGGCTTGGAACTTACTAACGTTAGGCGGCTTGACTGCAGAATCATCTACTGAATACTTACTGTGTTTATTTCCCTGACCCTTTTTAATAATTTATCATTTGATAATAAGCGATTTAGAAAATAAATTTCAGCAACAATGGACTGCTCCTTGGAATTTGGGGCCGCAAATGGGGTTTGCCTCGTAGATGGTAAGATGTGACCTCAGGGCTTCCTTAGTCCCTGAACTTCATCTTGTATATATTTTTTAAATTTAGTAATTAGGTCAAACAATATATTTGACCATAAAACCACATTGACCTTATTTGATATATTCTGTTCTCATCTGAGGTCTTAAAATTTCATCTGGCAGGATAATTAGGAACATTATTCTGGATATTATTGAATCTTTGAAATGTGATTTTCTTCCTCCCTAAGTTCAGATTTCCTTGTTTCTATCTAATTTGGCCAAGGCGGGGGATGGAACTCCATCATTTTGGCTTCAGGCTCTCTAATGAACACTGGCAGTTGAATATCTAAAATGACTGTCGTAAAATGAAAACCAGCAAGACAACAAAATCATATCCAGTTTTATCAATAGTAAGTATTGCATGATGCGATCACTAGACCAGGGCCTTCAAAACCTTCGTACACTTACATATGATCTTCTTTCTTGGAGAATGAGTCACACATGTTCACTTTGAACCTCAGTGAACCAGTTGCTTTATATAAAGATCAGGACAATAGATGTCCCAATCGAGATTAGCCATTTATACCAAATGTTAGCAAAACTCAAAATGTGGTGGATAAAAGAAGCTGCACACTCCTTCTAGATGTTGTATCTTAGTCAAGGCTCCGTAATCTATGAGCAGGGAGCACTGTTGTACTGAAGGTCATTTTGAGGTCGACATTATTTTTCAACACAAACGCTTGTTTCTAGCCTCTCTTAAGTTGGCAGTTGTCATTTTCCTCTTTTTTCCTTTTCCTTTGACCTGGAAATCCTAGGGCAGGTCATTGATGCTGGACCTTTATCAGGCTGCCTGGAGTTAAAGCCATGACTCATTCTCAAATTCAGAAAGAGAGAGTTCAATGATTAACACAGGCAGCCAGAGGGGCTGTGGTAAAAACCTGTTCCTGAGGGCTCAGAAAGGGCTGCTTGTTGCTGTATAAAGTTAGACTTTCGCATCAGCAAGCAAAGCTGCTTGCTCGCTGCAAGCCCTCAGCCTCTGTCCCCTGGGTATGGATCAGCTTTTCTACTGAGGTCAGAGAGCACAGACCCCTTACACAGAGGAGTGTGTCGTCCTCCCTGTGGGGTGCCTGGCCCTCGGGCCTTCTGACGGGGAAGCATTTCTGAGCTCACCTCTTGTGGAGCCCCTGAACTGCCCATTTTGGGAGAAAATCTTCTCTCAAGCACTTTAAATGACTCTTAGAAGAATCATGGCTGGAGAGGCTTCTGCAAAATAAAGCAGGGTGGCTAGACGTGATTTTCATGAAGGTAGAGTTAGAAAATCCTCATACTCAATCCTTATACTACGTATAACACATCTGATGGCCAACCTCGAACATAGGGATATTTTAACTCTGAAAGTATTTCAGTGCAATTCCTGAGAGCTATGCATTATAAAAGCATAAAATGCAGTCTTTTGTGCCAGCTTTCTCAACCTATGATGCCCTAAAGAGGTAAAATTAATCGTACTGAACAGAGAGAATGTTATAAATTGTGTGTAATCCCTTTGACGTGAGTTCTGCCTTTACTGAGAAGGCAAGCTGCTAGTGCTTTAGATGGTCTTTACCTTACATTAAGTTACAAAATAGAAGGAGATTTTTGTGATCATCAATATTTCAAAAACGCTTCAGATAAAGCCTATCTAGCATAATTCCAAGAATTTTAAAAGTTGCCAGCCCATCTTGCAGGCAGTAGTTTGGTGAACTAAAGTAGGAGTCTAACCATAAAAGAGAAACGATGTCATAAATAATTTTGTGAGTCTTATTACAAAGAGCTTAATAAGAGAAAAGTGATTAACAAAATCTAATAACTGAGAACTCTAAGAGTTATGAAACTTGTCACTGTGAGGACGTGGTTGCACACATGGGCTGCTCACGTTTCACATACTAGTGCAAAATAATAATGATGGTGATAATTTTAAAGGCTTCAATTTGGCCAAACTCTCATCATATATATTCATATATATATAATTCATAAAGTACTAAAGTAATATTTTAGAAATAATCTTAACCACCATTTCTTAAAAATTAGCATATAACTTAGAGTTAGTAGACTTAATTAAATTGAGTCAGAACTGTATTATTGGATTCTTAGGTTTGTGGGTTCTCAGAAGACAAAACTCACAAAACTTCTAGAATAATCCAGGACCATAGAGGGCTAGCAAAAGGACGGGAGGTTGGTTAGAGATAATTGGTTATACTCTGAAACTTTAACGCTATTGTCACCATTCGTAACGCTCAGCACAACCAGCTGCACTTGAGCACTTTTGGTCATAGGTCCAAATTCATTCCATATCTTAATATTGAACCTACGACATTGGTCTTGTTATAAATACCCTTCCTCACATTTTAATGTAAAATGTGTGATATTTAATGCTTCCTATATGACTTATATCAATAATAGAGAATTTGGCTAAGTTAAGGTTTTAAAATTATTACAACTTTGTGCGTGAATACCCACAACTTCAGTAACAACTTTGTGAAACCAGATCTTAACAGCGACCAGTTTTAAAAAGAGAGAGGGAGGCAAACCAAGAAACACTCTTTTTGTTGTTGTTATTTTGTTTTTAAGATTTGACTTATTTATTTTAGGGAGAGAGGGCACGAAGGCAGCCGCTTAACTGACTGAGCCACCCAGGCGCCCCCCAAGAAACAGACTCTTAATTGTGGAGAACAAACTGATGGTTACCAGGGGGGAGTAAGTGGGGGGTGCGTGAAATGGGTGATGGGCATTAAGGAGTGCACCTGTCATGATGAGCACCAGGTGATGTATGGACGTGCTGAGTCATTATATTGCATACCTGAAACTAATATTACACTGTACGTTAACTAACTGGAACTTAAACAAAAACTTTAAAACACCCAGTGACCAGTTTCATAACTCTTAAAATGTGAGATTTTCAATTATAAGGCAAATTTTGTCAATGGCCTTTCTTTTATTAAATCCTCTAATATTAATGAACAATGAAATGTCCATTAAACTATTAGGAAATAAGATATATTATACTGTATTGTGTAATGCTGAGAAGTTTCTGTCTTCAACAAAATTGTTAGACCTGTCCTTGACTTCTAGCAGTATCCATATTATAGTCATTAACTGAAAAATAAAGACAGAAATACGCCATTGTGCCCACTATGTGAAAAATAAAATCTCGTAATATCATAGGCATGGAAGTTGCTTATCATTTCACATTTAGTGCTTTGTTTGAAACTGACCCATGACCCGTTTGAGATCAAAGTTCATGCAACTGGCAAGTAATGGTGGCATTATTGTGTGTCTGTGACATGTGAAGTGCACAAAAAAGGAATTCATAGAGATAAATTGTTTGGCATGCACAAGTCCCTTCTAAGCCTTAAGGATTTTCTCAAATTCAAAAGAGGATAAAGAATGAGAGAAATAAATTATTAAAGGTAGCCAGTTTCATTCTTTTTCTCCCTTCCCCAAAGGCTTGGGATTCCTAGTTCTTAAATATTTTTATGCCTTTCAGAGTGAGTTTCATGGTCCAAGAGCCACACTTTTACTAAACATGACAGAACTTCTAGCAGTGGAATAGTGCTGTATTTCAGCTATGTAATGTGTTTAATAGGCTTTTATGTTTAGGCTTACATGCTAACGATGATTTACTATATTTGGGGGAGGCTGAGAGGAGAGGAAAATGAATTCAGAATCGGAATGCGGTGTTCCCTGTAACCTGCATGTAGCCAAAATCCCTCCCAGGAGCACTTAAGTGCCATGCACAGGCCAGGCCGATGAGGAGGGGAAGACGTCTGAAAACGTGAAAGGGACGCTTACCCTGGGATTAGAGAAGCCACTTCTCTGTATAGAATTTGTGCCTCCCGCCTCTCCCGGGCAGGAGATGCATTGAGAAGAGACAGGCAGGGTTTCCCTTCTCTCTTCAGCACCATTTTCCAGACAGACTAAGATCTCATATGGCCTCTGGTGGGTGGCAATGTAAGAGAAAAATGAGAGGCAAGGGCGGTCTGTCCAGGCAAATATTAAAAGTTCAAGGTTTTTTGTGGGGGTTAGCATGGCTGGGAAGGATCACTGTTTTGGGGATCCAAAGCCCTTGGTTTAATTCACAGCTCTTTTGTTTAGTAGAAACCCTGGGGAAGTTGCCCCTGTGTGTGAATCAGGTTCTGCTGTGATGCAGCCGCATCCATGTGCTCGCGTATTGCCCAGGGCTGCTTTCGTGATACACAGTAGAGACGAGAGGGAGCACCTGGGTGGCTCCATCGGTTCAGCAGCTGACTCTTGGTTTCAGCTCAGGTTCACGGTTGTGAGATCGAGCCCCATGTCGGGCTCCACACTGAGCATGCAGCCTGCTTGGGATTTCCTCTCACCCTCTGCCCCCCGCCCCACTTGCATAAAGGAAAAAAAAAAAAAAAACCTGTAGAGATGAGTAGTTGCAACAGAAACTCTCTGGTTCGAAAAGCCAAAAAAAGTTACCATCTGGTGCTTTACAAGAAAAGTTTGCCGACCCCTAATCTAGACCAAATGTTAGAGCAGCGAACTGATTAAATTAATTGACACTAAAATGTGAATGACTACCTCTCCCCAAACCACCCCCCAGAATGTTAACCTATTAAAATGCTTTTAAGACAAAATTATTTGCAGTTACGTGAATAAAATCTCAATGGGTCCTTGATAGTTAGATTTTAGTAGGTACCCTTCTCAGGGCTTACCAGGAAGAGCCTATGTCTTCAGTTATGTGCCTCCTTTACTGAAGCCTATGTTTAGTTCTCCAAACCCACTATATTTGCTCATTTCTCTGTTGAGTCTGCTGGAGTTGCTCTTCCCATTCCTGCCCTACCCTTTGTACAGGGGTAATTCCTATTTGTCCTTAAGACTTAGTCCAAGTCTTCCCGAAGACATTTATTTGCTATCGAAGCCTCCCCAGTACCTCTACCATCCCATTTCATTCTTTTTCTCGCTGACTCTTATTCTAAGTATCACAATGCATATTCATTTCATCAAAGTATTGATCATCATTATTATAATTACTTGCCTGTAGGTTTCCTCCATTAAACTATAAGCTCCTCTCTTCACTCTTATATCCCCAGGGCTTAGCATGAGTGCCTGGCATACAGTAGGTAAATAATATTTAATGAACCACTATTTATTAGTCTCCTTCAGTTTGGTCCCTTATAGGCAAAATTCTGGTTACCGGGGCACCTGGATGACTCAGTCCGTTAAGTGTCTGACTCTTGGTTTCAGCTCAGGTCTTGATTTCATGGGTCGTGAGATCAAGCCCCATGTTGGGCTCCATGATCAGTGGGGAGTCTGCTTGAAAGATTCTCTCCCTCTGCACCGCCTCCCCCTCTCATTATCTCTCTAAAAATAAATAAAGCTTAAAAAAAATTCTGGCTACCTATTTCAATAGGAAGAATGTTCATAAATAGAGAACCTCCTCAGGAAATCTCCTTGACTATTGTGTGAAGAATGGGTAAATATCATCTGCAACTGTATCCTTTTCTGTTACAAAAAACTTTTTGAGCACTGCTAATAGCTGTTGAATTCCAAGATAATTTTTTGTTGTTGCCAACAAGTTCATGTGCTCAGAAAGTATGGATTATAGTTTTTTATAAGCCCAGGTATGTTGAGGCATTGACAATGTGGGCAGTATTTTCTCGAGAATGAAATGTTCCTGAATAATTTTCCCATTACGTCAGTACACAGCATTGAATCCAATAGTATTAAACAAATCCT
The DNA here is from genome assembly GCF_023065955.2 of Ursus arctos. Lineage (NCBI taxonomy): Eukaryota > Metazoa > Chordata > Mammalia > Carnivora > Ursidae > Ursus > Ursus arctos. The sequence goes on from NW_026622985.1 coordinate 19,155,266, forward strand.
TCTTTTTTATTTAACTTTACTGGAAAGATTTACAGAATTATATAGTATTCATGTAGGACTTTATCATGGAAGTAGCAAACAGAAGATCCAAGTAGGAAACACCATTAATATTATTAAATTTTACAGAACATGGGAGTCCTGGCCTCTGTTTTACGATGATCCAGACTTTTCTTGATCAAGTTAAAATTTCTCCTGCCATGAATGCTAATTCTGAAAACCAACCCTGATCAACGCTCATCATTAAGTGAAAGAATCCATGCAGACATGTCAGACATCCTGCAGTTACTAGAGAACGACGTGACACCAGAATGAACCTCCACTGCTAGACAATGGGAGGACATTTCAATCCTCAGATGATGTAGTGAACATGTGTTGTTTGTCCTGTTTAGCATGTCCTTTCCTGTCTTTTAATGCATTTTCTTTCAGGGACCCACCCTCTCCTCCCTCATAGTTCGTGTGGTTTTGGTGGGCCTACACTCGGTCACCCTAGGCTCTAGGAAACATACGTATGATGGGGCCAATCAGCATTTTCATCACAGTGACTGTTCAGGGATTGGTACACAACTCTGAGCCAATGCAATGAGACTCAGTCCTGTAATGATGAAGTATGCCTGGGCTTGCCCAGGGCTACCACGTTGAGAGGGCGTGCCTGACAGTAATACCACTGCAGGAAAAAACAGAGCTGAAAGATGGAGAGGAGTTCTGGCAGCATTATTTCGGCTGTGCCTGAAGCTAGAACTTCCCTTAAACATTTCAATTATCTTTTTTTTTTTTTTTAAGATTTTATTTATTTGACAGAGAGAGCTGGAGAGCACAAGCCGGGGGGAACGCAGAAGGAATAGGAGAAGCAGGCTCCCGCTGAGCAAGGAGCCTGATGTGTGGTGCTCAATCCCAGGACTCTGGGATCATGACCTGAGCTGAAGGCAGACGCTTAACCCACCGAGCCACCCAGGCACCCCTTGAACATTTCTATTATCTTAACCAATATAATAGGTTTTTTGGATTAAACTAATTTGACTTGGGGGTTTCCATTGCTTATAACCAAAAGATTCTGTCAACTCCAATCTACAAATAATAGTGAAATGAAATGTAAAAGTTATCTGGAAAAGACGTCTAGGGAAAGTCCAGAGAGCTCAAATAATTGAAAAGTAAAAGAAAATATGAAGAGAATGAATATTATACATCTCTAAGATTTTCAAGCTAGTTTCAAAAATTAGACAAATTCTCAACTGGTAATGATAGGTGAGAAAAGACATTATTATATTTTCACTTCCCATTTTTTACTTGAACAAATTTGAGTGTAAGCATTTTAAGTATTTTGGTCATATTTTGGGCATGAATATGTTAATATTATAATTGTAGAGGCTATAATGTTTCTTTAATTACATGTTTTCAAAAGGGTTAATTCATCCTTTTAAAATGTTTTATGAAATATTTTGTACATATGGGAATACATTAGAAACATCAAATGAACATAAGAGGGGTGCCTGGGTGGTTCAGTCAGTTAAGCATCTGACTCTTGATCTCAGCTTAGGTTTTACTCTCAGGGTTGTGAGTTCAAGCCCCGCATTGGGCTCCACAATGGGCATGGAGCCTACTTAAAAAAAAAAAAAAACACCACACATGTAAAATAACATATAAAATAATGTAACCAACACCTGTGTACCTATTGGCCTAAAAAATGTATCATTACTAATAAAGTTGAAGCTCCCTCACCCTCTTCTTGTACAAACCCCTTTCCTTCCCTCCTAGAGGTAATTACCACTCTGAATTTGTTATAATTACCATGCATTGTTTCATACTTTACCAATTATGTATGAATGCCTGAACAACTAATAGTATTATTTAGGAGGTAAATAAGCTTTACAAACATGGTATAAGAGTGTATGTTTTCTCCTGCAACTTGCTTTTTAAGTTAAACTTTATGTTTGTGAAATTCATTCGTGTTGAAATGATAGCTTTCCTTCATTCATTTTCACTGCAGTATAATGTTGTATTTCAAGCTCTTAATAGATTGAGAACCCAGCCAGGGGGTGGGGAAAATCTATGAAACAGAATTTTTACTAAACTTTAACTGAAATTTAGCATTTCCTTTAATTTTGAAGAGACAACCAACAATAGTAATATGTAACTTTATCACCAATAGAAGTCATAGATATTTCCATGTCACCTCATGGTGAATACAGAGAGACATCTTGAAATATAGATTAAGCTCATTAATTACTTTGACACTGATAGTTGTTTACGTTGCTTCCCCTTCTAATGAGTTTATAAAAACACATAGATTACCATAACATTTTTAGTATGCTGATAATAACCATATTTCAATACAATTTGCTTCTTTGTATTCCTATATATTTTATTTAAAGGCATTAACATTTTTAAATATTATCCTTGAGAAGAGGCTCACAGTTCTCATCAGACTGTTAAAGAGGTCCTGGGCACAAACAAGATTTAGAACCTTTGATCTCAAGCAATTCCACACCTAGGCATCTACCCAAAAGAAATGAAAATGCACATCCCTACAAAGACTTACATGGGAATGTTCAAGGAGCATTATTAATAATAGCCAAAAAAGTGAAGAGGTCTATCCATACATTACAACAATACTTTAATGATCAGAAAGAACTAACTATTGGGGCGCCTGGGTGGCTCAGTCGTTAAGCGTCTGCCTTCAGCTCAGGGCGTGATCCTGGCATTCTGGGATCGAGCCCCGCATCAGGCTCCTCTGTTGGACGCCTGCTTCTTCCTCTCCCGCTCCTCTTGCTTGTGTTCCCTCTCTCGCTGCCTGTCTCTCTGTCAAATAAATAAATAAAATCTTAAAAAAAAAAAAAAAAAAAGAAAGAACTGTTGATACACGCTACAACATGGGCGATTTCAAAACCATTATACTAAGTGAAAGAAGCCAGATACAAAAGACCAAATTTTAAAATGTTGTTTACATTAAATGTCCAGAAAAGACAAGTATAAATATAGATACATATAGATACATAGTAAATTAGTGGCTTCTTGGGGCTGGGGTTGAGGAAGATAGGATTAACTGCAAATGGGCATGAGGGATCTTTCTTAGGGTAAAGGAAATGTTCTAAAATTGGATTGTGATGATGTTGCACAACTCTAAATGATTTACTAAAAATCATTAATATGTGACAAAATGATAAATAAAATGGATGAAATTTATGGTATTCAAATTAAACCTCAATGAAGCTGTTTAAACAGCAAGAAACTTTTGCTCATTGCAGGACCAGATCACTTATTTATTTTTCTATTAAAGGCAGTTTTCATTTTTGTATTTGCTATTAATAGCAATATTGTTACAAGCATTCTTGTATGTATCTCCTTCTGCACCCACTGGGCATGTCTCTATGGTGTATAGCTAGAGGCAAAATTACTATATTACTTCAACTTTGCCAGATATTGAAATATTGCTTTCCAGATGGTTGCAACAATTTATATTCCAGCAACAATGTGTAAGAGTTTTTGTAATTTATAGCCTTACCAATACTTGCTATTGTCAGATTTTTAACTTTTGCAATCTAGTAAGTATGAAAGAGTATCTTGTTTTAATTTTCATTGCAATATTTTCATCTGGTATGAGACGTTTTCTATGGCCCAAGGCAAGATAGCATAGTGGTTAGACACTAAGGACATTCTGTCTAGGTTTGAATTATGGTTCTAGAGGTTATAATTTGGGAAAATTATTTTATAATTTTAGCCATATATAACTTCACATTTTGTTTTAACTTATTCCTACAGAGCCTATTTTTTTCTTGTGTTGTGCTTCTCTGAGTAGTATCATTTTATATTTTTCCCTTTTTTCCATATAGGTAGTCAAATCACTTGTGAAATATACAAACTATTAGAATGAATAGGTGAGTTACAAAAGTGAGACTTTTATGCAGAGAAAAGCATTATAGTTAAAATGAAGAACATCAAAGGTAAAACAAAAGTCTTTAAAGAGTAAGGGGAAAGAAAAATACTGATTACCTTCACATAAGTAGCAGTTAAGGTGATTGATAGTTGACTTCTCAGTGGTAACAATGAAAGCCAAGAGACAATGTACTATCTTCAATATGCTGAAAGAAATTAACTGCGAGCTAAGAATTCAGCTTGTTCCTCTCCAGTCCTTATGTATTTATCTCCTTTTTTTCTGGTCTTATTTCACTGACCAGGACCTTTAATATAGTGTTAAATAAAAATGGTGGTGGAGGCATCTGTCTCATTTTTTATCTTGAATGGAATGCTTTTAATGTTTCACCAATATGAATAATGTTTCTGTAGAATTTTTTTGTATTATCCTTCATCAGATTAAGGTAGTTCCTTTCTTTCTTTTTTTCTTTTTTAAAGATTTATTTACTTGGCAGAGACAGAGAGAGCACAAGCAGGCGGAGCATCAGACAAAGGGAGAGGGAGAAGCAGGTTCCCCGCTGAGCAGGGAGCCCAACATGGGGCTCAGTCCCAGGGCTCTGGGATCATGACCTGAGCCGAAGGCAGATGCTTAACTGACCATGCCACCCAGGTGTCCCAAGGTAGTTCTTTTCAATTTTCATTTTGTTTGTCATAAATAGATGCCAAATATCCTATATCTTTTGAAATGCTTATTTAATTTTTCTTCTTTAATTGTTAATATAATGAAGAGCTTTTTTAAGGTTAAAGTATTCTTTTAGTCATAGAGTGAACCCAACTTGGTCATCCTGGGTTATCTTTTTTATATTTTGCTGAATTCTACTTACTAGTAGTTTGCTTAGAATTTGTGCATCTTTGTGATTTGTGCATGAGTGATTGAGATTGGTGTACAGTGTCCCATTCTCCTATCGCCTTGTGCGGGCTTGGCAAGTGGTGCGCAGGCTGATTTCATCTGCCACTCCTGCCCCCTCGGTGGCCCCCTTTCTGCACTGTAAGCCCCGCACACCCACATGTACTGAACATGATGTTTGTTGATAAAAATTGGAGTTAGTGTGCTCCTCCTGAACACTACAGTCTCAAATTAAAGGTTATATATGGATTCCACAACTTAAAATTTCTGATATGTACATTTATTCATTATTATTCATTATTATTACCATTCTGCTCATTGTTTTTTTCAACAACCACTTTATTAAGGTATGATTGACCTACAAAAACCTGAACATATTTAATACATATGGCTCGAGGAGTTCGGAGACAAATATATACCCATGAAATCATCACCACAATCTATGCCATAAACATATCTAGCACCTCTAAAAGTTTCCTCCTGCCCTCATATTATTTATTATTATTTTCCTACAATAAGAACACTTAATGTAAGAGCTACCTTTTTGGTAAAATTTTAAGTATACAATACAGTATTGTTTCTTATATTTCAGACCTTCCTTCAATGTATGTCAAATTTTACACGACACACAAAAATAGAAAACCCAGTGGGCAGGTTGATGGCAGCTTAGACACACAAGTGGGAAGAGATCATTAATGTGTTAGAAGACACATCTGGAAGATACATTTGAAATTCTCTCAAATGCAGCACAGAGACACAAATGAACAGAAAATATAACAGAGAGATTAAAAGATATGGAAAAGTGAGTGAGAAAATGTAGTTTACATCTGAACTGAGCTCCAGAAGGGAAGACCAGAGAGAATGGAGAGAGGCAAATGTCAAAGAATAATGCCTCACTAACCTCACCCTAATCCCAGCTTTGTAAAAACCTTTACCTCATTACCCTTTTCCCTTTGATCTACTTCCCGGTCTCCCTATTGACCAAACTCACCCAGAAAACAGAGGCCTCAGGTACCGTGCTGATGTCATCTACATAGGTCAGCATCTTGAGCATAGTTGATAGGGAAGAAGAGTGGAGAATAGATCTGGTGGGGAGCAAATGAAAGAAATCCAGCACAGTATTTTCTTCTAAAACTTTTGAAGTTTGGCTTTACACATTTAAAACTTTTAGTCATTGATATTTTGTCTGTGGTGTGAGTAGGGTTTAATTTTCAAAATATGTAAAATGAAAAAGCAACCTGCCAAATGGGAGAAAATAGCTGCAAATCATATATCTGGTAAAGAGTTAATATCCAAAATAAATAAATAACTCATACAACTCAATAGCAATAAATAAATAAATAAATAAAAACAATCTATTTAAAAATGGGCAGAAGATCTGAACGGACATTTTCCCAAGCAAGACAAACAGGAGGTTAACAGGTACACGAAGCCGCTCAGCATCACTGACCACCAGGGAAATGCAAATCAACACCACAAGGAGATATCGCCTCACACCGGTCAGAATGGCTAGTATCAAAAAGACAAGAAATAAGTGTTCACGAGGATGTGGAGAGAAAGGAACCCTTGTGCACTATTAATGGGAATGTAAATTGGTGCGGCCACTATGGAAAACAGCATGGAGGCTCTGCAAAAAATGAAAAATAGAGCTACCAAATTTATCCAATGGAAGCTGCCTCAGACCTTCAAGTATGATCATATAAAATGTATTTTTCTTTATTAGTATTTTCATCTTCCTCCTCATCTTCACTTCCTGTTCAGGAGGGTACAAATTCCCATAGTTTTGTCTCTCTTATTGTTATTTTTATTTTCTACATTTTCTTGGCTATCTTAATTCTTTTGTCTTCATGACATGGACTGTCAGAATCTTGGGTTCCCATGGTTCTAGAAAATAGTTTTAGACATTTCAAAACTTAACCCCGTTTTCTTTATTTAGTTTTATGTTTTTGACGTTCCTTAAAATACTTTCTCCTCATCGTATTTGAATTTTGGTACAATCAATGATTATGAAAAACCTAAAATTAATCTGAATTTAAGGCATGCCCAAACCAAATAAGTGCAATGTATCACCAAATTCACTCAGACTAATACTACATACCTAGTTCTACAGATGACTGCGTGGAAGAGATTTGTCGCTGGGACACTTGTTTCTTCAGGTCATGTCACTGTACCAGTGACAACTGTGTGCACTCCGTGTTTGGACCCACCAGACTGACAGAGCAAACTACATCAGACACACTAAATATGTGATTCAGCAGACTGGGAATCGTGACACTCGAGACCTCACTGACAGATTCATTTGTTCTCTGCAGTGATACCACAGACTTGTGCCCTTCAAATATAGGTATTCTGGTTAAGTTAAATTACATTTCAAGTGATCCCATCAAAAAATAGTTATAATTGTAGATACTGCATTAATTCATGCATTTCTGACACTTCGAAATGTCTTGTGATTGGGAGAATTTTCCACATGCTAACTTTTGGTTCTATACATTTCACACCATGTTACCCTTCCACTTGTCACATATTTCTGGTGCCAGGGGCCATAGGTCAGTCTATAATAGGACCTCTAAACCGTACCCACGTATCATGCCTCCAGTTAGGTCCACATGGTGGACAATAGAAGCGTTTCTGGAAGTCATTCTTTACTGGGACAGCAGCTGGCAGTAACTTTAGTGCATCAAGAGTGACTGCAAACTACATAAAAATACCCAGCAAAACTCAAATCTCTAAATCGACTTCCCTTTAGCCGTATCCAAAAAAATGCTCACAGCCCCTGCAATGACAATCTACAAAAGGAGAAACGTGGAGAGGTAGTTAGAATAGAAAGGAATGGACATCTTAACCATGTAGTCAAAATATCTTTTAAATTGTGCAAAACCTATAACTATGTGAACCCATTTCTACTGACCCTCCCACCACAGCCTTGGAAGAGGCTTACACAAGTGAAAGGCTCTATACTTAAGGCTGTGGTTCTAGGTGGGAAGTGGAGTTTCAGTTTTATTATTTTCCATATAGATAAATAATGGTTCCACACATTTGTTGAAAAGTCCGTTTTTTTCCTCGCTGGATCTGCAGTGCCAACGGCTATGCATTAAGCTTCTATGTAATTGGGAACCCACATTTGTATGTGCTTACTGCATGTGGTTCCTGTTTCCCCTCATGGTTGGTTCCTTTTTAAAATTTCCTGGTCTCTTAGTGATTTCTCTATTTCCTATAAGCCCAACACCACAAGGAAATTATGTTTTATGTTGGATCTAGCTGTGTTACAGGAAGAAGGCCCCCCAGAATGTCTACTAGTCCAGACCGCCGGAAGCAGATGTGTCTGTCATAGGAGTTCTCAATTTTAGGTATCAGTTTTTCACTTTGAGAATGCCTGGTCATTCTTGATAGTCCCTTATTCTTTTATTTTTGAAACATTTAATTTTTCTACATTTATTAAATAAATACATCTTGTATTCTATAGCTGATAATTCCAATACCTGAAGTCTTTGTGGGTCCGGTTCTGGTTATCTACCATTTCAGTTTACTCACTGGGTTCTGCTTTCTCGCAGTATTAGTGACTTATGATTGCAAACAAGTGTTTGATGTATCTTTATCTGTTGTAATTCTTTGAAGCCTGACTTAAAGGTGTTCTGTTTGTTTGTTTTCCCTTCAAAGAGACCATTTGAATTTGTTTCTTCTAGGTGCTTCGGAGCACTTTTAACCCAGGACCACTTTAAAGTTAATTCTTGGCTTGAGGCTGTTCAAATAAAACAGAAGTATGAATTTGGGCCACATATTCTTGAGAGCCAGACTGTAGTTTCAAATTTTGGTGAGAACGTTCCCCTGCCATCATTACTCCATGCCAAGATTGAGACAAATGAGAAAATTTTTCTAGTTCATCTTTCTGTTGAAGGTCTAGCTCTTTGAGGATCAGCGATAGCTTTATGCATGGGTTTCCTATCACAGTGCTTTAGAAACATCTGTGATGTGTCACCGGCAGATATTTTTATAAAATACAATCACAATTAGTTACTAGAAAAATGGAATTCCGCTTGGATGTTACTGCGCTATAAAATTACTATGAACATTTCTAAGCACTTAATTTCTGTACATATCTCAACATGAACTGGCAACAGATAACTTACAGACGCACCTGCAAACCCCACTTTGAGTAGGACTATCCTATCATTCTTCCCAACTTTGGCAGATCTGAAACTTTATCTTCTATTCCCACATCCCATGTAGCCATCAAAATGGAAGTTCAAGGTCTGTTGAAATGGGAGAGGTCAGAGTCCTGGGTGGGTTGGGCACCTATTGGCTTATCACTTGATTCTTGCTTTCACTCATTTTTTACACCTATAGATCTGTTTTCATATCACACTAGTTTGGCAGTGCATTAAAAGAGGTTCTGCCATGATCCAGTGCTCTCTCCTCATTGAGATGTATGCATATGTTCACCAAAAGACATGCACAAGAGTAATTTTTCACCACATTTTCATAGTTGCCCCAAACTGAAAATGGTCAAAATTTCCATTAACAATAGATAAATAAATTGTGATCCCCACCATCTACCATATAGTAATAAGAATGAACAGACAATTGTTACATGCAACAACATGGATGATTCTTACAGACATGATGTTGAGTCAAAGATGCCGGGCATAGAACATACATATTTGCATGACTCTGTTTACATGACATTTAAAAGCAGGCAAAATTAACCGTTCTGAAGACATATTATGGCCCTGCTTAAAATCCCTTCCATGTCCTGGGGAAGATGATGGCTCCAACAGGTCACAGGCACTTCTGCATGATGTTCTCTGGATGCTGCTCACATGTGGTCTTCCGTTTGTGAAAATGCATCGAGTTCTACACTCATGATTTGTTCCCTTTTTTGTGCATATTGATACTTCATTAAAAGGTTTACTTAATAAAAAAGTATTTTAAAAAAGTTTATCTAACAGCAACAGTCACTAACCTGCAAAAGCCTGAAAATTGGTACCATCATCTCTCTTGCCTTAGCCCTCTGTCCTGTGATTCAGTCTATCACCCAGGACTGTGGGTCTTTTAAATATTCTCAATTCCACCCTCCTTCCTCCTACTCCTCCCAGACCATCGTCTCTCACTTGAGCTACTTGTACCACCTCTGAGTCCCCTTCCTGCGTCTACCTTCATGCTCTCCAATCCATTGTAACCAAGATGACCCTCCAAATGTATGACTGTGACCTCGGGGTATGTCCCTGCTTACAGTCCCTTCTGTTTCTCCCCGCTGTTTTCAGAAACAAGACCACCGTCCTTGCTGGGGCCGACAAGGCCCTGCCCGGTCTGTCCACTGCTGTGCTCACAGCTCTTCAGGGCCAATCTCCCTTGATGCTCTTTACTCCATCAGGACTGACCTTCTTTCAGGCCTCTACCGCCTTGCTTTCCCCGTAGGCATCTTCTTTACACATAGGTGCTTTGGCCCGAAATACATTTTTTCTCCTTCTCCTTAGCCCCTTTTACCAAACTAATGTCTCATAACTCATAACTTCAACCCCTTGCTCAGGTAAATCTCCACTGTTCTCTTTCTCTTTTCATCCTTTATTCCTCTTTAAAAAGCGTGCATCACTTTTTAAGTCCCTCATTGATTGTACTAATCAATGTTAATACCTGTCTCTCCCACTGAAATGTAAGCTTTATGGAGCAGGAATTGCATCTGTCTTGTTCACCAGTTTTCCCAGCTCTAACACAGCGCTCTGCATGTAATAGTTGTTCAATTAATATTTGCTGAGTCAATGAATGAATGAAGAATGTACTTGCGATACTGTGATAGAAAGTGTGCTAGAGACGATGATGTTAAAATATTACGCTGAACATTTATTTAAACCCTGGGGAAAACTTAGTCGAATATTTTTTTCTCAAACGTTTTTGGCATTTAAAAATAAATTAATTAATTCCTTCGGATCATGTCACTCCTTGACCTAAATCTTCCCCATCATATTGATGTGATCTGGCCCCCACCCGCTTTTCTGGCCTCCTCCCATACTGCTCTTCCCTTGTCATGCTGCCCTTCCTGAGCCTTGAACATCCCAAGCATCGTCCTGCTTTAGGGACTTCACACTAGTTGTATGGTTGGGCTCGTTGGACTGGTTTCCCCCTATATGTTCACGTGGTGGGCCCTTCCCTACTCAAGAAGTTTCAGCTCCAATTTCAGTCTTCAGAGAAGTTTTCCCTGCCTCTTCAATCTAAAGGGACCTGCCTGCCCTCGATACTCTCTACCACATCATCCTGTTTTATTTCTTCATAGCATTTACCAGTGTCAGGAATTATGTTGTTTTTTGTACTTGTTCACTGTTCAATCCCCAACACTAGACTCTTAACTCCATGAGGGCAGGCACTGTATTGGCTTTATTCACTGCTGTGTCTACTGCATCTAGCATTTTGGCACATAGGAGGTGCTTGATATATATTGATTGAATAATTGAACCAATGTGTTAGTGATTGAGCATTCATTCATCCTTTCAGTGTAGGGCAGTGCTAAACAATAGAACTCTCTGTGATGATGGAAACAGTCTATGGATTAGACAGTGTTCTCCAGAGAAACAGAACCATTGGGAGATCTCTATATCTCTATATCTATCTATCTATCTATCTATCTATCTATCTATCTATCTACCTGGATGTATATAAGAGGAGATTTACTTTAGGAATTGGCTCATATAGTTATAAAAGCAAAGAAGTCCCACAATCTGCCATCTGCAAGCTAGAGAACTAGGAAAGTCCATGGTATAATTCAGTCTAAGTCTGAGGGACTCCTGATCTGAGTCCCAAAACTTGAGAACTAGGGGCACAGATGTTTAACGGCAGAAGATAGATGTGTCAGCTCAAGCAGAAAGAGCTTGGGTGATGCCCAGCTACATTAGGGAGGGTCATATGCTTTGCTCAGTTCACCAATTGAAATGCTAATCTCTTCCGGTAACACCCTAACAGACACACTCAGAGGTAATGTTTTACCAGGCATCCCTTGGTCCAGTCAAGTTGACACATAAGTTAACTATTATAATCTAAGTCTGCTCTGTCCAATATAGTAAATATGAGCCACATGTAGTTATTGAATACTTGAAATGTGCCTAGTGTACCTGAAAAACTTAATTTTGAGTTTTGTTTAATTTCAATTTGAATAGATGCATGAAGGTTAGGGCCTACCATAATGGACAGTGCAGTTCTAGAGAACCTGATTTAGGATGGAGGGTGGGCAGGGTCAGGAAAGGTCTTCTCAGGCAAAAACGTGTAAATGGAGACATGGAGGATGAGTTGACAGCATCCAAGTGAGGAGTGAGGTGGAGGAGGGAGGGCTAAGGGTGTGCACTTAGGGCACAAGGATTGAGAAGGATATTCGAGAGAGGAAACAGAATGTACAAATCCCTGGAAGTGGAGAAGCTTAAAAAAAGGGGGGATTTTTAATATTGAGGAATTGGGATCTTGTTCAGAAATTTTATGATATAATGACCTTTTACTGACCCATGGTTTATCTCATCTTCGTATTTAAATTTGGGGTGCATTAAGTAAATGTTCTGGCAGGACACACATATCAGAGCCAGTCCTTTCCCAGTGAAGTTTCATTCCCTGAAGACTTAGCTAACCCTTCTTTTGCTGAAGAGTCTCAACTTCTTCAGATTGTACCATGTCTTACAAGTAATAGGTTTGAGAAGTTTACTTCTATGTAAGGAAGGGTTTCCTCTTATTTGGCCCCTTATTACTATTTTAGAGCTTGAAGAGTTGACTGATTCCAGTTTGTTCAGTTTCTCCATATATATATATGGATATCCATATCTCCGTATATATATGTATATATGCATATACTCTATATATGGATATATGGAGAAACTGAACAAACTGGAATATATATATATATATATATATATATATATATATATACATATACATATATATATACACACACACTTTTATATACTTTCTGCTTGACTTTTCCATAGTAAATAAGAGTAGAGATTTCCTTTCTCACACATATCAAAACGTTTGCTACTTGGCTCAAAAGATCAATAAAAGGCAGACAGTGAGTGAACTCTTGCAACTTTTTAATGTAATTCAATGTGTTTTGTATTTTATCTGGATTCATCATCTCCCAATGATTTGAAAATTGTGGATCTGATTTTATATGTATATGCATATACTATATATATATACATATATATACATATATATATGTATTTCCCATTGTGTTATGATTATTCACATTCATACTGGGCAGTGATTTCTACTTATAAGCAAGAAAGGATTTACAGTCTAAGAATGTCTTAAGTGTAATTTTTTTTGTAGACTAATTACCACTTCAGAGCAGTTTTAATTAAAAAAGAATCTTGCCCCATTTTAAACTCCCTTTCCCACAGATTAACTCATTTTTTACCCCTAACAGCACTCTTTATTTTTTGCAGATTTTTGTTTTTTGATGAAAGCCAGTATTTCTTGAAAAGCATTTCTCTATTTTTCTATTTAGTTTGAAGGCTTGTAGATTTTCTGGACCAAATATTCTTGAAGATGTTTATTAAGATTCACTGAATAGAAATAAGATTTAAGTCTTCGCACAGGAGCTGGGAAACTGGAAGTTTTGAATTGGAACCTACTTTGTGGGACTTAAACGACTTTATTAGGAAGATGCTAATTCCTGATGTTCGAGGTGATTCTATATAGATCTTGTGTATTTTCCTGATTTATTTTTAAGATTATTAAAAAGTATTAATTAATAGCTAATTGAACTGGGTTTAACCATGGAAGTATCAGAGTTGTGTGAACTTGGACCTCTATTATTGTAAGAGCAGAAGTACTCATGCTTGTCCAAAGGACTGCTAAGTGGGGTGTACCAGCACCTACCCCTTTCTTAAGCAACTCTACACCACTCAGGGCATTATTTGAACAGTCTCTGTGCCTGTTAATGAACAACCATGGGGCTGAAGTCAGAGATTTGAACCTGAGTAGTTAAGAGTATAAAAGTCACCAAGATGCAAGGTAATAGAAGGTAATGTTGTAAAAAATTAAGAAAGCACCGAAAAAGGAGAAGATTGGAAAATAAACTTGGTTACATAAATTGAATGCTAAGAAAGCCATGGTAAGATACACAAGAAAGTACTTCTTATAAAACAAAAAGAGGGAGACCTCTGGAAGTTGGAACCTTCTGGGAATTAAGTGCCAGTTACGTCCTGGACCAATTATCAGTGCTTTTACTAAAGACGATTTTTTAAAAAGATTTTATTTATTTATTCGAGAGAGCAACCCTGTGTTTGAGTGGGGTAAGGGGCAGAGAGAGAGAATCTCAAGCAGACTGTCGCTGAGCTCAGAGCCTGACTCGGATTTCAATCTCACAACCCATCAGATCATGACCTGAGCCGAAACTGAGTCGGACACTCAGCTGACTGAGCCACCCAGGTGCCCCTAAAGACAATTTATTTAAAGCAGCAACCTTGGGAACAAGCATGGCCAGATTTGATACCAGGCTCCTCTTCTTACTGAGTGGCCTTGACAAATCACTTAACTTCTGTGAATCTCAACTTTCTTTTCTAAAAAGTGAAGATAATTATTATCTACTTCACAGGTGTAATGTAAGGATTAAGTGAGGTAATCTGATACTACCCTCTAACAACACCAACATGCATTCCTTAGAAGTGGTTTGCAGTGGTTAAGTGCTGGGACTCGAATCAGACTGTTCAAGTCATGGCTCTCTCACTTATCAGCTGTGTGACCTTGGACAAGTTACTTGACCTCTCTGTGCTTCATTTTCATAATATGTACAATGAGGATATTAATAGTACTTTCCCCATAAAGCTGTTATGAGGATTAGAAGAGCTTAGTCTATGAAGTATTTAGGACAGTACTTTGGCGCATAACAAACATTTAAAAGTGTTAGCTAAAAATGTGCAATAGTTTTGGATTCTTTCTAGAAGTGATTCATTTTGTGTTAGGTTATATTCACATAACTGGACAGGAAGACATGGTAACGGTCATGCCAGCTGTGGGGTGAGTTTCTTGTAATTCTGTTTGGGGTAACATTCCCTGCTGTGAACAGGTGGTGGTGGTGGTTTTCCTTCTTGCTAAGGTTGTAGATGGTTGCAGGGCAGTTCTGGGTGAGAGCCTTTAAAGCCAGCAGCCAAGCTGTCTTGCATCCAGCCTTTGTTACTGATACTAGGCAAATTAACATTTCTGTTTCTTCCCTTGTGAAATGGGGATAATTTTTGCCTTTGGGGGTGGTGTATTACATGTGGTAATTTCCCTACAGCCCTTGTAGCCTGCACCCAGCACAGAGCTGCAGTGGTAACGATCCTTACATCAAACATACATAGCAGTCGGGCCCTGGGGGTTCAGAGGAAGGAAAATCAGGAGCTAGAAGTGGGCCCTTTCTGCCTGTCTGAACTCGGTCTGGGTAAGAGGAAGAAAAACAATCTCTTCCTTTTGCAACCGAATGACTACAGAGGTCTCCCCTTGGCCCCTGCCTTTCGCACCCCCACCCCCCAAATAGGCAAAGACACTATTCTTTCCAGTTTTAAAATCTACTCATTTCTGTACGTACGGGTTTATCTGGGCTTGGTGGTAAGCCAAGGGTGGGTGGGGAGAAGCATTAAAACCTGGCAACCCAGCTCCCCCATCTCCGGATGCCGCAGGGCTCCTGCCAGCCGGCCTCGGTTAAAAAACGTGCTTTTTATTTCACTTCCCCGCAGTCTCCTGTGCAGCAGCTCATTACCACCCGCTTCAATCACCACTGCCAGCATCTCCCCAGAACGTTTTACCCTTCCCCCATTTCAGGGACATTGGTCGTAGCTGACATTTAAAGGAAATAAACACGGATTTAAAAAATTACAACCTTCTCCGCCTGAAGAACCCAGCAGCAATGAATAACAGAACAGTCCAGCGAAGAGCGCCTGTCGGGGCTCAGCTCCGCCAGCCCTTCGTGCCACACAATTCCCCACACCCGAGCTGCACAAATCACCATTTCCAGGCACCACTCGAGGCTGCCAATTCCACTTTCGCTTAATCTCATTTAAAATCCGGCTACAGATGAGGCTCTGTCGCTGCGGCGAGGAGCCGGGCGGGGGGCAGCGGGAGGGACCCGAAGCCTGGATGGAAAGGGAGCGCAGGGGCCCCTCTCGGTCGGGGCCGCGGGCGGATCCCCGGAACAAGTGCAGGCCGCCCGGCTCCGAGGCGGGCGAGCCCCGAGGGGCGCGGGGCGCAGGCAGCGCAGACAAAGAAGCCGGCGCTAGCGCCGGCCCCACCACCCCTCTCCTTCCCCCGCGCCCCTCTCAGGAAAAAGAGGGAAATCTGAGGGCCAAAGGGGATGGTCTCCTCCTTGTGTTCCTCCAGACAGCTGGGCGGGAGGTTCTCGCTCTCCGAGGTTTCTCCGTCCCTTGCTGTAGATTGGCGGACCCCGTGGCCCCCGACAGCACCCCCAGGCCCACCCCCTCCTCCGGCTCGCGCCCCTCGGCAACCCTCCCGGGTGGGAACTGCGCTGCGGCGCCGGCGCCGGGGCCCCGGGAGGCGTGCGCCCCGCGCCGCCCGAGGTGCGGGCGAGCGAGCCCGAGAGGGCGGGGGCCGGGCGGGCGCGCGCGGCGCGGCGCGCGGGGGCGGGGGAGCGGCCGGGACACGTGTGGCGGCGGCGGGGGGGGTGGGGGGACTCGGCGCCCGGGGCTTTAAGAAGGTGTGGAGGGGGGCGGGCGCTTTCCCAGGCCTGGCCGAGGGGCGTCGCGCAGAGGCGGCGGCGGCAGCGGCGGCGCACGGAGGCGGCGGCCGACGCGCTCTCGGCGTCCGCATCCCGGGTCCCGCTCTCCCGCGGCCCAAAGAAACTTTGCGAGCCGCGGTCTCCCGCGGAACTCCCCGGCGGGGCTCCGCTCCCGAGCCCGCTCTGCTCCCGTCCGCCGCCTTCTCGCCTTCCCTCCGCGTGGCTCCTCCGTCCCGGTGCCTCCCAAACTGAATGAGCGAGCGGCGCTCGGGGCGCGCGGCGGCGGCGGCGGCGGCATGGAGCGCAGTTGCTGGGCCCCGCGGACTTTCCTCCTGGCGCTGTTGCTGGGGACGACGCTGAGGGCGCGCGCGGCGGTGGGCTATTACCCCCGCTTCTCGCCCTTCTTTTTCCTGTGCACCCACCACGGGGAGCTGGAAGGGGATGGGGAGCAGGGCGAGGTGCTCATTTCCCTGCACATTGCGGGCAACCCCACCTACTACGTACCGGGACAAGAATACCATGGTAGGTACCACAGCCGCTCGGCGCTCGCCGCCCGGCCCGGTGCGCTCGCGAGCGCAGCTTTTTATCCCTTTCCTTCCTCCAAGGGGCCATTTAAACGAGAGCCAAGAGAACCCTTCCCTCAACCTTGCGCTCTGTGGAGGGACGGAGAACAAAGTTAGTGAGTGAGGCTCGAGTCGCGAGTTGGGATTTATTCGCCACACAGCACACGCTCCCCTCACGCATCTCCTCGTAATGAGCCGGTTCTTGTGGGAAACGCCTGAGAATTGGGGGTTGGCGTCTTTCCCTCCTCGCTCCTCGTCCTTGCCGCTGACACGTTTAGTGGATCCGCGCGTCTTGTTTCCCTAACCCCGGCGCTCAGATTCCAGACCTTTGTCCTGCTCCCAGTTCCTCTTGAAGGGAGCCGGGTGGCGTTGGGACTGGCGCTGGGCTTTGCGGACGGGCTGGTGGCAGATTGACGCGCCCCGGTCCCCGGCCTCCCCGCGCCGTCCCCTGCCCGCTGCAAAGTTCCCGCTGCTCACCAGCCAGGGGTCCCCCATTTCATCCAGTGTCAAACGGCCCTCCAGAAATGGAGCGGCGGCTTCCAGCTCCGTCTATGCTTTATGAAATGTCCCTTAAAATGTCCCTAATAGATGGGTTTTTTTTTTAAAAAATTCCTCTTTTAACGTGCTGCTTGTTTTTAAAGTGATCTCTGTGGTGTTTATTGATGACTTTGTCTTTTATCTGCACAGCTTTTATTTTCAGGTAAGGGCTGGAAGCCCCTTATAATTTAAAGGTACCTTTTAAAAAAGATCAGTATGGAGTCTTTCATCAAAATTAAACGTTGCTGAGGAAGTAAAATATAGCTCCAAGAAATAGAATTTTATATGCTGCGTGTATTTTGACTGTTTTAAGCTAGTAAATTGAGTATGTGGGGGAGATAAGATATTGTCTATTTTCTGTTATTTCCTCTGGCACTTCTGGCTATTTCACTTCCCTGGTGCTTCTAAGGTGTGACAGGCACTATTTGATTAGAATTTCAAGGCAAAAATACTTACACCCAACCAAATAGAAACTATTGCCTAGTAAGCTCGTATTATAGTTTTGATGTCTTGTAGGCTAACAATTATTGACATAGCAGGAGATAATCCACCCAGCAGCTGGCATTTCAGATAAACATGCGTGTAAAAATGATGGAAGTCCTTAAGTTTTCTGTTTTTTTGAAAAACACCTTCGTGTCTGCTTTAAAATGTTTTACGTTAATAGTGCTTTCTCCAGAGGTTTAAAAGAGTGCTTTTACAACTTTCTTGTGGCATGGTGGCAGCCTTGTCTGTAAAGCAGGAGTCTAATTCGGTGGAATTTTAGACTTTGAAAAATTAATTTTCTGCAACTAGTCCCTTCTTTAATAAAGTGTTTCCCTCACTCCCTTCCCAAGAACGTTCTGGTGTTTTTTCTGAGGTCCCGAGAATCTTTAAGTGGAAAGACCAGCCAGTTTGATGGCAACCTAGACCTAAACCAAAGACTGATTGAGTCTGTCACTTGGTATGACCCTTAGCAAAGGTGCTTGCCTGACATTAGTTCTAAGTGAGAGTGGTAGGTAAGTGAGCCAAAGCTGGGCTTTGATTGTTAGGTTGTGATGGAAGACCATGTGGTAATACAAAGCCCTGTTACTGTATTTTTTTTTCCTTCTGCTTTCCACGTTCTTTGTGAGGTGCTAGCACAGAAAACTTATAAATACTAAAATATGACATAGCCTTTGCTTTTGCTATAAAGCTAACAAATATAAGTCAAAGACTGACCATAATCACATCCCTAAGTCTGAAAAAGAATGAATGATAGAGAGTCAGAAAAAAGTGTCATATTTCAAGTTGGACATTGTGCGGGAAGCCTCAATTCCTACCTCTTTTCTGCCATCAGAATAGTAGAGAAATTTTATTATGTGACTTTAAGAAAGTCAAATTATTATAAACTTTGAGAACTGTTCATGTCATATTTTAATTTCCTGTTACCTGTTATCAAATACTTAGATTTTGAAATTGCCTCCTTGAAACAGGACTTCAGTAAGAGTTTTTCCCTGTAAAATGTGCTACAGGTTGAAGAATTGTCTAAAAATGAAGTGATGCTTACATGTGTCTCTTTTTCTTTTAGACTTCCAAAAATTGTTAAAATTATATAGCATCTTTAGGAATTGAACTGATACTAGGAAAACTTAACCTAATATACATTTCTGGTTGGCTTATTTTATATGAGACCAAAATAGAAGGTCATTCAGCCAAAAAAAAAATTTTTTTTAAAGATTTTATTTATTTATTCGACAGAGATAGAGACAGCCAGCAGAGAGGGAACACAAGCAGGGGGAGTGGGAAAGGAAGAAGCAGGCTCATAGCGGAGGAGCCTGATGTGGGGCTCGAACCCATAATGCCGGGATCACGCCCTGAGCCAAAGGCAGACGCTTAACCGCTGTGCCACCCAGGCGCCCCTCAGCCAAAAATTTTTAAAGCTCAGAAATCTGTAAAATATTAGCTTGAGATTTTATTTCTAACCTTCTCAATCTTTGAAGGTAGCAATTATGTCAGGATAAATCCGTCTTATCTATGATTTACATTGAACTCATCCTTTGGAGGAATGGTGTTTGGGTACAGCTGGTGGTTGTCACTTTTTTACCTAAGAGAATGCATTGAGATAGAAGTGGTATGTACAAGGGCCCCTAACACAGAACATTACTGTAGATCAGACTATGTCAGCTGCCCCCTGGGACTTGTGCTGTGTGACAGAGCTCAGAATGTGAAATGGAGAGGCAAATGTCAGAAGAGTATAAAAGTGGTTCAAAATTATGGGTCTCTGTATGTGTCATCCTTATTTAAAGATTTTATTGAAAATCTTTTGGGGCGCCTGAATGGCTCAGTCGGTTAAGTGTCTGCCTTCGGCTCAGGTCATGATCCCGGGGTCCTAGGATGGAGCCCAGGAGTCAGGCTCCCTGCTCAGTGGGGAGTCTGCTACTCCCTCTCCCTCTGCCCCCTCCCCCACTACTGCTCAAGCACACTCTCTCTCGCTTCTCTCATAAATAAGTAAAATCTTAAAAAGAAAATCTTTTCAAAAACAAAAATATAATACCAAAGAATCTGAATCTTGCATGTCCAACAGAGTTGTCATATATTTCCAACATTAAGTAGTGTATCTATGTATTTGCAATTTTGGCCACTCTAAATACAGTACATGGTTACTTCTCCTAGTTTTCATCTCTTAATTAAAGGTTGTCACTCAGTACCTCTGTTTTCATCTTCTTACATCATTCACTCATTCATTCATTAGTGAGATAGAAAGTTGGGGGGAGGGAGAGAGAGAATCTTAAGCAGTTTCTATTACCGGTGCGGAGCCCGAGGGAGGGCTCAATCTCAAAACCCTGAGATCCTGACTTGAGCCGAAATCAAGAATTGGATGCTTAACTGACTGAGTGCTCCATCTTCTTACATCTTTTAAATTCTGTTGTCTATGACTTTCTTGAGATGGCATCATTAGTCACAGTGAACTATGGTGTCCTTGCATGAGTATACCACATTGCAGAAACTCAGCAAAAAGAGGTCTTACATACATCATAGTGAATTGGAAAGGTCTCAGGATTAGAACTTTTTTTTTTTTTTTTTTTTAAGAATTTACTGTTTTTGCACTAATCCCAAGATACGGTCAATTTCCACAACATGATTTCCAGGACCAACCCTGAATTTTTTTGTAGAAGGCTGCGAATAATGGGAAGATAGGAAGTGAAGACCTAGCTGGCCTAGCCAGGTGGCCATTTCTCTTTCCCAGCCATGCCTGGCAATTCACTGCTCCTTCTCCTGGGGACCAGGGCAGTATTGTGAAACATGCAAAGGTCGAGTTGATGTCTGTACCTTTCCCTTCCCATGATAATCCCTCTTCCTCCCCTTTACCCTCAGGTATCTACCTATCCTTTTTTGTTTACAGGCTCCTCTTCCAACTGATTTGTAGAGAGTGTGACTCATCAATATTAAATTCTCCCACAGTCTTAATTTTAATGGTAGAAAGATGTTTTTCCCGTTATTGTTTAGAAGAATTTTAAGCATCACCAAGCAGGCAGATAATACATTTTGGGATAGAAAGACTTTTAGAAACCCTTGAAATCATGTAATAAGAACCTACCTAGTCACAAGATTGGCTTTACTCAGTCACCATCAGTGAGGAGAGGTCAGACATTAGGAAAAACATCTATGAAAGCCAAGCATAGGTAAATGAGTCTGTGGAAAGTGCCTGAGCTTCGATAGACAATTTATCTGAATCCAGAAATAGATTAGAATCCCTATTATTAAGGGCATGTAAGGTGGGGGAAGTGATCCCTTATAGTGAAAAAATGTTCTACAATATTGATTGAGGGGGAAAAAAAATTCTGTCTTAAGCAGAACTGAGTTAGTGATATGGTATAATGCTTTAAAAGGGGGATTGATTGTATTTTGTAAATGCAGTAGCAGTAGCAGGTCGTTCTTGCATGCTATGTTTCCATTCTGTTATTTATTTAATCATTTTATGGGGTGACTGGGGAAATCAATTCCTACTGCTAAAACTGAGCATTTACCTAAAAAAAGATGTGATTGGAGGAAGAGCACTTTGTCGTAACAATTGCCAATATTACTATTATAAATACATGTATTCTGGAATCAACTGGTTGCTATTTAAAAATCACTGTTCAAAGGCAGTGCGATGTAATGACCTTTCAAATACAGGAATGATATGTGTCAGACATAATTTTTGGTAATATACTCCAAATAAAATTCCTTTCAAAGGAATGATATTATCATTTGAATTAATGTAATCTCATGTTGCTAAGGTAACTGTATTGTTTGATCAGGTATGTGGTTATTTGTCCTTTACCTGTCTCAGATTCCAGAATCAGCACATTTAAACTCTTAGGATCATTTGTCAAATGCAATTTATAAGTGAACTGCAGCG
The DNA here is from genome assembly GCF_023065955.2 of Ursus arctos. Taxonomy (NCBI): domain Eukaryota; kingdom Metazoa; phylum Chordata; class Mammalia; order Carnivora; family Ursidae; genus Ursus; species Ursus arctos. The sequence continues at coordinate 19,177,171 of NW_026622985.1, forward strand.
GTGTCCTACTTGTATGTGACTGTGAAGATTGACCATTTTAAAGCATTTTGCTCTACTTGTTATATATTTCATCTCACTGTACGGTTTATTTCAAACATGTTTTACTGATGTGGTTCAGATTGTTTCTTAAGTCACATAAATCTTGCTTTAATATATATTCCCCATGTGAGGTTCAATTCCAACCATAAATTTTAAAAAATCAGGTCTTAGGCTCATAATTGAAAACATCGCATTTAGGCAGATATTCTTACTTCGTTCACAGTACTACATTACTAGAAATTATTTGATTAGAGTATTTCCTTCCAATTTTTATGAACCTTTATTTTAAACTATTATTTTATTTTCATTAAAAATATTAAAGAATAAAATAAAGTTGCATAATTGTAATCATATATTTTTGACAGACTATCTTATTCCCATATTTTTTTTCTTTTCACCTTTAAAAAGTAGGTGATAGGTATTGAAACAAGATTTTAAAGTCCACACTATTGACTTCGAAATTTTTTCATAAATGCCTTGGTGGCTCAGTCAGTAGAGTGTCCAACTCATGATTTCAGGTCTTAAAAAAAAGAAATTTTTTCATAAATTAGTTCATTCAAAAGAATAGATCTGAAAGCCATCTTTGATTTATTTTTTCCCTCTCTGGAATTGATCACCTTACTAGAATGGCCTGGAATCTTACATTATCAATTACTTAGAACGTGTTGCATGTTAAGCCATAGTTGTTCTTTTGATTACTTCAAATGACACTTACTATGTCTTTAATGTTAATAGGTGATTGCTGATGCATTGAACCCTTAGTATTTCAAATAGCCTTTACATTTGTAAAGCATAAGTAAATCAAGTAGCCAGTACTTTTTGAGGATTGGCATTTTAAAAATTGTATATATTCTCATGCAAAATATAAAGTTCTTAAAAAATTTTAAGTTCTTTATGTAATATAGAAATAGCAAAAATAGATGGCCCTACACTCTTGTCAGGAAGAGAAGGAAGGTGGAATGCATTCAGTTAGAATGGCAGGTTCGCCATGAACAACAAAGAGAAAGGATGTAGGCTTTGTCTGAGTAATGACATAACACAGAAAAAAAGGGAAATTCATTTATCTAACTATTTTGGTTTCAAGAAACATTTGGGTGATTAATCCACCCCACCAATTTTAGAGTCAGTTATTAAATAACCAAACTATATAATTTCAGTCTTACTGAACTTAAGCAAAACAGTATTGAAAACACATTTCCAGAAATTGGAATTGAGTTTTCAAATATGAACGTTTCATAATGACTGTCCAGATACAGGAATGCTGTATTTTTTTTTTTTTAAAGATTTTATTTATTTATTTGACAGAGAGAGACAGCCAGCGAGAGAGGGAACACAAGCAGGGGGAGTGGGAGAGGAAGAAGCAGGCTCATAGCAGAGGAGCCTGATGTGGGGCTCGATCCCATAACGCCGGGATTACACCCTGAGCCGAAGGCAGACGCTTAACCGCTGTGCCACCCAGGCGCCCCAGGAATGCTGTATTTTTTAAAAAAGTGATTCTTGGCTGTCGGGTAATTCCCCATGAGGTAATTCCCCATGAGGATCTTACTTTGGTTTCAGTTGTATGGATCAGAGAGTAATTTTTGCCAGGCTATCTGTCCTGCCCATGTCATTGAAGGCAAGAGAGCCTCCAAAGGATTGAATGCTATGCCTATGGGTTAACCAATTATTTCTAAGGTGTGCTTCGCTAAAACTGCACATATTTTTTCCTTCTTTATTCAATCCCACGTCGGAATCAATATAGCAACAGATGTAGGGATGTGCGGAAGGATCAGTATAAATGTACAGATGTTGATGTGTGGCTTAAGGCAGCTCTAATCACTCAAAAAACAAGGTGATGGTAATTAGGTAGCTTTGGGATGCCACAAAGAAATAGTCATAGGAACTCTGACGTTCCAAAATAAGTGCTAAAACCCAGCTTATCTTTTGATACTAAATTATCTTTCCTTAGAGAAATAAGACTTTATTTGGAAAACAGAATAAATTAAATTTTGTTGATTAAAGAAGTCTTCGCAACTGGAGAAGCACTCATGAGTGTTTGCCATTGATGTATGCAAGTGCCCACATACTGAGTGACGTGGAGGCATGACCATAGTTGACCAGCCAGCGCTACACTCACCTCAGAATCAATTTTCTCTGCCTTTCCTGCTCTGCCTGCTCTTCTTCCCTCTGTATCTCATCTTCTCTCTAGCCTTGGACCCTTTCTTCCTCCTCCTGAATTTTCTCATTGTCTTTCCTCCTCTTCTCCCTTCCACTCTGTCACAGGTCCTTGCTTTCCCTCTCCTCTTCCTTCCCTTTTCCTGCTTTACAACTCCCTTCTCTTGTTCTTTCTCCTCTTTCTCTCTTTCCTTCTTCCCTTCAGATTTTCTGTCACCATCTCTATTTTTCTCTCCATTGACTGTAACGTGAAAAATATCGGTAGATTTATAGCAATTATTGTACTCATTGGATGTTTGCAATCATAGAAGTGGATGAGTAGGCTTTTGTATTATTCTCTTAAAAACTTAATGTTATGTTTCTGTGACATGCACTTGCCCTTTTAAAAAATTATGGATTAATTACTCCTCAAAGAAAACGGGCCTTTCCTCCTACACTGTAAAATTTCTCGGAAGAACTTTCAAGCCTATGGCTGTTGAATTCTGAGTCGGCCACTTTCCCCACTGTCACTTAATTTGGTGGGACTACAGATTCTGAAGTTTGTGCACAGAAGTACCCAGAGGTACACATTAGGGGGGGGGTTACAGAAATTGGAAAATGGTGTACTAAATTAGCTTGAATCTAAAAGACAGCTCAATCTGGAGACGTCTGAATGCTTGAGTGCAAAGAATCTCTTCTAGTAAACTGATGAAGGACTTTTTCTCTCATCACCTCAGTCACCTCAAGTCGTCTCATTTACTTGCTGGTCTGTACTAAGGCTCACAACTGCAGTTGCCCAGGTACGAAATAGTGATGCAGTCTTTTCTGGTTGCTGGCACTTAACAGATAGGTCAGAAAGGGGGGTGGGGGCCTTGGTACAAAGCAAACACTAGATTGGAGATGGGTTGCTCTGGGGTAAGTACCATAGTCTTTCTCGAGCAAGATCTATTTTATTGTTTTGTGCCATTGTCTGTTCCAGCTCAGAACTTCAAAGATGTCTTGGCTGAGAGTTCAGAGTTATTACACTAAAAAGGGCAGTCCTGGGGAGGCACAGGCATGTATGTAGTGGCGGGAGTTCAAGCTTTGGCAGCAGAGAGACCCACGTATATATCCTTTCTCTGCCACTTAATTAGTTGTGTGCCTTCAGCAAGTTACCTCTCCTCTCTAAGTCCCAATTTTCTGATTCTAACTTAGAAATAATAATATTCATATTTCAGGGTTGCAATCATCAAATGAGGTTATGCTTATAAAGCACCTGGCACACAATAGGTGCTTATTAGATAGTAGCTGCTATCGTCTGGTACCATCACCCAACGTTAGATAAGGATATTTGAAGCACTGTTTATACAGCTATGAGCCATTTCCCCATGCATGTCCGTTTTGTGCCCTGTCATTATGTGGCATATTTCAAGAGAAATTTCAAATTTAGTTATTGAGGAGAATCATAAAAATTTAAAAAAATCAACTCATCACCCAATATGTATGATCAGAAAGTGTTTCCCAGCCAAAATACATATATGACTTGCCTAGAATTAAGAGTTTTAAGTATGGTTCTAGTCCAACCAAAACTTTTATTAACTTAGCCCATTCCTAACGCAAACCTTCCTATTCCTAAATGGAGTATTTTTCTTTATTTGATGGTCATAATAACAACCAAACTGTGTATTTAAGTGTAGTCTGGGAAAGATGCCAAGATAAGTAAATATTGACATCAGTTTAATATATTTTGTCAAATCCTATAATATATATGTCTACAACCCATGTGAAATAATTTTAAAATACAAAACTATTTCAGCCAAACTAGAACTGAGAGAGATTGGTTTTGATAATGAACCCAGAGTTCACCAGGTCTTCAGGGACTAATTGAGGAAACTTAGATCCACAAGCAGCTAGGTGGTGAAGTGGAAGGTCAGTTCGTTTACAATAAAAAATGTGCTTGTCCGTATAAAGGCTTTGGCTGTCCACTGCATTCTTCTGTCCACTGGAGCAAAGTTTCTATGGGTAGGCAAGTGACTATTAGCAGGTTGTTTGGGAGCATGGAGTTAGATGATCACAATGGCTGATTCCAGCATCTAGGAAAGCTTGTCCAGCCAACTCATGTCAGCTGGTCTGGTTGACCTCTTCTTTCCTAGACAGTAGTGGAGGAAGATTGTCCTGTTCCTAGACTCCAGAATGCCTCATTATGTCATACATTGCTTGTTGTCTAGTCATTACTGAAACTCCCTTTCTTACTGATTTTGTTGAGAACAACTATGTGTCTGGTTAAAAATACTCACCTCCAAGGCTCCCTTGCAATATAATTTAGTAAGATGAAGTGGAAGTCTACTGAGTGGGATCTTTAGAAAGGTTATTGGCAAAATTGATAAAGATGATTTTTAAAAAGACTCCACAAATACTTGGGTTTTGCTCTACTCTTACCCATTTCTTCTAGCCATGGTGTGGTACAGCCATCTTGTGACCTTGAGGGTGGTGGTCACATGGTAAGAGTGAACCAGGAATTTAGAAAGAGCCTTGATCTTTGTTTTTTATTTTTTACTTTTTGTTTTTAGAGAGAGAGAGAGCGTGTGCACGTGCACACACACACACGTTGCGGGGAAAGGTAGTGGGAGAGGAGGGAAAGAATCTTAAGCAGGCTCCACACCCAGCACCCACTGTGGAGCCCAACTTGGGGCTCGATCTGACAACCCTGAGATCATTACCTGAGCCAAAGTCAAGAATCAGACGCTTAACCCACTGAGACACCCAGGTGCCCCAAGAAGGAGCCTTTGTCTTTATTTGTACCTTTGACTAGCTGTACCAGCCCTGGAATACCTCTTCTGGATTTCTTGTATTTTAAGAAAAATTAGTCAGGTTCCTATTATGTGCAGGTGAATATAGTCTTAATTATTTTAAATCCCCAGATGACCCAGTTTACATTCTCTTTTAGATCCATCACAATTCTTGTATCAAGTTTTGAATTGCTCTGGTCCTCCCATGGAATTGCTTTTGGCACTTTGGTGGAACTAGGGTATTTCCTAAGACAGTTTTAATAATACATTTTATTTTTTTAATTTTTAAGATTTTGTCTATTTGTCAGAGAGAGAGACCACAAGCGGGGGCGGGGGGCAGCAAGAAGAGGGAGAAGCAGGCTCCCCGCTGAGCAAGGAGCCTGGTGTGGGACTCGATTCCAGGACCCAGGGATCACGACCTGAGCCGAAGGCAGATGCTTAACCAACTGAGACACCCAGGCGCCCCTTGATAATACATTTAAAAAATATCCCTCAAGGTGTGCTACTTCTGTAGGTAGCAAAGCTAGTGCATTTTATGTTAACTTTTTAGTAATGCTTTGAGAAAGTAACCTGTCCCTGACCTTCAGTTTTTGAAGTTTCTTATAACTGACAGTTTGTGCTAGTTTCCTTCACCAAACTGTTTCCTGACTCTTCTTTCTCTCCAAAATGCAGCATCACCATATATAAATCCTGTTGACATTTAAAATACCTAGATGTGTGACATGGTTGTGAATGTGAGCTCTGCCCTAACCTTAACCTTGCTTGTTATGTCTGGCTCAGCCTCTAGGACCAAATCCAACATTGTCATTTCTCTTGCTTGCTGTGTATTGACAGAGGAAACAGGCCTTTCAGTCTTACCTTTAGGAACATGTCATCTTTTCGTGTAGGCCACCTTTGTTATGGATGTTGAAATATCCTATGATCATAGTTCCAGTTCTTTTCTAACTTCCTTTTCTCACATAAACACTTCCTGCATTCTTATACTGCAAAAAAAATATATGTTTAGTGTTTGTGATGGAGGAATATATAGAAATTAGTGGGCTTTAGTCTCTTTTAGAAAAAGTGGGTTCACATTCCCATTCTAAGCACTATCAAAAAATAAAAAGGCAACTCAAGGGATTAGAAATAAATTAATAGCAACAATATTAATAGCAAACTCTAAAGTAGGACTTACTGTGTGCTAGGCACTGATCTAAAATCTTTACACGTATTAATCATGTAATTTTCACATCAACTTTATGAGGTAGGTACTCTTATCTTCTTTTTATGGATATAGAAACTGAGTCCTAGAGAGGTTAAGTGTTTTGCCCAAGATTTCAGGGCTATGAGGCAGGAGTGCTCAATCTGTCTTGCTTTGGAATCCATGCTTCTAGCTGGTATGCATTTATTTGTAGAAGTGACACTTATTTCAGGAAAGGGATAATAAGAAGAAATAATAAAAGACACATTAAAGAGAAAACAAAGAACAGTAAAAGCCAATTTTGTTATTTAAAATAAAGATTGCAAACTTAAGCCAGAAAGATGATACCCATGCCAAACTAAGTCAGAACTTCAATCCTAAATATTCATTGTCTGAGACCTTATTATCCTCCACATAAAGCAGAAAGCAAAGATACCATTTAGTATACTATTGACCTGAAAGAGTTAACCTGCCTTCAAAGTATGACAGCCAGTAAAAATATAAACAAGTGATTTGCAGATTTTGTTCACATTTATTTTTAACCTTTTGATGAGTGTAATTTCTGTTAAGATTTTGAAGTAAATAGGAAGTTTGTTCTCTCATAGAAGTTTGTTCACTAATAGAATTTAAGTAGAACCGGAATAGAAGAGGAATACAAGGGGAGAATTTTAAACTGAGGCAGAGAGACATTTCAAAAAATTTTCACTGAAGTTCATGTATTTGTAATATATTTCTTCCTTCAGGAAATTCCTTTACGTGTTATCAGTCTGCAGGTGCAGCCTGTGAAATTGAGGGATGTGGCACAGTCTGAGTCCTGGTGACAACCCAGAGCTCTCTGTAGTGTCTGACCTGCTCACTAGCCACAGGTCTGCTCCCACGGGGTTATTGACACCAATGACATAATGTTTGTTTTGCACGTGGCTTTGTAGGTTCTTTTTCATACTTGGATCCGATCTTTAAAAACCACGTTCTGTTGAGCTCGTTTGAATAAGAAAAAAAGAGCAACTGCCAAGGATCCTCTTCTGCCCTTGTCCTCAAATAATTCACCTCCTGCCACAGAGGGCAGAGGTCAGCCTTAGGTTGTGGCAGCCAGGCGAATGTGACACATGAGGGATGGCAAGGGCGTCAGTGTTGAGTGCTGAGAAGAAGGGGCTACCCTGGCCTCGTACTTACGTTAGTAACGCCCATATTTCCTGATTTGTCACCATCATAGTTTATCTCAAGGTTTGCGGTGGAAACTAAATCAGAGGGTGGAGGACAGATTCGAGGGAGAGCTTCCCGTTTGGAACCCACCGAGGTTCTCAGACAGCCTGAAGGGAGGCCCATGCTTTTCCTAAGAGAGAAAAATTGGACTCCTTGGACTCTAATGAAAGGACAGTGGCTTTTATAAAGATATTACCCCAAAAATATAGAGAAGGTCCACATCTAGATGTTTCCTTTTCTCAGGTGGGACAGATCAGATCGTTTCTCCTTTGAGCCTTCCCTGGGGAGTTGTGTCAAGTTGAGGCTCTGCTGGGCAAGTCCGTGAGCCTCAGGTGTGGGCTAGGAAGCCGTAAGACTGCTTTCCCTGGTGATCTGCCCTGATGAGGGCATTAAACCTTTCAGAATATTTCTCTCAAACACAAATAGCTTATGTCAGCCTTTTAACAGAAACTGTGAGGCAGACACTGCAATTCCAAATAAATTGTGAAACATTTTAAACATATAGAAAACTACAATCAATGAAAATTCAAAATTGGTATCACTAATGAGTCCCCAAGGGATACCTATCTATATTCATTGAAGTAAAATGTAAACGCTGTGGAGATCAAGCTCTTCACAATTATTAAAATAATATCCACTGGCTTGACCTGAATTGCTGAATGATTTTTGCTTGTTTAAATAAGTTTGTCCTGTTCCCACTATACCAGTTGTTCCCAAGCATGAAAACCATGGAAGCCCTGCAGAGTAGGAAAAGAAGAGGAAATCTGGCACGAGGTACGTGCTTGGTTGCCATCCTGATGAAACAGCTATTAAAAAAAAACAAACAACCACTACTTTGATTAAAGACCAATAAATGTTTCCAATGAGTAAAAAGAATGTTTCTCCTTAGAAATGTTTTCCAGTGAAAGAAACATTTACAATCAGAATTTAAGAGTGGTTATTAGAATATTACCAACTAAAAGAATTTCTTAAGCTTTTACTTTGCCAGTATAAAAATGGCCTCTAGACCTTCATTTTTACTGATGTTGGAAAATGGACCTGACTTGAAAATTGATGAGTTTTATTAGCTACCACAGAGTTTTGAGAGTGGTGGGTATACCGGGGTACTCTGGTTTCCAGCCACAGAAACCAACTCTGGATAACTTGGGCTAAAGTAATTTATTAATAGACGGTGGTTTAACGGGGTACCTGGGTGGCTCAGTCGGTTAAGCGTCTGCCTTTGGCTCAGGTCCTGATCCTAGGGTCCTGGGATCGAGTCCCGGGAGTCCAATGTCAGGCTCCCTTGCTCCTCCCCCCTGCTCATGCTCTCTCCCTCTCTGTCAAATAAATAAAATCTTAAAAAAAATAAAGAAGGTGGGTTAACTCACAGAATGGAAGGAAAATCCAAATGCTAGAAATGATAGTATATTCAGGAGGAAGGAGGGTCAATTGCTAAAGGAATCGAGATGGTAAGAACCGTGATTTTCTGGCTTTTCTGATTATTTATGGCTTTTTTCTGATTTTGAGGCTTTTTCGGCCCCACGGTTAGGATGAATCCTCTTCAACTCCTCTCTTTTCTTGTGTCACTGAATTCTGATTCCTGGGACTGCAAGTCTCGTTGGTCTACCTGGGGTCTGGCCATTGCACTTAGATGGCTGTTGAATGGGAGTGGGTGTGGGTCAGGCAAAACAACAGGTAACTGCTGCCGTCTGTATTCAGTATATATGTGTAAGAAAAAAAGATGTAGAATGACCCCTGGGATAGTAACTGTTATGTTTATAACACAGGCCAAGTGGAGAAGCAGTGTTCTCTGGGGTGCCATAGCATCCTTCATCAGATGTGAGGAGTTTAGTGATTCTGGCGGGGGTGGGGACAGATCCAGCCTGATAGTGACTTATCATGCTTTTGTAGCTTGGTGAACATGTCGAATTCTCTTCTGAAAGCTGCACAGTGGGGTACAGACTACCTATACTTGAACAAGAAGCCCAGCTTCTCTGGGGTGTGCACGCTCCTCTTCAGTTCAAACCCCCGGGGCCACCCCCCAGTGACCTGCAAGGGAATATCAGAGGTAAATCAATGAGTACTTGCCTCTCCTTTCATGCCTCAGTATAGACAGACCATCTCTGTATTCACTAGGAAAATGTCAGAGTGCCTCTCTCAGTCCTCAGCATTCCAGGACCAAAGCACCACTTGTCACGGTTCATCACCCCCTCCTCCTTGACACACTTAGCTTTTGGCCTCTGGAATTTCACCCTCTCCTAGCTTCTCCTTCTCTCCCTGGCTGCCCCTTCTCATCCTTTGTCGTGTCTTCCTTCCCCCCCGACTCCATAGTACTGGGGTGCTCAGCTCCGTCCTTTCTGCCTTTTCTCTTCTTCATCTGCTCCATCTCCCTAAGGATGCCATCCATCCCGATGCTTTGAGGGCCATCTACGTGCTGCTGACTCCCACACGGCTCTCCGAACTGCTGTGTCTTACTCCCCAGTCTACATCTCCACTCAGATGTCTGTTGGCATCTCAAACTTAACGTTCCCTTCATCCTGTCACCCACAAGGTAGCTCCTCCCTGAGTCTCCTCAACTTCATTATTGCCAACTGAGGACTTACAGTTATTCAGGCCCCAAACCTTCTCTCTCTACACCCCACCTCGGGTCCATCCCTGAGTCCTGCTGGCTTTACGTTAAAACACACCCAGACGCTGCCATGGCCACCACCTCTCACCTGGATTATGGCAGGCTCCTAACCGCTTGCCTGCTTCAGTGCTTGCTCACCTTCATTCTAATCTTGAAACGGCAGCCAGACTGATCCAGCTCAAACGAAGGTCACCTCATTCCTCTGCTCCGTGCCTACGGCAGCTGGTCCATTCCACCAAGTTGCATGAACAGCTGTGATCCGCCTCTGGTTTCCCAGTGACCCATCAGCTTAGCACATTCACCAACAAAGATGCCTAAATTTGAAAGGTAAAGTCTATCAAAGTTCTGTCCATCCCTTTTGTTGCTCCCTATGTCTCTCTGAGGAAAAAAAAAAAAAAGTCCTTGTCATGGCCTGTAAGGCCCTGAGCACCTGGCTGCTCTGTTACTTTTCTGACTTCTCCTCTTACTCTTCTACTGAAGCCATTAAAGCCTCTTTTTTTGTTCTTCAAACACATATGGACTCAGTCTCATCTCAAGACCTTTGCATTTGCTGTTCCCCTGTCTAGCATGCTGTTCCTCAGAGAGCTCCATGCTTCCTCCCTGATTCAGGTCCATATTCAAATGTCACCTTCTTAGCGAGGACTTCCTGACCATGCTTTGTACCACTGTGCCCCCACCTTCTCCTGTACTCCGTCTTCCCCGAGCTGCTCTGTTTTTCTTCATTGCTATCATCATCTAACATTTTATTCTTTACCTTGCTTGCTTGCTGTGTACCATCAGTATAATACCTTTGAGCTCCACCAAGACAGGGATTTTTGTCCGCTTTGTTTGCTGCTTTATTGCCAGTGCCTAGAATAGTGCCTCGCATACAGCAGGCACTTTAAACATTTTGGTTTAATGAATCAATGAGCGAAAATAGCACTTGGGAACCCTGTCTAATCTCAGTTATAGTTAAAAACTGTCTTATGAAAGTGGTAATCCTAAAATAAGGCAATCAAGTGGATTATTTATAAAGAATTTGTGAGTGTAATTCTAAATTTTGGCCTTTTTTTTTTTTTTTTGAAGATTTTACTTATTTATTTATTTGACAGAGACAGACAGCCAGCGAGAGAGGGAACACAGGCAGGGGGAGTGGGAGAGTAAGAAGCAGGCTCCCATTGGAGGATCCCGATGTGGGGCTCGATCCCAGGACTCTGGGGTCATGCCCTGAGCCAAAGGCAGACACTTAACGACTGAGCCACCCAGGCGCCCCTAAATTTTGGCCTTTTGAATCCATGATAACAATGTTTAAAATATCTGAGAACCATGTCTCTACTTTCCCACCCTTCAAACTTACAAAATTCTCATGACTTTTGTGAGACCATGCAATGCTATTTATAGTGGTCTGTTGAATTGGCTTTGCTTTAACTATATGTTAGCATATCCAAAAAAGTTCTCATAGCAATTAGTGACTGCAATTATTAATAGAAACTGTAATAGACTTTAGACTCTTATTCCCAGAAGCTCCTCTGTGCTGCACCATAAATACATTTGAAGCAATTTTGATGAATGGGTAGCTAGTTTGTATTTAAATTTTCATCTGAATGGGAATAAATAATGGGAAGAACAGAGACCAAAATAGCTTGGCTCCCTACTCAACAGATATACAATAACCTTATAGAAAAACACACACACAAAACCCTCAAATTTCTCAAAAGACTTAATCTTTTAAGAGAAATCTATTTGGGCAATGATGAATATATGAAGGGAATAGCAACTGAGAATTCTAGATCTTCATTAAGTTTCACTTGTGGATACCCCGTAATTTGAGAGATCAGAGGTTCCAAGCTTGTAGATGTCAATGTAAATGTTTTCAGGTGTTGATAGAATTGCTCAAGTGTTAGGGATAAGATTTAAAAAGAAATTTCCCACTCTATTTCTAATATATTTGGATACTTTATGAGCCTTTGAAATGAGAGGAGACTTAAAGCTTCGGGAGTTCTGGTGATGGATAGCATGTAAGCTCAGGAGACTGGCTGGCTTCATTTCTGGACTTTGCATTTTCAAGCTGTGTGGCCCTGAGCATGAGACCTCACCTCTCTGTGTCTCAGCTTTCTTTTTGGAAAAATAGCAGTGATGGTGGTGTATCTGTCTCATAGGTTTGTTATGAAACGTCAGTGAAATGGTAATATAAAGAGTAACACAATGCCCGGCACAGACAATAATGTTAAGTATTATCGTTGTACTTTCTGATTTCTTTCTGATTTTTCCCCCTGTGAGTAAATAGATCCATACTTACAATTATAGGATTTATAATTTTTTTCTTATTCTCATAACATTATGTGATCATTATATTGACATTTTTCAAAAACATTAATGGCTGCATAATATTCTGTTCTGTGCTTGTAGCATAATTTATAAATGTGTATGTTTGACATTTTTGGCAGTCATTTGTTTTCAGTGATACAAACTCTATGATGAATATCTTGCGTTCTTTCAAATTTTGGCAAAGCACTTTCCCCCAAGTTGTGGCTTTATTTTTATTTTTTCATAAATGTTTACATGTAAATTATGTCAATGAATTTATAAAGACAGATATATCTTTCTTTGGCTTTCTCATTTTGCTTTTGTACCTGGGGAGTCTTTTCCTACTTAGAGACTAAGTAAATATTCACATAAATATTTTCCCTACTTTATTATGTTTTAAGTAGTGGATTATAATAACTTGCATGCATCGTTAAGTGTGCTGAGCTCATTTGTTTATGTTTCTTTTCCTGTGGGGCACGTGGCTCCCCTTGATCCACAGAGGCGCTCTCTGTTATTACAGTAACTTTCTGCCATTACCTGTTTTGTCTTAGCTGCCACCAGAAATGCTCTTGAGAAAGCTGTTCCATGTACCGTATGGATTGAATTACTGCTACTGATTACAGTGGTTGAGTGCAAATGCCTGGTGCCTTTACTAAAGTCTTTGGGGGACCTCTGCTTCTTTTAACAGGGTCTATTTCATTCTCCTGCACAGAATTTTTGGGGGGATTCTAATAGTCTCAGTTGTGAAACACCACGGGATCAGAAAAACTGCCGACGTCATGAGTGTATGCTTTTGCTGATGGTACCTGTTTTGGGGTGCTTCTCTTAAAGCATTTCTATCTAAACTTACAGCACATGTATATTATCTCATACCCACATACATTAGCAGTGTGTGAAGCATCTGCCTCTTTATCAGAGAAAAGATGGATAAGCCGGAAAGTGAACATAAAAGAAATGCAAACTGTACAGGGTTCTCATTCTTTCTAGTTTAGCCCTCAAACTACTCCTGTTGCCCTCCACTCTTACTGTGTCTTGTAAGCCCCTGTCTGGTGGTGATGCTCTCATCATGGCCTTCTCTTTTCGTAAATCTAGTGATATCAAACCTCAGGAATCCTGAATGGATGACCGCCACCTCTGTTCCAGACAGAAGTCAGGTGACTGCTGCCAGTCATTGTGACATGGCACCTGCCCATCCCTCACCCATGTTTCAGCCTTATCAGGGCTTCTCAGTGGGACAGTGCTGCACCTCTTTGCCCTGTAATTTGAAGAAATGCTCAGTGGGAAACTTTGCAAACTTTAGTTGTGAGATCCAATGACATCTTTGATATTGTCCTCAGGACTGAGCCCTTCAGCTAACTCTGAGCTCTTGTAAGCAATCTATGTTTTTATCCACAAATATGCATGCATACACGAATGGGTTCAGACTATACCTACCACAGTCGGCTTTTTTTCACTCTGTTCTGTGTTTTCAGTATCTTTACATGCCAGTAAATGCAGAGCTTTTCATTTTTGTTTAGTGGCTACATACTATTGCGTTGTATGGGTACATATAAATATCCTTAATTCCCTCTACGGTTCGTGTTTGGGATAATGTAGACAACAATGCAAGAAAGTTTTTTCATGTATGTTCACTATTCACTCACTGATGCCTAAATACTTCCACAGTATAAATTGCTAGAACTGAAACTTTGGGTTCAAAATTTATTTTTTTTTTATTTTATTTTTTTAAAGATTTTATTTATTTATTTGACAGAGATAGAGACAGCCAGCGAGAGAGGGAACACAAGCAGGGGGAGTGGGAGAGGAAGAAGCAGGCTCATAGAGGAGGAGCCTGATGTGGGGCTCGATCCCGGAACGCCGGGATCACGCCCTGAGCCGAAGGCAGACGCTTTAACCGCTGTGCCACCCAGGCGCCCCGGGTTCAAAATTTATTAATAACATTAAGATATTGATACCTACTGCTAAATTTTCCTCCAAAAAGATGACATTAGTTTACATTTTGTTCAGGAGCCCATCCATCCATACACTCACAGGAATGCTGGGTGATATAATGCTTTTTAGTCTTTGCCAAATGTAAAGGTTTGAAAAATAGCATTTTATAATTATTTTTATTTTTTTGATTACTAGAGAGATCAAATACTGTTCTTATATCTTGTTATTTATTTGTGTGTGTGTGTGTATATAAATTATCTCTCAGATCATTTGCTCATTTTTCTCTTTTTTTTTTTTAAAGATTTTATTTGAGACAGGGAAAGAGAGAGAGTGTGAGCGAGAGAGCACGAACAGGTAGAGCAGCAGAGGCAGAGGGAGTAGCAGGCTCCCCACTGAGCTGGGAGCCAGACTCGGGACTTCAATCCCAGGACCCTGAGGTCATGACCTGAGGCAAAGGCAGACCCTTAACTGACTGAGCCACCCAGGCACCCCTCATTTTTCTGTTTTAGAGTTCCTCTTTTTCATATCGAATCAAAGAAATCTTTGTTAATATTAGTAAATCCTTTGTGATGTATTTTATGAGTATTTTTCCCCAGTTAGTCCTTCATCTTTTGATTTTTATGTAATCAAACCTATCAGTTGTTTCCTTTATACAGAGTGAGAATGACACAGTGTTCGGTAGTATGGTCTCTGGAGTCAGACATGCCTGGATTCTAATCCTAGCTCTGCAATTTTTTTTTTTTAACAGCTGATTCAAGTTATTTGTGGTAGTTTTATGCTATAAAGTCTCTGCAAACACTGGGCAAATACTAAACCATTGTTCCTGGAGGAAATGTAGAGTTAGATTTCCATGAGCCTGTGGTCACAATTTCATCAACTGATTAATACACAACCATGTTTTATGTGTGTTTCTATTTAAAGATATGTTGTTTAACATATATTGCTGATTCATTAGCATTGAACTCCTGGCCTGCGGCACTGTAACTCATGCATGAATGTACTTTCTTCATAAGGCACATCATAGCCTTCTTACACTTAGGGACACTAGGTAGCACTTCAGTACTATGGTTGGGGGCCATTTTATGCAGTGAAATCGCAAACAAAAAGCAGAAAAATGTGAAAAAGGGGCACGAAATAACTCTTGAAAAGGGTACTTGTTTACAATACAAGAGCAGAAATAGGAAGATGGAGTGTTGCTTTGTTTGACCTGGGAATGGGTGTGTCAGATGGCTCTTTTTTCTTTTTTTGGCTATTCTGTACATGTCCCTGAATGATGACTATGAAACTTGGTTTGGGGGTTGCACATACATTTTAGCAAGTAGGTGAATTAACAAGGGATTGTGAATAATGAGGGCTGGCTGTATACACTGCTAAGGTCATTTTTTTTCTGTGTAAAAGGAAAACGGACATTAAAATGATATGACAATAAATAAGATAATGTATGTTTGGTATGTAGTAAGCTAGTCACTGTTAGCTGCGTTTGGTGTATGGTATCTGCCTTCAATATTATGAATATAAAAAGTTTCATGAACCCTCAGATTACAAAAACATTCTTATATTCTATCTCCTAGTACTTTAAAAATGTTTAGTTTTTGCATGAAACTGTCAAATTCATTTGTAATTCATTCTAGGAAGAATTCATCTAAGAAGAATGGTACTGATCTAATTTTTCCCTCTATGTTCTGCCAGTTTTCCCAGTACCATTTATTGAATAGAACATTTTTCTCCCACTAATTCTTAAGTATTCTTTAGTATAAGTGATCTTTTAAATTACGTCTTCTAACTGGCCATTTCTAATACATAGGTATGATACTGATCTTTGTATATTTTATATGGAGGCATCTTACGGAACTCCGACTATTCTTACAAATATTTTGGAGGGGTTGATTTTCCCCTATTTTTAGGAAGCATTTTTAGGCATTTGAAAATGAATAGGGTGGAATGGAGGAAGAAGGCAGGTTGTATACGAACCAGAAAGGGGTCAGAACAACTCAATTTTACATCTTGCTGAGTAAAGTTTATTTCCAACAGGACAGTAAGGCAAAAATAGTACACGGAAACTTTAGAACACGTGAATGAGAGGGGTTTCAAAAACTTAGCTTGTTATTCTTATAGGCTTTTCTTTTGTGAGTTCAAACGCCTCCATTTTATGGATGGGAAAACCCAGATGGTAGGAATACTCACAACAGATAAGACAGCAAAAATGCCAGCATTAATTGAGCTCTCATTACTATGTGCAGGGCCCTTCTCTAAACCCTGTGTGGAATTAACTTATTTATTCTTAGGAGAACTTCACGGGGTAGATACTCATATTATTCCCACTTTACAGTTGGGATAATGGAGGTGCAGGGGGGGTATTGAAACCTACAAAATGTCAAACAAAATCAGTTCTCTTCTTTCCAATTATTCTGAAATTTTAATTGAATTTCGTATGACTGGCTTTTTATATTTCCATAAAAGCATGACAATTCATATAAAATTCTTTTAAATGTTAAGAGATTTTACACTTAATTCTTCCCTCGACCTCTTGGGAGCAGGTCCTGCATCCTCAGCCCCGGCACTTGGCTGCAGCAAATGTGGGCTGTTCTGTTTTTAGGCAAAACGTAAAAAGTTGACATCGTTTAGCATTTTTAGTCGATCATTTCCATCTTTTTTTTTTTTTTCCCATCTTTTCTAACTGGCTTTAAGTAGTCAAGGGCCTCTTATCTCAATTTGTAAATGAATTACAGAAATAGTCTAGTGAAAAGAATTACTAGATGGTTAGATTTGAACAAGGAAGCAGTAATATCCTTTGCCTTGTTGGATCTCCGAAGAGATTTAATTTCGTCTTCTTTACGTTTACTTACCTTTGTAAATTTATTTCACATCTTAATATCTCTTTTTTCTCTCTCCTCTCTTCATTATATATTTAATTTTTAAAATTTTTTGAAGATTTTGTTTATTTATTAGAGAGAGAGAGAGAGCAGCAGCAGGGGGTAGGGGCAGAGGGAGAAGGAGAAGCAGACTTCCCCTTGAGTGGGGAGCCCAATGCGGGGCTCGATCCCAGGACCCTGAGATCATGACCTGAGCCCAAGGCAGATGCTTAACTGACTGAGCCACCCAGGCATCCTAAAATAAAAATGTTTGTGAGGAGTTTGTAGTTTGTAAACAACTTCAAAATATATATACTTGAAAATAAAACCAAATGGCAAGTGTAAATACCAATAATAAATGATATGACAGGACAGTGGCATGAGCAACATGAGCTATCAAACTTTAGACAAGAGAGAAGCCCTTCTGATTCAGAGTAATCAGAGATGGTTCAGAATAGACTTTGAAGTTTAGAGTTCTGATAAAAGGAAAAGAGGGGTAAATGGTACGTTAGTCCTGAGAAGGGGCACAAACAAAGTAGTACTGTTGAGACTTGTAGGGAAGGTTTAGTGAAGAGTAAGCGTTCCTGGTGGAGGTGAGGAGTTATTGAAATGAAAGGCAAGATGTGGGGCTGATTTGGGCAAGTTTGGCTTGATGAGCCTGGTACATCAAACCGAGGCATTCCTTTTGTCTTTGGGCAGTAGGGAGCCCCTGCAAGTTTATTGGCTGGGTGGTTGTACCTTGAAAGCCTTGAAAACCTAACGGTTTTCTGGGAGTCTCCTGGACCTTGAGGGAAGAAAAGGCCTGTTTGATCTGAGGACAGCTGGTGGGTGTGCAGCTTTGGGGTTGCCTGGGGAAGTGCAAACAATTGCCCAGATAAACTGGTATTTGTGAGCCAGAAGGTGACAGAGGCCCCTCATGTCCATGGGAAGTGTTTCAGCTTCTTGTGGGGCTGTGTAAAGTAGACCGGGGTGGTGGAAGCCTGAGGAAGGGAGACCAGATATTAGGCTACTAGTGTTAATAAAAGGGGAGTCATCTAGCAGAGCGGAGAAGAGTATGACTAGTTGTTTGGTCTGGGTGTGTTACAGTCCTGCGGCTACCAGTTAATTCTAAGCTTCAGTATTCTCATCTGCAGAGTAACGGCACTCGTCTCTCAGTAAGCGTTTGCGAAGGGCCAAGCCCATTATCTGGCATAGCGTAAGCACTGAATTTATATTAGTTGTTCCTGGGGTGTTGGCAATGAGGAGGCTGGGAGAGGTTACAGGGAATTATAAAGGAAGGATAAAGAGGCTTGATTGATTGGGCGTCGGGGCAAAAACAGAAGATAGGACCAGCAATTCCCCCAACATCTGAGTTGAGGAAGAAATGGTGGAAACAGTGGCATCTGAAAGGAGAAGTTTCAGAAAGATGTGCAGATTCTTAGGTTGTGGGTTCATTTTGCCTATTATTTTCCTTCAGGGGAAAGATGTGTAAGTTACTCTAGGACAACCAGATTTTCCAAAATGGGCGGCTTGTGGTTCATTCAGTACCTGTGTTAGGAAAATAAAGGCAGTTCTGTAGCCTAGGTTCTGGTATATTTATCTCTAATCTGAGGCATTCATCTGTACATTATAAAAAGAATCGCAGTGGATTATTTTTTTGTATTTTAAATCCTTATTGTCATAGGCTATGTACAAAATAAATAATTTTTCTTAATAAATTCTAAATCTGTTATTTTGATGTGGTAAACATAGATATAGGTAGGAATAATTCAAATGTCGGGAATAGGAAAAGAGCAAAGAATATTGATTTAGATCAAGTAAGTTCTTACTTTCGTTCATGAAATTAATAACTTTAAATAATTTCAAATTTTAATTTTTGATGTAAAATAAAATTTTCCCCAAATATTGAGTACCGTTCACCACAGTGCTCTAGATTCTGTAGGTTTTTGTGAAACAAAGGACTCTGTGCTGGCAGGGAAGAGAAAGGGTCTGGGGATTGGATTGATCCAGCCAGGTGAGTAGGGAAATATGTGAATAAAATGTGTTATCATTGCCATTAATGTCGAGATTAATTTTCTATGCCCAAATGGATTATTTAGAATGGAGCCCTGGCCTCTAAGATACCAAGAGACCAAGAATCAAAATATGGGACAGAGTCCTTAAATTACATAAAAATGATGGTTTCATTATGCTGTTTCTATTCAAAGACATGATTTTATGAGCATAACAGTACATATTCAGTTTTATTTATTTAGTTTGTCATTTAAAAAGGCTGTAATGTATTTTCTACCAAGTATAGATGAAAGTGCTCAGGGCATCCATTTTATTCATGTGGACCAAGGCAATTCATTGATTTTAAATTCTGGGTTCTCTTCAGCATTTCTTGTAATATATTAAGTTTTTACATTAATGCACCTTGTGTTTAAGTAGACTCTGAATATATTTATAAGCACCATTTCTAAAAAGCCCTATAATTTTGATTGAAAAATAGATGTCATAAGACAGTTTGAAAATTTTGGCCCCAAAGTCCAGAAAAGAAATGAGTTCTCTGGGGCACCTGGATGGCTCAGTCGGTTAAGCATCTGCCTTCAGCTCAGGTCATGATTCCAGGGTCCTGGGATCGAGGCCTGTGTTGGGCTCCCTGCTCAGGGGAGAGCCTGCTTCTCCCTCTCCCCTTCCTACTCCCCATGCTTGTGCTCTCTCTCTCTCTCTGTCTATCAATTACATAAATAAAATAAAATAAAAAAAGAAATGAGTTCTCTGGCCATGAGTTTGAGAAGTGTAGTGTGTTTACATAAGAATGTGTTTTAATAACATTTCTATGTATAATAAGACTTTACTTTTTTATAGTGCTTTGCAGTTTTCAGTGTGGCTTCAAATAAATTATGTGTTTCTCACAATAAATCTGTGAGGTAGCAATATTATCCTTATTTGAGAGATGACAAAACCTAAGTGCAGAAAGAGTGGGTAACTTGTCCAGAGTCTCATGACCTATAGCTGGTGGAGCTGGTGTGCCCGCCCATCTCTGGCTTTAAGTCCCTGGCTATGTCCCTCTCAGTGTGGCCTCACTCAGCATTGCTCCTGTAGTGATCCCATTCTACAGAGGACTAAATGAACTCAAGTATTTGAGAATGCCTTGGGGACTCTAAAGTGGTCACTTTACGTAAAGATGAATGAAATGGCAGAAGGGAAATGTCTGTGTCTGTGCCTTTATTTTTTACATTAAGTTTTGGATTATGAAAAGAGGAGAGCAAATTGAAAGTTTCTAAATCTCTACACAGCCCCCGGTTTAGGTGCCAATGACTTGAATAATTTATTTAGTGGACCTAGGAGTGACTATTGTGATAATCGTCGATTTTGCCCTCAGTCGTCGGAGTAGATGAGGTATTACTGCTTTAGGTGACATCATGTGATGGTGGTTGGTCCTAGCTGTGAGACCTCCCTAAGGGCCTCTTCCTGCAAGCTCTGATCTAGGAGAGAGACATAGCTCGATCCTCAAATTGGGTGTAATTCATGTTGTCAAGTCATCTTCACCCCACTGTTTGGGAGATTAACCATTTAATCATTTTTTAGATTGATACTGATCACAGAAATAAAGATGTATTCAGATCTCATTTGCTTCTACCTCAATATCCAGGACTAAGGACTTAGTATCTCGATCTTTCTTAGTTATTAATAGTTGAAGAGTATGAGTCCTGTATCTGTAACTTACAATGTTGGTGTAACTTTGAATGAATGGCAAATCACTTAACTGGTCTATAGTTCAGTTTCCTCATCTGAAAGAAGAGAGGGATTAACACACACTTGGCAGGGTTATTTTTCTTTCCTTTATATTTATTGTGAAATATTTTAAACCGAGAGAAAACAAAAAGAATGATTTAACACCAGATGTATGTAACAGATATGAATATCTGTCACATTTGCTCAGATTTTTAAAAGAAATGAAACAATAGAGATATTAAAACTCCTTTTGTCCCCAACCCAGTGTTACTCCCACCACAACCCATGTGACCTACCTGGGGATAGCAGTGGGCTTGTTGCCCACAGGGTTATTCTGATTTAAAAAAAAAAAAAAGAAGAGGTAGCGTCTTTGAAAACTCCTAACCTAAGGAACCCACGAACTTCACTAAGCCTTTGTTCACCTATTTATACACTGGGGATTACAATATTGGCTTTACTTATCTCAGAGGGTGACCGATCATTAGGTGAAAATGTTTTGTAATCTGCAAAGTGATTCATAAATGCAGGGCATGGTTACTATTATGTAGTTTTAAGGTCTGTCTTGTGATTGCAGTTGGTTTGGAAAAAAAGCTGGTGTGGGAAGAGATCATAAAGCAAAGACAGGAAAGAGAAGGAGCAGAGAGAGAGAGGCAATGAGAGAAAAGAGAATGGGAAGGAAAGAGAGAGGAAACTGGCAGAGATGGGGTGGGGGCAGGGAAATTGCCTTATTGTTCCCATCACTGGCTTACTTCCACCTCCCGTTCCAGGAGTTTTTGTCTCTAACCCACCTAACAGAGCTGGCCTTTTTTTCAGCCTTACTTCACTATCTTCTTTGGTTTATGGTACTATGTCAGTAGAAGGTCTAAATGATATTATATATTATTGACAGTTTTACCTTATTTTCACAGGCACATTCAGAAGGTTTTTTTTTTAATATCACCTGAAGTAATCATAATAGTTTTCTTTAATATAAAAATGAAGTCATAAATTTTCACTTTCATTTACTTTTTTATCTTTTCTGGTTAGATTCTCATTTCAAAAGGTATTCTGTGACTTTCAGACTAAGTCTGAGTTGTCCTGCTGTGTTTTGGTAAAGACAGACCCATAAGTTCATTAGTCCACCTATCTAATATATTATATATATTATTTATATTATATTCACATACACATATATGCATACACACATGTGCACACACACTTACAATGACTTCTGAGTGGAATACCCAAAGAAATCTTTAAAATGTCTTTTGGGAAGTGTCCTCTTCTCCCCTTTGTGTCGTGAACATTCTGTGTTATCCAGAGCTGAAATCTCCTATTGATGAGGTGCGTCTGGGCAGGGATTTTGTGGCAGGCCACCTGTTTGTGGCAGACATAGAGGCACATCACACTTGCTGGTGGCTGGAAGGGCAAGCAAAGAGCATAAGGAACAAAGACAGGGAAGACCTGCAAGGAGAGTGGGGATGGCAATGTGGCAAGACAAAGGGCAAAGTCTGGCAAGTGGTAAAGGGGTGTGTGTGTGTGTGTGTGTGTGTGTGTGTGTGTGTGTGTGTGTAAGAGGAATGCATGGGAGGGGTCAGAGGATGAGGCTAATTATGAGGAGTGGAAGGAGCCCGTGTGTAGTTGAGTTCGGGTGAAGGATAGCAGTGAGCAGGGAGGAGGGTGAGGATATGGTAAAGGGGAAGATGTTTTGTTTGTTTGCTAAAGGGTATTGTTTTCTATAACCAACTGTGGGAGGTTGAATGTATTAGGGATTAAATAAAAGAATCCAGAAATGAAAAAGTAAAGAAGACAGAAATAAAAGAAGGCGGGTAGATCATTTTTCAGAAAGAAGAAAGAGAACTTTGGGAAAGTCTTCCACCTAAACGTTTTAAAATAAGGACTAACTTTTATTCTGTGGTCATGAGGAGAGGGACAGAAAGACCCATTCCAGTGGTGTTTAGGGCACTCAGAATTTAGATAATAAGATTACTAAAAAATAGCTAATATTTACTTCATGCTTCTTAGAGATACTTTGTTAAGTACTTTATATACATTTTCTCTTTTAATTTTCACAACAACCCTTTTTTGAAATGCTATTTATGCATATTTTACACATGGAGAGTTTGAGGCATGGAGAGAATAAGTGACTTTCTAAGATGATAGAGTTAGTAAGTGGCTGAGCAGAATTCAGGTCCAGGGGAATGATTTCTAGAGCTTGGACTCACAATCCTAAATTACTTTTGATGCATTTGTCTCAAAGCAAAAACAACAACAAAAACCAAAAATACCCCCCCCCCACCACACTCCACAAAAAACAGTTCAGAAACTAGTTCAGCAGCTCATTGTGCTTATATTTGCCTTGCTCTTGAGCTTATAAGACTACACCATTTTCCACTATGCATGAGGGAATTACCTAGCACCTGGTGAGTACATTACTCAATCAGCTAGCTTCTTTTTCTTTCTTTCTTTCTTTTTTTTTTTTTGTCTTATCTTACCCATTTTATTGTTTATGAGCTGCCACAAGAATATAAATGATTGCAAACAGGGTAGGCAGGGACCTAAATTCATTAGTTTGTGATTCCTGAGTCTTGGTTTAGTTGCTCCACGAGTAAAGCAAAAATACATCAAGGTATTTCTCAGATGGCTATTGCTGACCATAAATTTTAGATGGTTTTTTTGAATTTTTTGAAATCTGAAGTGTAGTAAAATCATACAGTTTGGGGGGAAATGGGTTAGTTCTTCATCAAGACCTGGGACTGTTGTCCCATCTTAATTCTTAATTTTGTCTTCTCTCCAAATTGTCATCCATTTACCTTAGCTAGCCAAGAACACAGGGGTCTATAACAGACATGTTTTCTATTCTTGTATGTCTTGCACAAGCAACATTTTAAATTCCCCTGTTCGTTAGCACTTTGCTGCTCAAACACATAGTCCACATTTGTGTTTAAAGAAATTCATCTGCTCTAACAATTTGCATATCCTGTTTGTGCATGCTCACCTCCCAAACATCAGCTACCCATATGAGTTTACCCAAGTTCGTTAGTGATTTCTATAGGGTCAAATTAGCTTTATGTAAAGAAAGCACCTTAGAGCAGTGTTCCTCCTTAGTTACGTTCGCTCTGCCATTTCTAATTCTTCGGGAAATAGTTTACAGTAATTTCTCTCTATATAAAGAAGGACTTGGGGAACCAGAGCAGAGTGTTAACTTTGCTGACTCATAGGAATCTTCATGGCAAACACACACATGTACATACACAGGCATGGATATACACATGCACAAATATAGATGAAGATAGGTAGGCACATTTAATATAAGCTTTATTTATTTTTCCATAGCATTTGGTCACTGTAATCCTGCTTTGGGAACCAGTTTTATTTAGCAAGGATCCTACTATTTTATTCATTGTTATTCGTTCACTCATCAGATATGCCAGGAACTTTCCACCCTTATGGACATTATAGCCAAGATGGGGGAGTCAGAAAATAATAAGTAAATAAAAAGTATAGAATGTTAGATGAGAAAAATAAAACTGAGGGGGAGAAAAAGCCAAGGAAGAGGGACAGGGAAGGGGGGAGTGGGGAGGAAGGCTTCACCTTGAGAAGATGATTTTTGAGTAAAGACTTGAAGATGAGGGAGTGAGCTCTGCAATGATCTGGAGGAAGAGTTTTCCAGGGAGAAACAAAAATAATCACGGGGTGCCTGGGTGGCTTAGTCGGTTGAGCATCTGCCTTCAGCTCAGGTCATGATCCCAGGGTCCTGGGATCGAGCCCCATGTGGGGCTCCCTGCTCAGTGGGGCACGTGCTTCTCCCCCTGCCTCTCCACCCCCGCCCCTGCCCCACTCACTGCACTCTCTCTCTCTCTAAATAAATAGATAATTAAAATCTTAGAAACAACAAAAGGAAACAAAAAAAAAATCACATAGGAGCCTGCCTCTGTATTTGAGTCACAGCAAGGGTGGGTACTGTGTCTGGGTGGGACAGCAGAGGGAGGTGAGGAAAATGGGGGAAAGACAGAGCCACTAACATAGAGTTTCATGGGCCTCGGTATGGACTTGAGTGAAAGGGAACCTTGTGAAGGGTTTTGAGCCAAGGAGTAACTCCATTGAATTTATTCCTTTAAAAAGGATCATTCTGGGATGCTGAATTGAGAAGGAGCTGAAGGTAGCAGAGATGAGACAGGAGGCCACTGTAACAATGTGGTTGGTAAAGGACAGGGAGTTGGACCGGGTGGTATCAGATTTTAATGTTTTGAACAGACATGGGGTGGGGAGTAGGGAGAAGTCAGGATGGCTTCAAGAGCTCTGTCTTGAACGACTTGGGGAATAGAGTTGTCATTTATTGAGATGGAGAAGGTGGCAAGAAGAGGAGGCAGAGTCTAAGGAGCTTGGTTTGATGTTAAATTTCGGGGAACTGTTGGGACACGTGTAGGGATTTCTAGTAGATATTTGGATGTAAAAGTCTGGAATTAGGGGGAGAGGTCTGGGCTGGGAATATAAATATGGGTGTTATCTGTATGTAAACGGTATCATTAGGAGTGAGTGTGGTTAGCAGTCCATGGAATTTACTAAGTAATGCAGGAAGGAAAGGAGCAGTGAGTGATTAGGGAAAAATGAATGGGCTGTGTGTTGCGAGGTTTGTGTGACTTTCAACAAATCTCTATTTTCAGACTCAGTTTTCCTTTTTGTAGAATGTGGAAGTAAATAGTCTCAGACATCTCTTTCTTGAACTAAATGGTAATGATCTCTAGAGCTCTGGTCATTTCTACAATATAAAGTTTAAAGTTTCTGATTTTTTTCAGTTTTCAGGCTGTGGATCTCAGCTAGTTTAATCTGGGTTCAGTAAGATTATTTCTGAGAACTATTATATAATGAGTCATTTATGTACAGCTACTCACAGATACTGTCTCTGATGCTAATCTCTGCATTGTCCAAACATAAGATCAGACCGAACGTGCACACATGTGCTCATGCACCCAGACACACATTCTGATAATAATCCCTTTTTATCAATTTGATTTTTGTACCTTCCCATGATCTCACACATGTACACACACACACACACACACACACACACAAACACACAAACAGTCACTGAAATCGAACACATGTTGAGACCGTCACAGCAGTGGAGATTTTCCTACTCTGTGCTCTTTGCTGGGAGGGGGAGGGGAGCTGGTTGGGAGACTGGGGGACCAGTGAATGGTAGAGAATTACCTGTGAGGCTGCTCCGTTCACGTTGGGTAGAAGCATTCTGCTGTACATTGTATTTTCTGTACCTTTGCAGGAAATCAGTCAGAAATCAGACTTTAACTCCTATTTCAGGAATCTCAGCCCATGGATCTTACTATCTTTCCTTGAATTCATGGAAGCCAAACCTCCACCAGATTTTTAAAGTTTCAGGAATGGGGACTGGCACTGGGTCCTGTTCATGACAGAGGATACATGCACTCCCCAAACTGCCAGGGAAAAGTGGCTTACTTTCAGGGGCGGGGAGTAATCATTGATGCTTAATCCAGGTGGACGCTGCTGGGTGCTGCATATGTCTTGTCTTGATTTAGTTAATCCTTATATGAACATGGTGAGGTAGATACTATTTTGTCTGTTGTGTAGATGAGGACCCGAGGCACAAACATCTTAAATTCCTGGCCTTGGGTCATACCAGCAGGGCTGGTAAATTTAGGAATTACTGCTCCGGGGCTTCTGAGCTCATGTTTATCCCATGACACACATTGTAATCCGTGGGGTATAGGTCAGGAGAGCCAGATTAGGAGAGGTGGGTTCTGCCTCGGGGAGTCTGAAGGGGTCCACGTTTTTGCTGGCACTTTACCAGTGTATGCTGTTCTAGTGTTTTCCAGTGCTCAGGGGACAACTGGGCTGTATGTTATTATCCTTCAGACTATTACTAATGCTTTTGCAAATCCACACGAACGTACCTATTTTGCCTTCATGAGGATTTCCTACAGATTTGACGTATGTCCTGTCTGTCATGCAAACGTGTGAGCATTACTTAGCCAGCAATCCAGGAACCACTGTGAAATCTAAAAAGCCCCATCTGAAAATATTCCAATGATTATAAAATGAATACAAATGCGTTTGGGGATGGGAGGGATGTAGGGGAGTGCAGAGGGCCGGAGATAAAGGTGAGATGAGCAGGCATCCCACGAAGGCCCCCACATGGAAAGGTCTACTGTGGTGGTTGAATCATCCCTCTTAGAATTAGGTAACTTTTTATTATAGTTACAAACCAGCAGACTCAATTGTTCTAGTTGCAATCCCTGAGATAATTATTGTACCTCGCTTATTTTTGTTTAGCAAACTAAATAGAAAAAGAATAATTCTTTTCCTTCATATATTAATTTTCTTCTGGAGTGCTGAGAAAAGTTTGAAAAAATGCTTTTTTCACTTGAGACAGATTTCCATGAAGCACTTTTTTTTTTTTTTTTTGACTCCAGGGAACTGAGTTCCAGAAATATTTCCAATGAGAATGGCTTGTGGAAGCCAACGCAAACACCCAGCGCCCCTCCAGTTATACGTCTGCACCATGACTCCTTTACCCTTTTCTGCACGCCGCCAGTTCTCTTTCCTACTTTAGGGCACATTCCTTAGCATCCTGTTACCTGGGCTTACGCCCCCTGTTCCAATATGAAGTATTAATCTTCTCTCTAAGAGAATCCCAAGGCACCAAAAAACCTCCCATTCCTCCTCCTCCTCCCCCCTGTTTTCCTTTTCATGTTTGTCTTGGTCTGTCATTTCTAAGAACAAGTTGTAAAGTTGCCAGGACGGTTCTCTTTTAACACTCCAGTGATTTCATTCTTCTTTGCTCTGGTCCAGGACAACAGTCCATGCCATCTACAGCTTCATCCTTAGTGTCTCCCTCCCTTTCAAGCCTACATTGAAATTTTAGCACTTCCAAGCCTTCTTAAATCCTTGCTAATAACCCCTTGTGGGAGAAGATGTAAACACGGTCTTAGTCTAACACACTTTCATATCTTTTCCTTGTTAACCAAGCTTCTATCCAAAGATTATAGCCTATCAGTATGATTCCTAATTAAAAAGTTTTCAAAACCAGCCCAAAGGAGAGATTTTTCTCCTAAGATTATTTTTTTGTTATACCCAGAAATAATTCTGTAAGGAGAGGAGACTCTTATGTTGTGCCGATTAAGACTCACATTTTTGGGTCATGTTTCTTAAGTTCTGTTTGGCTTTATCCTGGCCTTTTCTTTCTTGGTAGTAGATTGATTCAGCAATATTGTGACTTATTTCCTTATTGAATACTTAGTTCTGATATTAAAGTCAGTTTTACTGTGGTCTTCTGTCTTTTAGGAATCTGTTCATTTCAGGTGGTTGCTCTTTTAGATAAATGGGTGACTCTGATGACTAACAGCAGCGTAAGTAGAAATGACGTTGCAACGGAATTTTTTAACGTACCTGAGGAACCATTAAATGTGCTTGAGGGATGTAGCACTTTATTGTCTATGTAGAATGTAGACAGAGCAATAAGTAGAGGGTGAACTAACATGGGAAAGCCTTAATGCCATTCCACACATATTAAATGCTGGATGAAATATGAAAGAAAAAAATGTAAAGTACACAGTTGAACTTAAAAGCAAGTTAGGGGAGATCTTCAGGTGCCAGCAACAAGAAAGGACCCAAAGACATAGTGGTTAGAAAGAATAGAAGCTACAGAGACCCACAGGGCTATCTGGACCTAACCTATGCCCTGGGAACTGAGAAGTTTAAGTCTGAATCAAGGAATCTGGTCTCTAAACATAAAAGAAAGATGGACCTGAGCTTGCAGCATAAAGTCCAAAGTTGGGATGGAGTCTTCCTGTTCCTGCGTGAGTACCTGAAGATCTCTGCCCAGGAGAGTTGACATGTGACGTGGAAGTAGGCTTCTTGTCCTGGTTCTTGGGTAAAAAAAAAGGTCACTTGAGAGAAACAGAAGCTAAAGTTCACTGGACACGTAGGTAGAGGCCTGAGTCTGCACTGAGCACACTCAGAAATCTAAGCAAGAACGTAGCAGCCAATGATCCTACACCTGATAGGAGTTCGAGAAAGAGACAGTGCCGCAGATGAGGCGGGTGCGATATTCCAAGGGACGATGGCAGAGCATTTCCTAGAATTGGAGAAAGTTTTCAGTCCTTAGGTTGAAACTAGACACCGAATCTGAGTCATAATAGTTTGGATGCCATAGCACCGCAAGGAATTACAAAGGTGTATCCATTCCTCTGTCAATGGAGAAAATAGCCTCAAGTCCTAGCAAACATTTTATTATTTTTACTCATTTTGAATTCTAGAGAAAGGAATTCAATAACTGTTCATGGTAATATGTTAAAACATCTCATAAGAACACCAGGAGGTCATAAGAGATTTGGGGCTGGGAAACATTTTGGATGTCTTTGAATCTACTTATACAGTTTATTCAATTGAAGTCTAGAAAACTTGTTTGGATTACTCAAGGTCTCATGGCTATGGAAAGATAGGACTGGAACCTGGTTAAGATCGAATTAAATAGTATACTATTTGAAAACTATGAATACTGGATACCTTTAAGGGCTGAACACCAGACCACAGAGGCTGGGTGCTTTCCTTTCCTGTGTTTCGTGAGCAGAATAGTCCACCATTAGTGGAAACCTCTTTTATAAAGGATAGCCGTTGGCTTTTTCTTCAGCTAAAAGAGCTTTTCAAAAAAATTATTCTCAATCTTGCTAATTGTTTTCTGGGGTGCTTGAAATTACTGTCCTTGAAAAAAAATCAGCATAAAATACACACGGAAACATTTACTCCTGTCTGTGTGCTTTTGAAATATGGAAGATTTACGTTGTATCCAGATTTATAACTCCTCATCATTTCTGGTTTAGTTCACCAGAACACAAATATCGACTCCTGCCCACCTAGATTTAAGCACACTGATAATCTAGTTATAAAGTCTGTTTGTGGTATATTAATTTTATGTCTAATTATTCATTTTTATATTCCATGTCAGACCTTGTTTTCTTTTCCTTTTTTTTTTTTAAAGATTTTATTTATTTATTTATTTGACACAGAGAGAGAGAGCGCATAAGCAGGGGAGAAGGGCAGAGGGAGAGAGAGAAGCAGGCTCCCCACTGAGCAGGGAGCCCAATGCAGGACTCGATCCCAGGACCCTGGGATTATGACCTGAGCCGAAGGCAGATGCTTAACCAACTGAGCCACCCAGGCGCCCCTCAGACCTTGTTTTCAAAAATATTTGGGACTTCTAGTATTTTATGTGTATTTTGTTCTGTACCACTTCAGACCTTTATTCAGATAGTCTACAGTTGGGAAATGATTGTCAGTGGACTACCAGAAATGATATATGAAGAATATTCTTTTATCCCACTGAAGGAAAATAGGAGTAGATCTCCCCCCCACACACACACACACTTACACTGTTCTCCTCCAAAATGTTTGGTTGGGTGCCTAATAGCATATTTGGCACCTGCACTTAACAACTGAAAGAGATAAAAGTAGGGTATGAATTAAATAAGGCTTGTAGGTTTTGATTATTTTTACCACAACAAATCCACTATAACTGCTAGTTAAGACTACATTCTCATTTGATATTTAGATTGGCATATTTAATATTCTTATATAAAATTCTGTGTGTGTGTGTATTTCCCTCACCCAGTGCCTTAAAAATATGAGCATAATAATTTTGAACAATAATAATTATCAAGAGCACATTCAAACTGCTTTCAGTGAAACCGTGGAGAACATTGTGCGTTGTTAGTGATTGAATCACACTGTTGGAGTTGCCCTAAGTCCTCTTGATGCTTTATGGCAAAGAATGCAATAAGCTATGCATGTGGATTCAAAACCAAACAAACACCGATAACCCTGCAAATCATTATTGTAAGCCTTAGGTAGGGAAATATTTTCATGTTTTCAATAAGCTCTTTGTAGTAAATATGAATTTAGGATACTTTTGAGAGTTTGTCTTCCTTTGGAAGCTTTTTCTTGCCTGACCCACCCACCCCTCCCTACTGATCTTGGAGCACATCTCCCTTTGAAGTCTGCAGGAATCTTGGGGCTTGGATCAATACACAGGATGAGCAAGAGAAGGGGAGGAACCAGGCCTCGGTGATTGGTCCCCAGCAGAAGGCCCACCAGGAGCTGGATGTAGTGATGGCCGTGACATCACTGAAGAGTGTGAGTTCAGTTAATGAGGGGCTAGCAGGGGAAACACCTTTTAATGAGGCCAGAGCCCATTTCTATGTTAAAACACCATTTTCTTCAGGAAGATGGAATTTAAAGAATGATTTTTTTGAAGGAAAAAGGTCTTTTTATCAGTATTTCTTTCATCCTTCTGGAAAGTGTCTGAGACACTAGGGTGTAGGTCTGCATCCTTACTGTTTAAAGAATATAATGATTTAATATATTTTCTCCTGCACTTTTGAATATAAACAGTTGCTTGTGTGCTTTATTAGTGTATGTCTCCCTAACGCTTTATACGGAGAGATACTGGGTCTTCATGTCTCCCTTTGCTTGATATGGATTTATGCATTTGGAATCATTTCTGGTGACATATTTCAAGACATCAGAGACTTTCTTATATTGTCCAGTTTATATCGGAAGAGATAAAGAGACAGAGTGTGTTTAAAGAAAGGTTTAGAACTATTATCAGAAGTATTCATTTTAGTTGGCAGTTGGAAAAGGTTGAGAGCAAGTTGTTAACTCACGATTGCTTAAGTACCAAAGGGTGAACTTTTAAATACATTTGTTTTAAAATGACTGGTGTACAGTATGTTAGCAAAGTCAAGAATCACAGGGACTTGTACATAACTAACATACTTCAGAAAATCAGTTTCTTATATTTCCTGACTTTGCAAATAGACCATAGGATGATATGAAAAATCAGACTTAAGCTCCTCACTGATTCTTCTACTCAACACTTGGCTGCTTTAAACTTCATCAAATAATTAACAAACAAAATCAAGACAAATTGGAACAACACAACCACTGATTTTAAACAAGCCATAGAAATCAATAAATAGCAATAGCACCATATGTAAATTATTTTCTTTAGGATTAACTTAACAGTCGTTATAACAAAGAAATGTTTGGCTCTCCAAATAGGAATGGTATCCGTATGTGTAATATAATAAGTCCATTAGACTTTTAAATATAGGGGCTCTGAAGTCAAAGAAGGCCTAGAACACAGATGCTTGTGGGAGCTAAGTCACATAAGCACACACAAAGGACATAATGGAAACGGTTTCATGATAAGGAGTGTTGGAAAATTTGATAAAGTTCAGGCTAAATACTGGAGTGAAAGGAATATCTCCTTAAAGCAGACTGCTGTTGAAAAAAATTGAGATGAACATAACACCTACCTCCCAAGTGTGATTTATTAGACCTCTGATTTGGTGATATGTAAAGTATCTAAAGTAGTAATTATATCATAATAAGGCAATTAGAAGATTTAAATAAAAGAATGTGGTATTTTATTTCCCCTTAAAAATACATGTTTACCCTCTAGAATATGATTCTTCCCTCTCTTTTGCATTTAGTTATATCCCAAAGACAGTATATTGAAATAGATGTTATTGGCTTATAGTACTTGACTATTAATAGCTGGTAAGTTGATAAATGAGTTGGTGTCAGATTATTTTAG
Source organism: Ursus arctos (assembly GCF_023065955.2). Lineage (NCBI taxonomy): Eukaryota > Metazoa > Chordata > Mammalia > Carnivora > Ursidae > Ursus > Ursus arctos. Next base: position 19,209,485 of record NW_026622985.1, read on the forward strand.
GATTTCCAATAGATCTGATTGCTGGTAGACTTGGAAGAGGACTGGGAAACCTCTGGTTAAAAAAAAAAAAAAAAAAAAAAAAGTCCATATTACCCAAAGCAATCTACAGAGTCAATGCAATCCCTATCAAAATACCAATAGGATTTTTTACAGAACTACAATAAATAATCTTAAAATTCGTATGGAACCACAGAATACTCTGAATAGCCAAAATCTTGAGAAAGAAGAGCAAAGCTGGAGAAATTATGCTCCCTGGTTTCAAATTATACTATAAAGATATATAATCAAAATGGTACGGTACTGGCACTAAAACAGACACATAGATCACTGGAGCAGAATGGAGAGCCCAGAAATAAACCCAACTTATACAGTCAATTAGTGTATGACAAAGGAGGCAAGAATATATAGTGGGGAAAAGATAGTCTCTTCAACAAATGGTGCTGGGAAAACTGGACAACTACATACAAAAGAATGAAACTGGACCAGTTTCACCATATTTAAAAAAAACTCAAAATGGATTAAAAAGCTTAATGTGAGACCTGAAACCATAAAAATCCTAGAAGAAAGCATATGTGTTGGCCATAGCAGTATTTTTCTGGATCCGTTGTCTTGGGCAAGGGAAGGAAAGGCAAAAATAAGTTATTGGGACTACATCAAACTAAAAAGCTTTTACACAGCAAAGGAAACTATCAACAAAATGAAAAAGCAAACTACTGAATGGGAGAAGATATTTGCAAATGATATATCTGATAAGGGGTTAATGTCCAAAGTATGTAAAGAACTCATATACCCTCAACACCAAAAAAACCCAAAAACCAAAACAACCGGATCAAAAGATTGGCAGATGATCTGAATAGACTTCCAAAGAGGACATAGGGATGGCCAACAGACAGACATGTGTCTTAATCACAAGGAACACGCAGATCAAAATCACAATGAGATATCACCTCACATCTGTCAGAATGGCTAGTATCAGAAAGACAAGAAATAACAAGTGTTGGTGAGGATGTGGAGAAAGGAAACCTTCATTGACTGTTGGTGGGATTGTAAATTGGTGCAGCCACTCTAGAAAAGAGTATGGAGATTTCTCAAAGATATCTCAAACTAGATACCAGTAATTCCACTTCTGGGTATATACCCAAAGAAAATGGAAACACTAATTCAAATATATGCCCCTCTATGTGTATTGCAACAATATTTACAATAGCCAATGTATCAAAGCAACCTAAGCATTCACTGACAGATGAGTGGATACAGATGTGGTATATAAATTCAATGGAAAATTACTCAGCCATAAAACAAAGAATGAAATCTCACCATATGTGACAGCATGGATGGTCCTAGAGGGTATAATGTTAAGTGAAATAAGTCAGAGAAAGACAAATGGCATATGATTTCACTTATATGTGGAATCTAAAAATCAAAGCAAACGAACAAACTTTAAATAAAAGAAACAGACTCATGAATACAGATAATAAGCTGGTGGTTTCCAGAGGGGAAGGAGGTGGGGGGATAGGTGAAATAGGTGAAGGGGATTAGGAGGTACAAATTTCCATTTATAAAATAAATAAGTCACAGGAATGAAAAGTACAGCATTGGAAAGGTAGTCAATAATAATGTAATAACTTTGGTGACAGATGGTAACTACACTTAATCACAGTGAGCGTTTCTAAATGGATATAAATGTCAAATCACCATGTTGTATACCTGAAACTAATATAATATTCTAACCTTAACCCTATTCTAGATTTAGCATTTTTTAAAAGGTCTTATTTATTTATTTGAGAGAGAGAAAGCATGAGTACGGGGGAGGGGCAGAGGCAGAGGGAGAAGCAGACTCACCACTGAGCAGGGAGCCTGATGTGGGGCTCAATTTCAGGACCTTGAGATCATGACCTGAGCCAAAGGCAGACATTTAACCAACTGGGCCACCCACATGCCCCTAGATTTAACATTTTATATACCTTCTTTTGGATAACTAAATGTATACTGCTAAATTTTTTCATATCTTAGTTTATCATGAATTAATAGTAGTTTGACTTTTCCATACATTTCTTGAAATTTTACTTTAGAATATGGTTTATTTTATAGAATCTTAGTAAACTATACTCTTAATTATTTTGCATTTGGCTATGTCTTGAGAACATGATTTCCTTTTAACCACGCATCTTGTAGCTAAATATTGTACATAGCCTATGTGAGAGGCACAGAGTAGGAAAGGAAATGTCATTTTCAAATTTATATTCTTAAAATATCATACTAATTTGTCCACTAAAATGAAAGGAAGGGCTGTAATCTAGAATATCATTGCCTCTCTTCCATCACCTGTGAACAGCCTAGTCCCACATTAGGCCTTTGAATTATGATGTTGGGGAAATTACTTTTCACTCAGTGAAAATTTCAGATTATAAATAATATTCTTCATTTTGGATTTTTCACAATAGGCATTTTGAGAATTAAAAGTTATTAAACTAACTAAAAAAATAAATATATACTCCAGTTCATGCAAACTTGAGATGAAAGCCTAAATTATAAATCAATTGAGGTAGGATGAAGGGAGTTGAAAAATAGACACGTGCACACACCTATATATATACACTGATTATATAAAGAAGGAAGTGTGTGTCTGTGTATTCACCAAATACTTCCTTACCTAGAAAACTGTAGAGCACCTAGAATGTAATTTTATTCACGAAAATATAGTTCTAGCATAAAGCATCCAAACATAATACATGTAGGTATTAAGTGTTTAAAAATGATTTACATGTCCTATTGAGTATTTTTAATGCATTAACGATAATGGTCGTGGCATCAACAGTGCAAGACTATTAATATGCATGTAGATATACTCATTTATGCATTTGTGTATCTGTTCTAAATTTGCTTTACTTAATGAAAAATCGGGTTATTCATCTGATGAAAATGACCATATTTTGTATTTCATTCTTTGCTGTAGTTAGTTTTGCTATGAATGTATATAGATAGACAGAAATAATTTAATTTGAAAAGGGAAAAAGGCAATGTCATGCTAAAACTATACATCAATGTGGAAAGAGAAATTTTGGAGGAACAAGTGCCATAGCAGCTGAAACTCTCCTAAGTAACACTGACCTTGTAAGAAGTCACATTTAATAATATATAATAATTTCTTATATTAATATATGTGCTAGAGGCAAATTGCAGCTTCACTAGGAAATTTAATTTTTACATATTTTATGAATGGAATATTTCTGTTGTAATGAACAGTATTTTACTTAGGTCACTGTATTTGTTTTTTAGGGCAACTATAACAAAGTCCCACAAACTAGATACCTTAAAACAACAGAAATGTACTGCCTCACGGTTCTGGAGGCTAGAAATCTGAAATCCCCAGGGCAGGGTTGATTCCTTTTGAGAGCCACGAAGATCTGTTCCAGTCCCCTTTCCTTGGCTTATGGATGGGTGTCTTTTCTTCACATTGTCTTCCTTGTATGCATGTGTCTCTGTGTGCAAATTTCCCCTTTTTATAAGGACAACAGTCATATGGTTTAGAGCCTACACTGATGACCTCTCTTTACTTGATTACCTTTGTAAAGACCCTATCTCCTCATAAGGTCACATTCTGAGGTCCTAGGGGTTAGGACTTCAATATATGAATTTTAAGGGTGGTACACAGTTCAACCCATAACAGCCCCATTGTTTTGTATTTGATGCACAAAGGTGCTTCCCTAATAGGGTTACAGGAATTGGGTATGTTGTGAGATAAAACGAATTGCAATTAATTTCCTTGAGATTTCTGAGTGATAGAGTATATGTAAGAATGAAACATTTGTGGCTGTTACTGAATTTTAAATGCCAGGTGCCTGAGAGGACTTGAAAGAAATTAATTCATTTGGGGAGATATTCTATTTCCACAGCTAGTGTTTAGAAGATTTACTAGACTGACGTGCACGCTGGAATACTTCGTATTATCTAAAATGCCTTTAGCATACCTCATATTTGTCTAGGAGAGTTCACGAAAACCAGATTTTTAGTAAGCTTCTACAAATAATTCATCATGAATGAAAGGCAGTCACATCCCACAAGCACTTACTTTTGCTTATCATGAGTTGTTTTTGTTGTTGTATTATCTCTTTGCATCTGAGATAAATGTGTTGTGAATTTCATCAAAAGCTTAATACACTGCAATCATGTTTTCCTGTAATGTACAGATCACTATGGAACCAGAGTACCCAGATATTATGTATTAACTTTATTGTTATTCGGTTGTAAGGTACATAGTAAAGTGTAATAATTTCAAGAGACTGTAGAAGCACTAGCATTAAATATTAAACATTTAAATGAGGAAACACTGATTAATTCATAATATTCTGAACAGCTCATGAATGTTTAATACCCATATCTTGCCTTGATTGGATATTATTTAACTGGAACCATGGTCACTGTAAGACTACTTAGTTACCATTTTTATTTGCAGGCCCAGTTTATGAAATGACTCATTCTATTTTAGGTAAATATTTTTTTGAACTCATCATTTTTGGTTCAGTTTATGAGCTAAAACAGAATGAAAAATTAAAGGTTAACAATATCTGTTAAACATTTTACGCCATAATTTTCTTTAAAAATAATGGTTGAGGTTAGGTTTGCATAGTCTTAATAAAGTAAAAGTACCTTAGTGATAACATTACCTTGATTTTACTTTTTAAGGTGTTTTTTTATTCATCCTGTAGATATGCTCAGTGTCTCTTATGTACTCAGCACTGGGGTCACAGTCAGCAATGAGTAAGACACTGTCGCGGCTTCATGAAACTTATGGTCTATTAGGAATTTAGAGATTGAACAAATAATTACTCAAATAATCATTGAATTACAGTATGGTAAGTGCCAAGTAGGAGGAGTGTGCAATTTTGTGGGAATATTTAATAGAGCTTATAGCCTGGTCAGCGGGGATTAGGGAAACTTCCTTGAAGAAAAGCAATTATGATCTGACTTTCAGGCAGAGTAACCCGTGGTCAGGGGGAGAACTGGAAGGGAAAGGAGAGTGTTCTAGGCAGGGAAGACCACACATAAAGGCCTTGAGGGCCATGTGTCTTTGGGAGAGTAGTAAACTGAATCAAATTTGAAGTCCAAAATAATATTACAGATGAGAATGACTTTCCTCTGAGGTTAGGATTTGCTGTTGGAAACTGTCTGAGAAGCCTGCAGAATCATTGTGTTAATGTCAGTTTGTAATAATGGAGGGTGAGTGCTCATGATCGAGACTGATCCTGGGTAAAGGAATAACATGACAGGCTTTCTTTGGCAGGGTTGGAGGTGGGGGAAGAACTTTCTCACATCTGTCAGTTTTGCTGTACTTTCCCCTGGTCAGTCTTTTGAGGGCTCCCCCACCACCCTGGGAATTCTTAATATTTGACAGGGTAGTTCAGAGATTTTTGCTATTTGCAGCTTGTCTTCTTTTTCTGTGACTGTGCTTAACAGTTATCATAATTCTTTTCATTCTGTTTGGAGGCGAACTCGAGACACTGCCAGGTGGAGGTAAAAGGGAATCCATAAGTCTTAAAAAAATATCGGGGGGCTGAGAATTTGCACTCCTCAGGAAACAACCATGGAGGATTCTCCCTTCAATGGCTTTAGTAAAGAAGTTATAGGGTCCTATTATCCCAAGCATAGGGTGGTTTCCACCACCCAAAGCTCAGACAGGTTTGGGATCTTCAGTGTTTTTATTCACACTGGAGCCTGCAAACCTGAGGAGTGAGGCTCCTTAAGGCTCACCTTGCCACATTGGAAGTCAAGTCAGACCATGACCTGAGAACCTGCAATTCTGCACCTGATAGGGTTTTGCCAGGGATTAATCTTCAAGAGCTGGAGGAATAGCTGTATCACATCTGGCTTCCTAAAGTCCTCCCTTGCAAGATAGGCACTAAAGTGCCCTCAGCCCTGATTAGTGCCACCACCAGTAAGAATCCAGAGGGCTCCTTGATGGTCACAGTGTCACCCCAAAACCGTATCAGTTTCTGACCTAAATCACCCTTACTTGAACTGGACTTGGCTGTTTCTAGACTTCCAGGCCTTATTCTGATACCCCTTGGCAGATGACCAACTGCAGTGTATATATATATAGACACACACACACACACACACACACACACACACACGTGCGTTGGTAAAGGAACAGGGGGAAGGGTGGGAGAGAGAATCTTTTTTTTTTTTTTTTAAAGATTTTATTTATTTATTTGACAGAGATAGAGACAGCCAGCGAGAGAGGGAACACAAGCAGGGGGAGTGGGAGAGGAAGAAACAGGCTCATAGTGGAGGAGCCTGATGTGGGGCTCGATCCCAGAACGCTGGGATCACGCCCTGAGCCGAAGGCAGACGCTTAACCGCTGTGCCACCCAGGCGCCCCGGGAGAGAGAATCTTAAGCAGGCTCCACACCCAGCACTGAGCTGGATGCAGGGCTCGATTTCACAACCCTGAGATCATGACCTGAGCTGAGTCAAGAGTCCCACACTTAACTGACTGAGACACCTAGGGACCCCATGCAGTGTGAATCCCTGGAGGAGAACACAGTGTCTGAGCTCAGTCTTCCCAGCACTTCTGCGCTCCATGAAGCAATAGATCTGGCCCAAGAATCCTAGTCACTGTCTACCCACTGTCCACCACACTCCTGTAATTCTCAGCAGAAAGATCAGAGTTATTAAGGATTGTTAATTTACATAGTAGCATTACCAAAACACAGGGTCTCTAGTTTAACTTGTAATGGTTTTGTCTCCAATCTCCTGCAGTCAGAGTTTCTCATGTTTCTGGAGGCAGTTGGTCCATTCCAACAGTTCCAACGCCTGCTTGACACGCTGCACAGCAGCCATCAAATCCCCAGGGGTCTGGTCTTGGCTGGGTTGTGGCACTGAAACCTTAAACTAGTCTGACCAGGTCTAACATTATTGTGCCATCCAGAAAGGATTCTAAATTTGAGGGAAACCATTGTCTATAGAAATGGCAGGGAGGGGCGCCTGGGTGGCTCAGTCGGTTAAGCGTCTGCTTTTGGCTCTCGTCATGATCTTGGGATCCTGGGACGGAGCCCAGTTGAGGGGGGTGTCTGTTTCTCCCTCTCACTCTCCCTCTGTGCTCTCTCTCTCTCAAATAAATAAATAAAATCGAAAAAAAAAAAAAAAAGAAATGGCAGGGAAACTAGTAATTACTAATTTATTGCTTCTAAAAGGGACTTTTAAAGACTTAATTTTGTGAACTCACATAGCACTGAGTTCTTTGACTGGTATTGTTAATCTTCAGGAGTGTATTCTCCCAAAATTTGTACATCTTGAGTGTAACCTCAAGAAAGTCTCATTAAATTTCCATTGGTACACCACTAAACATCGTGGCTTCCCCTTCATTAAATCTCATGCACAGAGCTTTTTTTTTTTTTTTTTTTTTTTTAATAATGATTTTTTATTATATTATGTTAGTCACCATACAGTACATCCCCGGTTTTCGATGTAAGGCTCGATGATTCATTAGTTGTGTATATCACCCAGTGCACCATGCAATATGTGCCCTCCTTACTACCCATCACCGGTCTATCCCATTCCCCCACCCCCCTCCCCTCTGTAGCCCTCAGTTTGTTTCTCATAGTCCATAGGCTCTCATGTTTCATTCCCCCTTCTGATTACCCCCCTTTCTTTATCCCTTTCTTCCCCTACTGATCATTCTAGTTCTTATGTTCCATAGATGAGAGAAATCATATGATAGTTGTCTTTCTCTGCTTGACTTATTTCACTAAGCATCATCTCCTCCAGTGCCGTCCATGTTGTAGCAAATGTTGAGAACTCATTCTTTCTGATTGCTGAGTAATATTCCATTGTATATATGGACCACAACTTCTTAATCCAGTCATCTGTTGCAGGGCATCTCCGCTCCTTGCACGATTTAGCTATTGTGGACATTGCTGCTATGAACATTGGGGTGCATATGGCCCTTCTCTTCACTACGTCTGTATCTTTGGGGTAAACACCCAGTAGTGCAATGGCTGGATCATAGGATAGCTCAATTTTTAACTTTTTAAGGGACCTCCACACGGTTTTCCAGAGTGGCTGTACCAACTTGCATTCCCACCAACAATGTAGGAGGGATCCCCTTTCTCCACATCCTCTCCAACAATTGTTGTTTCTTGCCTTGTCTATTTTTCATGCACAGAGCTTTGCACAGTTATTCTAACAGGCTGGTGGTCAGGATTAAAATGTGTTTCTGGATTAGGGTTGCTTTCACAATTTTAACCAAGTTGTGCTCTGTACCCCATTTATCTCTAACTTCCGTCATGACCAAGGTTAAAGCCTTCCTTCTCTCTTGCAAGAGAGAAGCCTTTCTCTTTTGAAAGGGGAAAGTAAGGATTGCAATGATATGATTTGTTCTATCTCTTTACATATTGTCGATTTTATTCAGTTTGGGAGAAAGTCATTCTCATAAATAAATCGTATTAAGTGTGCAGTTATTACTGGCCAAATCTGTATAGTGACACCAAAAAATGTAAATCTGGTTTTTGGAGTTTTGATTCTAAAAACAATTGCAGTTGCCATTTCTGTTAAGAAACAAAAGAGTGGTTCTCTAATTTTAGGGCTGTAAGAATGACTTGGAATACCTATAAACATGCAGATTCCCCAGGTCTTCCTCCCTGCCACTCCTACTTAGCCCTTAGAAATTCTCTTTTCTTAGGTCTTTGGTAAGGGTTGAACATCTGCATTACTACCAAGTTCTCTAGGTGATTCTTATATAGGTTGTATTCTGTAGGCCACATTTTGAGAATCACTGGGTTAAGAAAGGCATCCCTTAATAAGTATTATGGATAAAAATCTAGTTTTGGTTTTTTTTTTTAATAGATGGATATTTAGAATGTGTAAATTAAATATAGTAATTTAAATTGTATTTTAAGTCTTAGCTATGATATTTAAGCCAAATACCATATATATTTATAGTTAAACATTTTTTATATATATATATATATATATATATATATAAATTTTTTTTTTTTTAAATTTCTGATGTTTACGTATCAGCTTTGCTTAAAGAGATACTCCTGCCTGGCAGACTCTCTCTCTTTGTCCCAGTGACCTAGTGTTCTATGGATCTTTGACACAATCTGGTGGCGTTACCAGTGGACTCATAGCTTCAATTGTAGTACCTTTTTACCTTTAAGTTATGAACTCTTTGATGATCAGAGAAGTAATGGACAAATGTCCTTTGGTTACATGTTATAATTTTAAGTATATGCATGGAACAAAATATTGATAGTAGTGATTTCTGGATGATGGTATTTCAAGTGATTTTATTATTTTTTTAAACATTAAATTTTTTTTCAAAATTTAGGAATGAGTAGGCATTACATTTATAATTAGAAAAATTTAATTTAGTTTTAATAAGTGAAAAATAATTTTCTTCTGTTTAGGTATGGCTGGAGATAGAAACTAAAAGTAACCAATAAGATGAAATAAAGACAAAATAGAAAGGTAATCCAGGCAGGAGAAGAAATCAGTTAGCTCTAGATGGAGGTTTTACTTATGAATTTGACTAAAGGAGGAACAAGCCAGTCTCCTTTAAAAGGGAAGAAACAGCTTGAATTCTTCCATGCCCTTTGGACAATCTCGACAATGTGTATTTATCTTAATAAGTTCCAATTTGTCTAAAAATGTTTGAGCCACCATTTAGAGGAAACACAGGAGGTCTGGGATTTATGGTCCGAGTAAATGTAGTAGAAATTTCAGCGCGTCTTTCTCTTTTTCAGCTGTATGAAAACTCTCCCACGGTGCAGTTATGGAAGTCTCCTCTCTTCCAAGGGGATAGTTTGACCTGATGATATGGGAGTAGAAAGGAAGGGAGAGGTGACCAAGGGAGTGATATCATCCAGAGAGGAAGATTTGTGCTTTAAATGTGTATTGAGTAAAACCAACCTCCGTCGTACTTGACCTTTGGAAAAAGAGGTTATTATTAATTTAGCAATGTAGTTTCTAGGCTAGGAATGAACCCGAGTGTCCCATCAAAAGTTACATACTGTAAAAAAAAATCTTAATGAAGGAAGGAAATGTTACCGACAGCTGATATCCTGTAAGATTACTTCATTAATAAAGTCAGCTATGGAAATTTTTGGCTTTAGAGATCTCTGATCCACCAGCTATCACCCAGCCACTTACCACCAAAGTACGTGATTTCATTGCATCTGGAGACAAATTAAAACAATTTGGTTATCCTTAAGCTTTAAGATTTGGCTATCTTATCGGGGGTCAGATGAGAGATGATGCCTCAGGCTAGCCCTAGAACTTTGTGAGGTGCAGTGAGGAAGGAGAGGTGGGAAGGTCACATCAGGAGGTGAACGTGGCAGTGAGAGCCACTGCTGGTAAGCCACGATAGTGGTGGGGCGGGAGTTGACTCAGTAGCACAGTATCCTCTCCAAATTGTGTTTTTAGTGATGGTTTTCAATAAATACCTTCCTTCTCAGTAAGAATTCAAGTCCTGTTCTATGATAGGTTTAAAGGATTTATAATGAATCTAACAGTTTTGAACATACAACATCTGTGCAAGGCCGGACTCTGAAAACTTAATGTAAATTATCTCATTTAATTCCTGTAGCTCCCTTTTGCTTTATAGGTATTCCTTTTTGTTTCTAGATAGGCCTTCCTCCAACTCTAACAAATTACCAAGGCACTTACTAGATATTAAAAAAGCTTCCCTTTTTTGACTGGGCATTTGTTTAAAACATAATAAATCGACCTTCAACAAATCTTTTATTGCTGTATATCATGCATGCAGAAAGATATGAATAACACAGATGTATAGCTTATTGGATTTTCACAAACTGAACATACCTGACCTGTGAACCTTCACCCAGATCAACAAGCAGAGAGTCTTTATAAATACTCTTACACAGAACTGGATCCTAGCGTTACCTGGACTTTGCCATCTGCTTTTCCCACTTAACATCCTATTGCCACATATTGCCCACATTACTACATATTCCTCAAGAAGCAAGCTTTTTAATGGCTGCATGATAGATCTTCAAGTGGGGGAACAATAATTTATGTAACTGTTCTTTCAGTCTTAGACATTCAGGCTGTTTCAGCTTTTCATTATTATAGTATTGTTGTAGATTGTAGTATTGAACATAAATCTCTGGCTGCATTTTTGATTCGTTTTTTAGGATACATTTTTAGAAGTGTAATTACTAGATCAAAGTGCATGAATATCTTAAAGCTCTGGATACATATTGGCAAATTACCCCAAAGAATGACTATACCAATCCACCAGAATTTATGAGTGGCTGTATTCGTTTCTCTCTCTCTCTCTCTCTGTGTGTGTGTGTGTGTGTGTGTCTGTGTAACTTTACCTTTTTGATAGCTAGAAATTGATATCTGACCACTCTTTGGGTTTTCCATGATTATTAGTGATATGCTTTCATATGTTTATTGGGCAGTTACTTTATTTTTCTATTTCTTGTATATAGAAATTAAAATATATAAAATTACACCTTACCTGTTCTTTAAAAATCTCTCTGCAATGTAAAAGACAGTAAAACTTAGAGTATTTTTTTAAGCTCATTAAAATTTAGGGAAAGTGACAAAGTAAGTTTTCCCTTTACAATCACTTTTTCAGAGCATGCTGTTTTAGAGAAAAATCTGTTTTAGAGAAAACAACTGTTTCAGAGAAAAATCTGTGTTCGCTCCTGATTTAAGGATTGTAAATAAAATTGGGATTAAAATGCTACGTATCAAAGGCTTTATAGTTGGCTGCTCCATATATGGAGATGTTATGAATAGGTTGTTTTTCAGTCTTTAAAGATATATTTGATTCTTTGTGACCATATTGGGGAGATATAAAATACAGGAATCCTTAAAAATTTCAGGAACTGGTGTTTTTTAAAGTAGCTTTTGCATGAAGATGGTGGAATTTTAATAAAAGCAGATAGAATTCATTCATAAAAGTGGGGGGTCAATGGGGATGAGGTGGGAGGTCTGTTTCTCGTTGCCAAATGTATTTCCATTCACGTCTGGTTCTGCTCTGAGCCTGGTTACTGAGTAGGGGCTGCCAGGACTGGCAGATTGTACTGTGTTTTATGTAATGTGGGCAAATAACCTGCAGTTCTGAGCCTATTAGGACGAGGCCATTTTTACATGTGTGTTTTAATCCCTATGTTAAAATTCTGATCTCCAGATGTTATAAGCATTAAGCTATTCTTTTCTCTTTCGGAAATAAATTTGCAATTTATTGCAATATTCTCTGCACCTCCGAATATCTTGATGTTAAATTTGAGCTTTACCTGTTGTTTATTCTTTTTAAAAAAAAAAAGACTATGTTTATTCATTTTGAGAGAGAGAGAGCATGAGCAGGGGGAGGGGCAGAGGGAGAGAGAGAATTCCCAAGCAGAGTCCATGCCAAGCGTGGAGCCCAACTATGAGCTCAGTCCCAGGACCCTGAGATCATTACTTGAGTCGAAACCAAGAGCCTGACACTCAACCGACTGAGGCACCTATGTGCCCCTTACCTGTTGTTTATTCTTTGCTCTACATTTTGATACCAACCAAATCCAGTTTTCTCCTATTATTTCATAAGTATCTACTTCATATATAATACGGGCATGATGATTTTTACAGTTGGAAGGGACCTTAGAAATTATATATTATTTAGATTCTCAAACCCAAATGCCTTGCGGGGCCAGCAGAATCTATGTGAAGTTATCTCGAGTGCAACAGTAGAGTTGGAAGTGATGATGACTATGGAAACTAGAGAGCCTGGCCCCACCTAAAAGTATCCAGTTCAAGTTTATTCAAACACTGTGCTGTCTTAATGAAACATATCCACAGCCATAGTTGGCTTGTAGGTGTCCAATTTGCAGTCTCTCTAATCTTCTTATTTTAGGAATGTATCTTGATCTTCCTAGTAAAGTTAGCATGAGCAGGGGTTAGAGACCAAGTTTTCTGACTTTCAATTAATTGATTAATTATCTATTCAGTGCCCACTTATACCAGACATTTTCATATATTAATTTTTTATGTACATGTCATCTGCTTCCAAAAGCAGATTCAAGGCTAAGGATAATAACTAAAAACCCAGGAATTAGGAACACTGGAATGACCTTTAGCATAAATACTTAGGATGCAGAGAAATTTTATTCACTTATAACCAAACATGTACCAATCACTCTTTTGTGCTGTAGAAATAAGCAAGTCATGCTGATGGCTTTTCTCTTGTGTAAACACTGTGATTGGAGATGTGTGTAGCTCTGCGCTTCAGCCGATAGTTGTTATATGTTCAAGGGTTAGGTAAGTATATAGGTTAAAATGCTATTCTGTTTGAGATCTCTCCCAGTATAGTTGCTTCCTCAAAGATTGTGATTCTGTGTGGGAGCAGAGGAAGCAAACAGTCTTATCATTGCCATCCTGAGATTACTTTATGTCTATAGATTAATGGGAGTCCCAAGTTAGTGACGTATCCTCTCCTGCTGTTGCCAGCCATTCTGATCCCAGAGCCAGTGCATCAGAGCTGCCGCCCCCACCAGGTGGAATAACAGGAGCACACCTGTGCTGCTGGTCAGCGTGGTTGCCTAGCAACAGAGGAGATGCTGATGTCCGTCCATGTGTGGGCACAGTATATTCTAGTTCCAGGTGCTTGACGGACACAGCGATTACATGGACCTTCCGTGTCTCCCTTTGGAAGTTGTGGTTCTGAGGCTGGGAAGCTGGAGTGTTTTGGAAGCTGTATTTGGAAGTGAAAGGAGAATATAGGATATGATCATCTGGCTACATAGATAAGTATTGAAAAACAGGATTTGGGTTTCTGCCTCTGGCTTAAGTTATGAGAATAATGGGCTCTTGGCAAAGGAAAAACTATATCTCATGAAGACAAGAAATAATGTGTCTAACAGGGATGTGATTCTCACTAAATAAGAGAAAGTGGGAAACAAATGCCTACATAAATCTGAAAAACAAAACAAAAAACCAAAAGAGAGATTTTATAGAGGATACCAGGTGTGAAATAGAAAGAACCACAGAGGAAAAGACACACAGAGTGAAAATAAAATTTTAATACAAGACAATAATTTATTTCCTAGCTATTATTGGGCTTTGGAGTTACCCTGCAAGATGGGTCGCCAACTGTCCTGAAAGAGTTTGGGACAAGTTCCACCATGTTGTGGTGTGGATTAATACGTAGGCATTGTCGGTAAAACTTAAAAGATGCGCAGCTACAAATAGGAAACTTATGCTGTCTCTCATCATGCCAAGGAGAAGTGGGCAGGGGCCCAGGTGCTGTGGAACCCTGGCTGTAGGTTTGTGTTTCCGTGGAGGGCCCTCCTTTCCCCAGTGGTTCTTTCTCCCTTTTAATAGGGTAAGTGAAAAAAAAGCAGTCTTGTAAGTGGAGGAATAATCAGTCTGCTGCAGGCCAGGCAGTCAGAAATCAGACTTGTCTGGAAAGTCACCTGCCCAGCCTCTGGAACCCTTGGGCCCATGGAGTATTGTGGCCCTCAGTGGAGAAGGAAGCTCCTGCAATTCTATGGGAAGCTGAGCTCAGGTACACCCTCTTCTCCTAGCTGAAGGACCCATCTCCAGCTAGTTCCCAGACTTTTAAACAATTCTGCTCATTGCCTCATGGGCAGAATAAAATACCTGGTTAGAATATAGCGTGAAAAGGGTATATTTTGTTCAAAAAGAACAGACACTGAAACTGATACTTCAGTGCCTCCCATCTCCATATCCAGTCAACTCACAAATGCCATTTGTTAAATTTTCAGGAATTTTGTGAGTCAGTTGTTAAACATGGTGATTATTAAAAATTAAATTATGTAAAGTTACCAATAAGTTAATTATATTAAGACAAGAGTAATGCATAGTCAAAGCTCATCACTTGCTAACTGGTATACTACATCTTACTATTACTTGTTTCTTGTATCTCTGTGGGAAAAATATCCTGTGGTGGCATAATAACGTCTGCTGTGGCTCTCTTCCCAGTTCAGTGTTCAGTGAACTGGCAGCTGGGGCCTTGAAATCACTGATGGTGGGAGTTCGTAGTATTGTCAAATACCAGGGCCTTGTGCTCCAGAGAGGTGGTTGTTACACAGCTAGCTGCACACCAGTGCCCGTAACCTTGAGCCTTCCCATTTCATTGTACTCCAGCATGCTTCTAACCACAATATCTGCATCTCTGAGCCAGAGGACTGTGCACTCCAGGCAAGAGGAAACGCCTCCAGTAGCATCTCTCACCAGTGCATGATGGGAATCAGTGTATAAATACCCCAGCTCCCTTCATCCTCAAGGGGGATAATTTTGAGGCAAGTGTTTTACACTATTTCCTCAAGTTTTCCTGCAGGATTAAGTTTCAGTTGCCCACGAGGATAGCCTATTTCATATCGTACTTTCTGTTGGCTGTCCTCCCATCCCTCTGTCACTTCTTTCACTTGGGCTGATGTTCCCCCAGCCCTGCCTCAAGGTCCACTTCTGAGAGCGTGTGTGAGAGAGAGGACAGTAGTGTTGAATAGAAGAACTTTTGGATCAGAAAAGAGGCAGAAGTATGCTATCCTGTGAGAATCAACAACGAACCAGCCAGCCAGATGGCAGACATGGAAGATGATTTTCTCATAGCTGGCAGAAAAACAAGGTAGAGTAGTCATGAGGGACTTTAACTGTGTTCATCTAATTCTAATTCAAATTCTACTAGAAGCAGAGTACATCCACTTAAAAAACACTTGGTAATAAAAACAACAACAACAAAACACTTGGTATTAATCTGTTAGGTACTGTGCTCAGTGGTGTGGGGATATGATGAATAAGGCATTACCAGTAGTTCCAAGAAGCTTATAACCTACCAGGGGATGTCACATGGACACACATAAATACTTTAAGGTAGGAGGTAGTAAGCTTCATATAGTTGAGAGGGATTGTAGCTCTTGGGAGGGAGAATGAAGGCTCGAATGGGCAGGGACTGTGATACAGTGTACGTTATGAAATACATACTTGGTCTTCATCCCTCTTTCTTGCACAGAGCTCCTGAAACCTTTGGAATTCCTAAGTTACGAGAGTGATAAAGGTGTGTTTTGTTAACCTAATGAGGTGGCTTTTGGAAGACACCTAAGGATGGAGGCTGGCTGCCACTGGCACAACCATAAGATTAGAAGTTTGGAACTTTCAGTCCCATCCCCCCAACCTCTGGGGAGAAGTATGGGGCTGGAGATAGAGTTCATTGACCAATGGCCAATGATTTAATCAGTCATGGTTATGTAATGAAGCCTCTTTAAAAACCAAAAGGATGGGGTTCTAAGTTTCCACTGGTGAACACAAGGAGATTCAGGGAAAGTGGTATGCCTAGAAAGCCTGGGCATTCCACACCCCCTCACCCTGTGCATCTCTTCCATCTAACTATTGATTTGTACCTTTAGTATCCTTTGTAATAAACCTGTACTCTAGTAAGTAGAATGAGCTCTGTGAGCCGCTTTAGCAAATCAATTGAACTCAAAGAAGAGGTTGTAGGAACTTCAGATATATAGGGCTTGGATATGTGCTTTGGTCAGAAGCACTGGTGACAGCCTGGACTTGTGATAGGCATCTGAAGTGGGGAGCAGTCTTGTGGGACTGAGCCCTTAACTTGTGGGATCTGATCCTATCTCCAGATGGATGGTGTCAGAATTGAGTTGAATTGCAGAACAGCTGGTTAGTGTGGTATTGGAGAATCGCTTGGTGGTATGGGAAAATACCCCCACACACTGTAATTGGTGATCAGAATTATAGTGAGCAGCCTGAAGGAGGTAACATCTAGGGGAGACCTAGAGGAAACGGAGGGATTTCAACAGGGAGAAATAGAGAGAGAAGGAATTCTGGGTGGAGAGAATGGTGAGAGCAAAGGCCTGAAGCTGGGAAAACAATCTATGTATTCATGTTCTTAGAAATACAAAGGTATACAGGAGCATGGAATCTTGGGTAAGCTCAGAAAGGGAGATTACAGTTGGGTTTTGGAGGCCTGGATAGATTTCTGGGAAATTCTTGGTATGCCTCCTAATATAGTAAGTGTTCAAGATGCAGAGAAACTGTATGAAGGGGTCTGATCCTCTGGGCACAGGCTCCAAAGGGAATTTTGTAAGACCTAAGAGGGACAGGGGTCTCAGAGCAGTCAATTCTAATTATAAATTGTAACTCGTTATAATGAGGAATAAAGCAAAGAGAGCCCTCATCAGCTTGGATATCAAAAAGTATTGAAAAAAGGCAAAAGGAGAGACACCCCCAGCCAAGAAGCATAACACAAAGAATGCTTTTGGGAAGTCCAAGCCAGCAATGAACTGAAGTTGGAGAGAAGTTATGTGTGCTAGAAAGGCATTGATGGTGTTAGGGGCTGAAGTGTGTACCCCTCCAAATTAATATGTTGAAGACCTGACTCCCAGTACGTCAGAACGAGACTGAAATTGGACATAAGGCCTTTAAAGAGTTAATTAACTTAAAATGAGATCTTTTGGGTGGGCCCTAATCCAGTGTGATGGATGTCATTACAAGAAGAGGAAATTTGGACATAGAAATGTCTGTACACAGAAGAGGACACAGTGAGAAGGTAGCCATCTACCAGCCAAGGAGCAGAGCCTCAGAAGAAACCAAACCCAATAACAACTCAATCTTGTATTTCCAGCCTCCAGAATTATGAGGAAATAAATTTCTGTTGTTTAACCCACCCAGTCCATGGTACTTTGTATGGCAGCCCTAGAAAACTAATACCCTTGGCATGAAGCAAGCAATGAATGGGGGCCTTTGGCTTGGCACAGATGATACCACAAGTCCTCATTTTTCACAGGTTCCGTCTTTGTGCCCCACCTACTTATTGAAATTTATTTGCGACCCCTCAAATCAATAATTGTGCTGGTTTTGCAGTCATTTGCAGACATTCCCAGAGAGGTGAAAAGTTTGAGTGGTCCTATGTGCATTTTCCCAGCTGAGGTTGAATGCTGTCATCTTGTTTCAGCCCTCATGCTGTAAATACGTGTCCTTTTCACCATCTATTTAGTGGCACACCTTTTGCATTCCATTTTTGGGCTTTTTATTGATAATTTTGCTATTTTATTTATTTTTATTCTTTTTATTGGAGTGTCGTCGACACACAATGCTATATTAGTTTCGGGTATACAACCTAGTGATTAGACAAGTTGACACATTATGCTATGTTTGATCATTGTTCTCTTTATGGTTGTCCCCAGGTGGTAGCGCTGGGGTGTTGAAAGCTGTGACATGCATTATAGAGAAAATACGTGTGTTAGATAAGCTTTGTTCAGGCATGAGCTATAGTGCCCCTGACCTTTAAATGTTGACAAATCAATAATATATATTAAAAATAAGGTTGCCTTTAAGCAAAAACACACATAAAACAAGGTGATGTAATGATGAGTTGATGAAACTGTTGTGACCAGAGGTTGGAAGGAACCTAACCTTGTGTTTCCCCCGGGAGCAGTGGTTCTGGTATTTGCTGATTCAATGTTCGTGGTGGCTCTATAGGGCATAACTACCGCATATATCGGGAATCAGCAGTATGCTGTTGGAGCAGGTGGAAAAGCCTCACCATCCAAATCTCATTTTCACCTTCTCTACCAAGAGGCTTACTCCAAATGAAAAATGTAGAACACAAGTACTTGAGAGAAGAGGGGAAGCTCGAGGTAGATGAAAGGTAGTGAGGTCCTAGACACTCCAGCCCTGCCATGAGAAATATACCCATGTGGTTACTGAGCCACCTTTCCTGTCCTATAGTTAGCAAAGTAATACAACTACTTCTGATGATAAAGATTCCAGAGGCCACAGCTCATTCAACTTTACGTTGCTTTATTAGCAAATTCTAGAAATTCTAATAATCTTTACTAGCAATCAGAAAGGAAAGAGATGTCCTAGAGCACCCAGAAAGTGTTCTCTACAACAAGATACGCTATGCTAATTTAACTTAACTCTTCTACTCCTCCTCGTCCTCCTCCCCCCTCTTCCTCCTCCTCTTCCCCTTCTTTTTGATATTGAATTCATAACTTCTGTAACTTCGGGTGAATGTTCTTTAAAGGCATACCTGCAAGCTCAGGAACTAGTTAGCTTCTTTTCTTTATCATTAATGCACAGTCGGAACGTACAGTGGTCTTTGTTTGCCAAAAACGTCACCACAGGCTCTGACATTGCTCTTTCGTGGATGCTCCCCAAATCCACTGCCACCTTGGCTGCTCATCCTCATTCTGGATTTGTTTCTGTCCTCATCAGTGACAGAAAATTTGCTGGCATGCATGAGGTCTCCTAAGAACAGGTGTCCCATTATATCCTCATCTTGTTAAACATCATTTGCACTAGGAGGAAGCTGCAGTATAATAAAAGGCAAAGTGGCTTTGTACTGTATGGAATTCCTAATGTAGTTTCAACTCAATTCAATTATAATTTTTAGTCCCATGGATAGCCTTCATTGGAAATTCTATTTCCCATGAGGTATCAATCTGGAGCATTTCGTATCACTGTAATTGGTCTATCCCAGGACCACCTACACAAAATTTACCCAGGATGAACGCGGTTAAACATGCTATGCCTGATCTTTATCCCAATCCTATAGAATCAGAATCCCCAGGGGAGTGGGAGGGGTTGGGGGAGACCTAGGGATCTGAATTTTAATAATCTTCTCAGGTGATTGGAAGTTCGAATTGAAAAAGTAAAATAATCTGCGAGAGAAATTAGTTTGGCTAATAGTTCTACCAAATACTCATTATTTGATTTAAAGTAATAATTTTATTGATCAGTGTTAGCACCTGTAGAGTACAAGTCCATCTGTGTTGAATAAATACCGTAACTGACATTTTAAATTCTATTGGGAAATCTTAAGTAGGCACTTCAGTAGGCATATACAAATACTTGCAAACAAAATGTACAAGTTTATAAAAATGTATCTGTATGCAAATTTGCCTTTCATCCAACTCTAGTTTTCTATGGCAAGTTTTCACCTTAAGAATTTAGGTGAATTTTCTTAAAGGGAAAAACAAATCAAAAACAAGTATGTGCTAAGGCTAGATTAAAATTTACTTAGAAATCCTATACCAGAAAATAAGGAATAGCACAGGTGCAAAACAGGTTTAGTCCTTTGCAAACTCCTTTCATTTGAAAAATTTTTACCCAGTTAATTTTTTCCTAGAATTTCAAGTCTCAAGACATTTCCTGATAAATATTCACACCTGCAGTTTTTCTTTATCTGTGTCCTTGGAAAAATTGTCTTACGGTTGTATTGAAAATGCAAATTTATATTAAACTGCAAGATATTTTGTTATTTTAAGAAGGATTTTAAGGCTCATCATACTAAATGTCATGTTGTGAAATATGAAGTGTGACATTTTCCATTTTACATATAGGAGAAATATATGTAATTACAGTCTGATGTTATACAAGTTAGCAGTGCATTTATTCCTTTTTAATAATTTATCCAGTAACTATCAGATGCCATCTATCACTGTAAATGTCATTTAAGTTATATTCTTATTTGATGATTATTCTTATTAAAGATTTTGGGAGAGCGTTTAGTTGTAGCTTTCGTGAATTTTAGTGTTAGCAATTTCGGGTTTTATGAATTGAATTTTGAAATATGGAACAAAGATTCTTCTGAAAAGGGACAGGAATAATTACTCAAATGTTATTTTTGTAAACATGCAGATGGTTCACATTATGTCACCAGTATCAAGAAGTAGCACTTCCTACTTGCTCAGTGAATGAATGATTCAGCAAGATACACACACACACACACACAAGGTCTGACCATAAAGTAAATGAGAATTTTCTATTTGTCCTATATAAGTTAATTATAGAATTTTATAGTTTAATCATATGTATGCCATATGTCTAATTCACTCAGTATGTATTTAAATGAATTCTTTGATTTTAGCCCAGTTGCTTGTAATTAAGTAAGTGTTTTTAAATGAACATACAGAGATGACAAATGAGAAGCCTACAGAAAAACCCTTTTTAAAAAATTGTAATATTTGTACAGTTATAGTCAATATAACTGTCTATTAGGATTTCTGTCAATTATTAATAATGTTGATTTAGTCAGTTTACAAACATAACAGATATATAATATATGGAATATGTATAATACATATCTCTGTCACATAACAGAAATATATGACATACACAGGAGTACCAGCAATGTCACCCTTGGGCATGTTCTTGAACAAGTACACAGTTGTTGCAAATATGAAAATATTTTGAAAATTTGTAATGATACACAAACAAAGCATATATTTATGTCTTGAACAACTTGGGGCAGTATTAGGAGTCATCCTGCAGTTTGTTACATGAGTTCAGATTTTCTTTAGTTAACTCTAGTCAAAACTGCATTTTGTAGGGATTGTGGGGCATTGCATGTTAAAAAGAAAAAAAAAAGTCCAAGAAAGTGTAATAAAAACAAAACTATTACAGGCCTTTTTGATTGTGTAAAGTCATTAAACACCTGATTATATTGAAAAAAATTATACATGTGTTTTTTCTTTAGGCAGCTGTGCATTTAATTGTAACGTATTTACCTGTATGTATGTTTATGAGAACTACTAGGTGTATTTTCTTTTTTTTTTTTTTTAAAGATTTTATTTATTTATTCGACAGAGATAGAGACAGCCAGCGAGAGAGGGAACACAAGCAGGGGGGAGTGGGAGAGGAAGAAGCAGGCTCACAGCGGAGGAGCCTGACGTGGGGCTCGATCCCACAACGCCGGGATCACGCCCTGAGCCGAAGGCAGACGCTCAACCGCTGTGCCACCCAGGCGCCCCTAGGTGTATTTTTCTCATTCTAGAAAAGCTTAATTAACATCCTGTGTCAAAGAAAAAATTCTTAGGACTCCTTTGAGAAGATTAGGGGTAGTAAGTCTCTTTAAATGCTTTCTTTTAAGGCTAATCTTCGCTTAAATTTTAAAAAGTTGTGGTATTATAGACAAGGTAGTCTTTTCTTTAAAAAAGAAAGAACAAAAGGATAAAAATTGCTGAAAACCTGAACACCACATTCATTCACATCCCTTTAATAATTTATCAAATGCAGGGCTAACAATATGAAATTTTCATGTATGAGTATCATCCAGCCTCATATGAAAGTAACATATGAAAAAAAGGTCAAAGATAAGTGACAAATACCAGTAACTCTTGTCTAGAGTTCTCCAAATTACAATAAAGTGTTATTTATAGGGGAAAGTAAATATTTTTGGTTCTAGGAACTAAATTTTATTATTATTTGTAGGATTTTTTAAAAATTCAGAATTACATTATGAAAGTCCAAAGTGGATGATAAAAACCTCATTACTATAACTGCAGTTGGTACTAGTAGAGTGGAGCATTGTAGGGTTATGTTTTTCTTTTTTTATATTTAAGATGACTAGTTAAGGAATCTGTGTATAGCATAGATTGGACAATCTTAAGGAGGTTTCAAAAACATTCAAGATCTCATCTCAGGTGCTATTCTGACATATGTCTCCAAGTCTCAGGACAGGATTTCACCTGAATAAGGTATGTGAGATTTTACCCCAAAGGTTAGTGTGTTCAGAAATTCTGAGTGTGCGTGTGCAAGAGAGAGACAGACGGACAGCCCTAGGGAGTAAAGAACAGAAAGGCAATGTGGAGGGATGGAAAAACAGATTTACTTTACATTCACCGAATGATGTCATTTAAACTTACTTCCAAAGGGCTTAATTTTAAACTGATAAACTCACAAACACATTTGACTGCACCCATTTTATCTCCTAAGGTGCATTTAAAGGAGGAAAAATCTCGGTGGCTCTCCTTTCATTACTGGTGATGCTGGAAGAGAAGACTTCGAGACGATATGTGGTTCGTTGGAATCTCTGAATCCATAATAAATATATCGTAAGAGGCTTCCACAGAAATGGATCCCTCTTCCAGCCAGCAAAGAGCATTTTTACAGACTCTAAAAAATGCTTTAGTGCATCATTAAATTTTGCATACAATCAGCCTCCTGTAACCTGTCACAGTTCCCAGATCTTGTGCTGGGTTTCCTCTCCTTTCAGGGGGAGACAAAGGTGGGAGAGGGTTTGCCAGGGCGTTCTCCCCCTGCTTTCAGAGTTGGGCTGATCCAGAGTTCTTTGACCTTATTATTTTGATCGTCAGCCTTGTCCTCCATCACACCGCATTTAGTCCTCCCTGGAGGCCATTCTTTCTGCCTCCTTTGTCCCCCAAGGAACAGCACAAATCCATATAAAATGAAAAAGAGGAGTAATAATACCAATAATAAGGGCAGTGATAATGACTAGTGCAGCAAACATCAGGTTAAATGCATTCTGCAGAGCAGCCTGCTGGGCACGCTCCCGGAGAACTGCGTCCGCCCGTGTACCTGAGGCTTGGGGGTACCGCTATGCCACTGCCTTCCAAGAGGAGGTCAAGCCCCTGCCATCCTCTCAGGGCCTCCAGGAGATGCAGGCTGCTGTATTTAATCCAGTCCATCCAGCTTGAGGAGCACGGCTTCCATTTCTTAGAGCCTCCTCTCACATGCCACCTAAGGCCCAGTGTTGCGGGTAGGTGTTGGAATACATACATAGGGCAAGTGTGACCTCTCTCTGTCCTTCACAAAAGGCTGACTGGCGTCCATTCGTTTCTGGTCTGATTTTTTAAGATCTTTGTATTCAGTTTACTACTATGCATACATGTCCTGCCACAGAGAATCTTGACCTCCGGTCATTTCTTGTAAATATTTACTGGGATAAATTTTTTTTTCTCAGCTGTTTTTGGTTTGGGGATGTTATTGAAAGAGCTGGCTTAATATTTGAAAGCTACATAAAATCATGTCATAAAGGAGTTAATGTATGTAATGAGAAGTAGTTCAGGGATCATGTTGATAGAGGTTTTGAATTAAATTATAATGTATTTTTAGATGGTCTCTATTTGGTACCCAGAGCTAGGGGCACTTTAAAGAGGAACCAGTAGTTGAACACTCTGTGTTGATGAAATTTTGCAGCAAAGAAACTCAGTTTATTTCATTTTTAGAGTAATATGTTTGTTCCTCAGGCTGTTTAATCTGTTGTGTATTCAAAAGGCAAACAAGTTTCTGTTCATAAGGCAAAATGAGGCTACATTTTTTTAATATTGACAATATTAGTTCTGCTGGTGTTTTTCATTTTCAAAATATAAAAATAAGAAATAGAAACTCTGCGATCGCGGCACTATCACTAATACTTAATTTCAACATTTTTGCAATTTGCTGTCTTCTGATGTTTATCATCTTGAAAGAGATGGTAACATCATTTCATATATAATATGTTTCTTTTCTGCACATATTAAAGGTCTTTTCTATAAAGTAGTAATGGAATAAGCTTGAAGTGATCAAAATTTAATGGCCCATAGAGCATTTGTAGGCCAGAAGCTTTAGGATGAAATGCAACAGCATTAAACGTCGAAATTTATTTTCTTCCAGGCTTTCATCTTACAGTGATGTTCCGCACGAATGGTATTAGGGTCTTGTTGGGAACAGTTAATAGAAACTCTAATAGATAATAACTGACTCTGTAATTAGTCATTTCAAGACAGAGGTGTTCTCCGAGCCACTGATAAGAATTGAATTGTGTCGCTACATCGTGTTTTCATTGTGCTGTCCCAGCCCAGCAATCCATATTCATAGACTCCTGGAGCTGAGCTCGCTGGCAATTTAACACAGCCATGGGAGCGATATGCACAGCCTCCTCAGCCTTTTGATCCCTTCTTATTTCTTATTTGAGGAAACGGCAGAGTAACTTCAGAGTGAGGATAAGGCATAAGGTGTCTTAGTGACAAAATTACTGGAAGATTAATTTGGTGTGTACATAAATATGTCTGTATATATATGTATATTCACACACAAAGTACACATGAGCAAAAGAAACACTATTATGGTAAATGCAAAATTTCACCAAGATTTTCTCAGACATTTCTGACTTTTGAGTAAACAATAAGATACCACATAGAGTTTCAGTTTTTGTGTCCTTTCAGGAGAAACCTTCATGTTCATACACCTCTATGAATAACACTTGTTCTCTTTTCTCTGTCAATGGGATGCCGGATATCACAATTTTAGTTTCATCAGCTACCCTATATTCTCAGTTTTATTTTATTTTATTTTATTTATTTTATTTTATTTTATTATTTTAATGCTGTTTTATGTTGTAACAAGTGTTTCTGTAGGGTTGAATTCAATAAGCGTTGATTGAGTTCCTCCTCTGAGCCAAGCTCCAAGGAAGGTAGGGAGTGATCATGTGTTCCAGTTTCTGAGAGCGGCCAGCTGGGTCACTGAGGGGGGGAGAGGTGGCTTCCCCAGGAGATTAGAAGAGACTTTGTGAGAAAGATGGCATTGGGGTCTGTGCCTGAAGAATGGGGAGGATTTTAACCAAAAGAAACAGGGAAAGTCATTTTAGGTGAGGACTCCCTTCAAAGAAAGACAAGGAAACAGGGAAGTAATGAACATGTTCTAGTTTAACTGGGTCAAGGGTTGTTTTCACTGAAAGAAGGAAATTTGACTGGAGAGAATGGTTATGGCCAAACCTGAAGGTCTTTGAAACCACACTGAAGACAGGATTTTAATCTATGGATGATAGGAAGGTAAAGATGTTTGTTGAACAAAGGAATGATGTGGTATGATAAAGACATATTTTCTTTCTGATTATTGGTAATCATATACATGCTTGATTTTTCCTCTAAGATGCACTGGTAGGTTCAAAATTCTACTTGCAATCCATGATGTTGATATTGCTTTTTTTTCCCTTTACGATTAAAGTAGCTAGTTCTCTATAGAACAAAAATATAAAAGGTATAAACATTTACTCTAAGGAAATAAAGTCTCCTGGGGAAGGGTTTTATAAATTTATCATAAACATTTGTGAAACCATGAAAAGAAGTAGATAATATGGCAGATTGACATGTTTAAGTAGGTCCTTATCTATTTAAAGTCGTTAAAATATTTGGTGATTATATATAAACCTTTGGTGTCTAAAATGGATTACTGGCGGGTCCTGTCATATGGTGGTGATATATTTCAATTTTTATAAAATAACTAGAATTGATAAGATGTCAGATAGTGTTTATAGGCATTTTGCTAATAGGGAACTAGTTCTAAATATATATATATATTTATACTCAACTAGCTTTTACTGACATGGGAAATTAGTACCTCAGACATGCAGTCTGTGAATGCAAATGCCCAGAATAGAATATTAAGGATTCCAGGTTTAATAAATGCCACACAGTGAAATACATATGAAAGATAATAGTAACAACATAAAAGAAAACCCTCATTTTAAAATAATGAATAATACTCATGGGTTATCATTGGAAAGTAGTAGGGAGATTAAGTTTCATGCATCAGGTTTCTTTACAAAGATCGCCTGAATGTTTTAGGAATATATATACTTTGTGAGACAGTATATACTTTAGTTTCCCAAAGAATATTTAAAAGAGTATAATTCCTCTAAATATACCTTAATTCCTCAGGAATTAAGAAGTTTTAAAATTCTTACAAACATTAGTAATGTGATTAGGAAGGGGTGCTGTACATTCCAAGGATGAAGTAAATTATGCCACATTTTCCCTTATATGTGAAAAGGAAAACTCAAGTGTTAATAAGCTGGTAAAATCCAAATTATAGCTCTAACACAGTTCTTGGCTCATAGAAGGTTTTGTGTATCTATATCTATACACATACACATATATATAGCAATATACATATATTTCCATATATATTGCTTTAAGTCTGAATGTATTATGTACTTTCTAGTGCATTTTATTGTTTGAGTTATTTTGCTCATCTTAAGTGCATTTGTTAGAATGCCTTCCTTTCCCTTTTTAATAGGATTTTTTTTTCTGAAACAAAATTTAAGACTAGCACAACAAAATTTTAAAGACTAGCACCTAGATTCAGCAATTATTCACATTATATAATAAATTTCTTTTCAAGTGAATTGGTACTTGTTAAATATTGATTCCCATCTTCTTACTATTAGTTAAGGCACATGGCTTGTAATCCTGGGAAGAGAAAGAAGGGTTTGCATATTAACTGGGCTAGTTAGATATCAGTTATTTACAGGTAGTCCTAATAGTTGTTCATCTTAAGGGGAGTTCAAATCCACAAACTTTGTACAATTTTCCCCATCCTAGTGTGCCCAAATTTATATCTTTTAACTAAAACGTCTACTTATGCAAAGGTAGTTTCATAAAGTATTTTTAAAGGAAACATGTTTTAAATGACATTAGCTTTGCAACATTTTAAATTATGTAGTGAGACTGTAACAGTCTGAATCAGAAACTTACAAAAATACAAAAGTTGTAAAATTTCCTTCTAGTTCATGTACCTATTAACCTAATTTGCATTCAGCAATGTGAGCATCATTTTTTTTCTATCATGAGCCACATTGGAACTTGTATATAGTAAACTTTAAAACAATTTATCAGAGATCACTCTTCTGCTTTCAAGAGGATTGCTTCAGTTGCCTGGATGGCAGCAGTCTGTGGATATAACTGATGAGCAAAGGCTGGAAAAGGTCAGATAGCGCTTGAAGGCTGAGTCCCAGTGGAATTAGAGGAACGAAAGTCAAGTCAGGGCACACAGGAAGGGTAAGAACTAGTGCACACGGAGGGTCAGATGAAGCTGATTGAAAGGAATCAGGAAGATATCAGAGGGTAAGGTAATTATTAAGTGTGAAAACAGAAACTGGCAGTGAGTGATGATGCAGAATCACCCAGGTGAGGGACAGCAAGCCAGAGCAGCCTCGATGCCTGAAACAATTATTTGTTTCTGTGGGGGTTTTGTTTGTTTAGGAAACCCTGACAGACTAACCAGAGGCTGCAAGTAGAGATAAGTGGAAGCATTTGATGAAAGGGAAAGCGAAGGACAGAGAGATGTGTATTCCTGACATAGTTTCAGTTGGAGTGCCTTGGCGTCAAGTTTTCAGCATCTTGCTCAGATTATCCCTGTGTTTGCTGCTGGTGCTTGTGTCAGTAGAAACATGCAGGCTGCAGGCGTTCTGAAGTTGCCTGCAAGCTATCAGGGAATCCAAACTCTGTCAGATGGTTTTTGAATGCAGAAGTTGGACCCATTGTCTTCTTGAGTAAAAGGGAAAGCTATGATCGGAAAGCTATGTCTCATATCCCATAAGAGTCTGGGCAACACATCCTCTTTCTGGAAAAAAGAGACTGATTTTCAGTTCACATATGGATTATGCATTTACATCTGTTTAAAAAAGGAGAAGGAATGCTTGTCAAGACAGCAGTTTTTCAAAGGCAAATATCATTTTTCCCTTCCAAAATAACTTTAAACTCCCAACTCTAGCAAACAGAGAAATAGATTATATTCAATTAGTTTCCAATAGGGAACTCTTCGTTTAGATGATTTGTGTAAACATATAGCCTATGAGAATGTATGTAGACTTAAGGTGATCTGCCGTTTTTTACAGATGTCTTCAATTGGTCTCTTGGTCCCTGCATCCACTAGTTTGCTTTCTGGAAAACATTTTAAATACGTAAATAGCCAACTTTTCTTTCTTTCTTTTTTTTTTCTATGTGGCTTTTCCAAGTGGGATTCATTTGACATACAAAATCTAGGATTCACAACATACTTTTCCTCTGGAAACAAGTTGAAGATAAGACAGCCTTGTGCCATTTTTGTATGAATGAGTTTTTCATTAATAAATATTCTAATAAGTATTGTATCAGGAATTATTACAGATGTTGAGATGTACTACTGAACATAAACCCTTAAGATATCTGCCTTGATGGAATTCACATTCTGCAGAATGAGAATGACAATAAACATAAACAAAAACCATTGTAGCAAATGTATGAGTATAATATGCTAGAAGGTGATAATTACCTGATAATCTGAAGGAGGAGAGTCCAAGGCAGAGGAAGGTGCTGGTGCAAAGCCTGGGCATATCTGAGCAACAACAAGGAGGCTAGTGTGCCTGGAGTGGGGTGAGCCAGGAGGAGAGCAGAAGGAGAGGAGGAAAGAGAGGGAATGGAGGCAGGTCACATAGGACTCTGTAGGCCACTGTGAAGACTGACATTGACTTAGTGGAGAAGTTGTAAGCAAATGACTGACATGCTCCAATGGATGTTCTAAAGAATTCCTCTGACTCATACTGAGAATAGACTCTAGCGAGAGGAGGGTAGAACCAGGGAGATCAGATTGAGGTCTAATTCAATAATCCATGTAAGACACGATGGTAGCTTAGAACAAGGTAGTAAGTGGTCAGATTCTGGATATGTTCTGAAGTCAGGGCCAGTAGGATTTCCTGATGGACTAGATGCAGAGTATGGGAGAAGGTGATTCTAAAGTTCACTCAGCAGGAAAGGTGGTGCTGCCAACAACTGATTTGGTGAAGGCTGAAGGAGAAGCAGTTTTGAAGGACGGGGTAGGCATTCAGTTTTGGTCGTGTTGAGGTTGAGACATCTCTTGAACATCCAAGCGGGGGTGTTGAGCAGCATCTTGATATAAATCTGGAGTATATATAAAGAGGTATGTAGGGATCTGGACAGGAGACAGAAATTTGGGAGGAGTCAGTTTATGGATGACATAAGACTCTAAGAGTAAGAAGTGTTTTTCGCAGTAATTCAATTTTGTTTTCTAAGACACTCAATGCTTAGAAATGATATGTCCACCTAGCCATGAGTTTACCAAACAATCAGTATTCATCTCACTACAACTAGGAATAGAGCCAAGCAGGGAGAAAAGCTTGCCCGATCTGACATTGCACATTATTGTTGGTAATAAATTCCAGTCCTCTTATTCCTGGGATGTTTTCACTAGACCTTGCTGTTTCAGCACCCAAGAATCTATTTAAAGCAAAGAATTGATCTGAACCAGGCATTGCGGTGTGTGGAGACATTAAGATCAGAATTTGCCTCATCCTCTGGGTCTGGAGAGGCACTTAGTGGCAGAGGAAGGGGGAGGCCTGTTAAGGGATTAAGAGCCTAGGTGGACATACATCTAAGGGGCACAGCAGATGTTGGTTGTGCTCAGTACCCAAATGAGTCCAGGCCGTGCAGTCAGCTTCCTAAGTGCACATGTCTAAGATACTAAAATATCACTAGATATGTATAAGCGATCAAATTGAATTTATCAATTGTTGTGGTAGCCTGGGCAGGGCTTTTGTTTTGCTGGAAGATACATAGCTGTTTGAGACCAGAGCTGGATAGCTGGGGGCAGCAGAGGGAAGGCCAAGAGCTGTCGCACATGGTCCTCCTCTTTTTTAGCCCCTTTTCCAAGAGTGTTTAGCCTCTGTTTTAAATTAACACTCAGCAGAATATCTTTTGGAAGAGAAGCCATATTAATAAGAAGCTGGGGATTGCACTTGTCTTGAGCTTGCAGACGTCACAGCTGAGCTTGATGTGGACGGTGGGTGGAAATGAAGTAGTGCATGGTGAGGGTAGGTGGGTAATCCTAGCAGGTGGCAGGACTCAGATGTGGGCAGTCCAGTGATCAGCTGTGTCTTCAGCAGATGTCAGGAGTTCGGTGCGGGACTCCAGTTTTCCAGAAGAGAAGAGCAAGGCAGGGCTTCGAGGTCTGAAAGAGGGCAGGGAAGAGGAGCTGACTTTCACCAATGAGTTACTGTATGCATGATAGTTTGTTAAAGAGATAGATACACTGATAGATTGTAAATATATTTCTTTTCATTCTTACAGCGAATTGGATAGTATTATTCTTTTTGCAGTTGAGGAATCTGAGCCAAGGTCACACCCTGATCAGAGGTAGAAAGAGGCGAGATTCAAATTCAGGTTTGCCTCACTCCCTAACTCATAAAACTCTGATATTTTTTAGTGTCTTGGAAATAATAAAAGTAGAAGCATAAAGGAATGGAGAGGAGTCCATAGGGGCTGTGTTTGTACGTTTAATACAGAATTGCTGCTGTCTTACTGGACGAGAGTGGAGTGGATTGAGAGGAAGTGGGTAAAAGCAGGGTCCCGTGGGTCCACAGTGAGAACTGCAGGTGGGGTCTGATTTGCTGGAAAGAACAGCCTGAGACACTGCCTTAGAGTTCAGTGGCTAGTGTAGTTAATTTAAGAGAAAGCAACTTAATTCTAAACCCTACTGGATGGGGACACAGAAGCTGTTTAAGCACTTCCTACCTTGGCCAAGATAACTCACTGAACCAAAGGGCAGAGACAGCAGTAGAACCAACTGTGGGAATCTGGAGAAGGCAGAACAGGGGGCTGGAGATTAGTGTGTCATTCCATAAATGAGGAAATTGAGACTCTAAGAGATGAAGTGGTTTTGCTCAAGAACAGATAGTAGCAGATGAGTACCTGGTGCCCGGATCCCATCCCTTACCCAGCCTAGGGCTCCGTCCGCCATGCCATGGGGGTCACCTCCCAGCCACCCATAGCCCTCTTCCTCTCTATTAACAGTGACACGGAGTCCTGCAGCTTTTACTTTCCTTTTCTTCAAATACTCCTCGTGCATGTGAATAATCTGGGAAATAGTTTATTTAACAAGAGTTTGGCCATGTCACTTGGCTTCTGTGGGATCTTGGCAGTGGGGGAGGGGGTGGTGTGCAGGCGGAGAGAAAACAAGAGAGATGCTGGGTAATCAGCATCAGACATGTTTAGATGATATCAGATGGTCCTGAACAAGGTACTAAATTGCTCTGTGCCATAAATTCCTCATTTGTATCCTGGGAGTAATAATAGTACCCCTTTTATAGAAATGTTTTGATAATGAGATAATACATTGTAACTAATTAGCTCAGTGCCCAGCTGAGTGGCTTACATGCTAGCAGTCAAAATACTAGCTGTTATTAAAGGATGTGAAGGGGTGATTTACTCCAATATCCAGTGCCATTGTGGGGGTACCATGATGTCAGGCTGTTCTACTGATCTACGAGTCTTGTTTTATGCTTTATAATATGGATGCTTCAGACCCTTCAGCTCTAGTCACTGGATTTCCTGGAGTTTAATTTAAACATTCTCATCAAAGTTAATGTGACTCTGGCCATTCTCCTTACTGCCACCAAGGATGATGATGGTCTTGTACTGTGCACTACCAAAATAATATTGCCTTTTCCCATTGCTTCCTGCAAATGGCGTCATCTTAATCTTATAAAACCAATGCAGGAGAAAATATTATGTCAAGGCAGAAATCATAATCATTATTTTAGGGTGGTGAGCAAGATAAAATTTTAAAAAACCAAACCTGAGTGGCATACAGATACATTGTATTAGGCCCTTTTTTCCCAGGAACATCCTGATTTTCTGGTTATGAAACCATTTGGACTCCTCTTGCAGACTTTGTTCTGAAACTTAAGGCATGCAGTGGTCTTCCTTTTTTGTTCTCAGAAGGAAAAAGGCTAACTGTCTTCATGCAAATTAGTCTGCTTTTGTTGAAAAACTTCAGGGGATTCATCTATGAAATGTAGATGCACAATAAGAAATACAGTACATCTTATTGTTCTTCTTCCAGCCAATGTAAGATTGTTTCCCACAGTATGGAATACTTAAAAAAAAAGTGTTTAATCACAATGCCAAAACTCCAGCGATGCCTTTGACTGTCTTCAGGGGTGGTGGTGGAGGTGGGGAAGCTAGCTATTCAATACTACATTATTTTCAGAGAATTTTGCATATGGCTGGGAAACGTGTAAATGAATGCAGAAAGATAGAGCTAATGTACTAAATTTAGGACCAGTGATTACAGGCGTTCTAGGCTTCTTTTTGCTTCTCTACGTGTGATTCCTATATAAAGAAAATACTAACTACCAATAGCATAAAAAAGTTTTTAAATAATGAGTAAAAATTGTTTTGGCAACGTTTAACTCTTCAGAAATGTATCTCAGTATTCTGGTTGTATTAATTGAGGTTTCTTTTCTTTTTCCCTCCCTGCATTTCAGTGACAATTTCAACAAGCACCTTCTTTGACGGCTTGCTGGTGACAGGACTGTATACGTCCACAAGTGCGCAGGCTTCACAGAGCATTGGAGGTTCCAATGCTTTTGGATTTGGTAAGCTGTCCTGACATTAGAAACCAATAATCGTCAATGTTTAAATAGTTATAGGTGTTATTTTTTGAAACATCTGTTTTAAAAGGATCAGACATTGATGATTTAAAAAAAACTAATCTGAAATGATTTTTGTGTTGTTTGCTTGAAGTTAGGTGAATTGAAATAAGTCACATGAATGTACAGCCAACCATAAGCTTGGTGTGACATTCTTTCTATCCCTCTCCATCTACCGAACACTATTATACTTGGTCTTGGGGGATTAAGTAGATTTTTATGTTCTGTCATTTAGGTTGCTGAAACTGGGTTTTACTCTGATGCCCATGCAATCATTCCATAACCTATTTTCTTAAGTTCTATTATTATAATTTTTTAAAATAAACTCTACCTCCAACATGGGGCTTGAACTCATGACCCTGAGGTCAAGACTCGCATGCTCTCCTGACTGAGCCAGCCAGGCACCCCCCTCAATAAGCTGTTTTTATAAACAGTTCTTACGGTCCTGGATTAGGTGGAAAGTGTCCTGTTAAGTTTGGCAGGTAAGCATTGTACAAAGTGGAAGGTAGTAATGATTGTTGAAATGATTGAATTCTGTGAGTATTCATGTTTTAATATTTAAAACACTTACACAGAGTCCTTGTCCTTGAATCAGAGACATGGGAGGTTACTTCTATGGGGAAGCAAAGGCTACATGATCGTTACTGAGCCCAGAGGATTCTCAGTTTGGAAATCCCTGCTTTACCCATTATGCAGTAAACATGCCAAGCTGGAATTAAATAGTCCCTTTTCAGCATCAAAAATGCAAATTTAATATATCCGTTTATGTAAGACATGAAATCACTGATCTTACTCTGAAATTGGAAAACTGCACAAGACTCCCTACATTGATATGAAAAAGATAGAATTGCGTTATCAGAGGCAGCCATGTGTTCAGTGTTTTATCTTTGCTGGGGTATTTATTAAATAGATAATTTTTACCTACTTTTGATATATGAAAGAGCGCCGCCTCTGCGCCAAGTCCCAGCAGTAGCAGTGCCCAGGTGACTCACTGATTGATGTCAGAGCCGTACTGTTGATGCCCCATTGTCACTCTCTGGCCCATTTTGAGGCTCACAGCCTCAGGGCTTCATGGAACCTGGAAGTCATTTAATTGTCACGTTTAATTATTTGACATTGAGGATTTGCCCTATTTTTAGAAGATCTTAGATAAGCTTTTACAATGTATTGGTAATTACTTCTAAGTTCTAAGCCTCAAGAAAAAATATTCTTAGGTCTAAAAATTCCGCTTGTTTAGCACCATCCTTTTTGTGCTCTGCAGAGGTCAGCTTCCAGTCCTATACACGTACGTAATATATATGACGTACTACCTGTTATGTTACAACAGGACTCACAAGCAGGGTTGCCAGATTTAACAAATAAAAATTTACAGGCCATCTGGTTAAATTTAACTTTTAGATAAACAATTTTTTAGTAAAAGAATACAGTATCTGGGATAAGGCGTTCTGGGTTCTCCCTTAGCCCAATTAAATCAAAACTTCTGGGAGTGGGGTGTGGGCATTGGTTGTTTTTAATGTCACTTTGGTTGCTGGATTGGAATGTTCCGATGTACATGCAGGGCTGAGAGGTGCTGTACTGGGTCAGTCCAGGTCTGGTGGCAGCAGCAGCACCTGGAACCTGTGACTCCCAAGTTCCAGCCTGTCTTTAGACTCAGTGAGTCAGATATGCTGGGGGCGAGACCCAGTGACCACTTTCTAAGAAGCAGTCCAGGTGATTTTGGTACACACTGAAGTTTGAGAACCACCCATCTACATTCAATAAAGGGAAGAGAGAGACATTATTTAATTGACCGTATACGTACATAATAGCAAATCTTGCTAGAGGCGAGCTTGCCCAAGTACTGAGTGCTGGGAAAGGGTTTGCCAGAGAAACTAGATCTGGTCTGGAGTGAAATGGGATGGAGGTAGGAGAGGCTTTCCTGAGGAAGTGGTGTTGAGCTGAGATGTAAACTTGATTTCCTCATCTGTGAAAGGGGTTGGTAAGGCACCTGCTTGATAAGATTTGTGAGAATTAAAGGTGATTATTTATGTGAAGCACTTAGCACATAGGAAACACTCAGTAAATCTAGATATTCCGAAATTATACTGATAACCGAAGCAGCTGCTTTCCCTAGCCCAGGACTTGTATATACCTCCTTTGAGGGGCAAAAAACAGTTCTTCGAGGAATTAGTCTGGGGTTTGTAGATCAGATGATTGGAGAAGACTTGGCTGAATGAAATAACTGTCATTAAATCATTAAATATCACTCATAAGTATGTTGTAAACACATTTTGAAAGGACATGAAATGCACGTGTCACATTGCCTCCGATTTTAGCTAGTAAGCCAAATGAAAAACTAGGAATGCAATTGTTAGAAGTTATTTTTTTAAATTAATTTATTTATTTGAGAGAGAGAGCAAGCAGGGGAAGGGGCAGAGGAAGAGGGAGAGAGGGAGACTCTCAAGCAGACTCCACACTGTGTGCAGAGTGCCGACTTGAGGGCTCGACTGACTAAGCCACCCAGGTGCCCCAATTGTTAGGAGTTATTTGAGATACCCGGGCTTCAACACATTTTCTCTGGTGACTTTGAAAGCTGTACAAATGCAGTTTCACTTGAATTAGAATGTTTTTTGATTAGCTTAAGTTGCCCTTGGTCTCCCCATCACCATGAACCCTGTATCATGAGGTTGACATCTGAAGAGGCTTCAAAACAAGAAGTCTGTTGTTTGACCTCCCGTAACCACAGCTTAGGTCTCCCACCAATCCACTGGCGTTTTTATAGGACATAATTTTTATATGGATGGATAGATAAGTGAGATCTAACTTTTTTAAGTTCCAGTAATAGCTACATAAGTTTACATGGATTTATAGGATAGTGGTAAATTCCTTTAAAAGATTTAATTATACACCTCAATATTATAAACAGTTAATCTTTGGAAGTGATGTTTTTGAATAGAGAGCAGGAGATAAAATGTCTGTTTAGATCAGTGGCCACTTTAGAAAACATAAGCACATGAATTTTTTGGTATTTGACTTAAGTTTAACATATTCTTTACAATTTAAGAAAATGAAGAGGATTTGAGTAGGGTGCAGGTAAGAAAGGAGAGGAAACTCTTACAGAAGGTAAATTGTAAAAAATAATTGCTGCTTTTTGGTAGTTTAGTAGTTATAGTAGGATCAGGCTGACAAAATGTGGCATTCTAGAACAAAAGAGTTATTGAATACGTAATCTATCATTAGGCTCTGACTTAATTGATGGAATGTTAGGCAAACTTGGTTTGTTTGGCATTTTCCCAACATAGCATAGGATTAGGGTGGGATATATTTAACTAGCTGTGTTAAATAAGACAAAGTAAAACATAAAATTGAGTCTGAAAAGTACTTCTGGAAGTTTTTTTCCTTTTATAGTTAATTTTAATTGTACTAATTACATGAAAGTTATAGCCGCTCTCCTTTAACTATAAAATGTGTGTGACCAGCCAAAATAAGGCTATAATTATTCTTAAGATACTGTTGTATAAATGTAATTCCACTAACATAACTACAGCCTTTATGCAAAATCAGAATTCTTTAAAATGCATGCCTCACTGACCAAAAATAGACAAATGCCTAATAGCCAGAAATACATTAAAACAATGGCTATGCAAAAGATGACTGTATGCCAACAATGCGTGATTTGAAATACCTCATTTTGCTTGTCAATGTAAGAAAACATGCTGCCCTAGGGAAGAGTGATGTTTAATTATGGATATCTCTTTGTGCATCCCAGAAGAAAAAAAAAATGCTTCCTCTTGTCTTTGGCATTGAATTCCAGCTCAATCATGTAAATCTTCAAGGCTCTTTGTGGTCGCTCAATGAAGGGCTATTTGAATATCCTTTCATACAAAATTATTCCTTTTCCAGAGGCTGAAATGCATTTTACTCAATATTTAGTATTCTGGCTCTAAAAGCATTTTACTCAATTTTTGGTGTTCTGGCTCTAAAACCAGAGAACTGGGTTTGCAGGTCTGAGGAGTAGCAGCCACACTTCAAATTGTTAGACATTGCATAAATTAAACGTTTGCGCTTTGGCATTGCTAGATCACTGTGCTCAGCTACGTGAGCCATTTTAACAGTTTTTCATGTAAACTTTTGTAATTTTCTGTGTGTTTCCTTTCCTTTTTCTGGAATGATGAAGCATTCTAGATCCAGTCGTTTGTTAAATTACAAAATTCTTAAAATGACAAGATTTGATAAAATCCAAGTTTAGGGAGAAAATACAGCGAACAGATCCAAGATTTTTTCTTTTTAATTTTTTCTCTTAAACATTCAATCATGTCATGTTTTCAATAGAGATTAAGCAACTAACATAAAAATTTAATATTTTCAATATTACTTTTAAAACATGGTAGTAGAATTTTTTAACTTGATCTATTTTTTTTCCCCACTGTAATCTGACATTCTAACTTTAAATGAATAGGGATATATTTATAAAACAAATTATTTGAGGGTTTTAAGATTTAAAATTTTAGTAAATCTTATGTTGGTCACTAGTTAATAAAAATGTGTACTTTACCAGTAGATTTTGATTGTATGTTAATGTTTCATTGCCATGATGCAAATTTTTATCACTACTTTGTTTTATTGTCATTAAAAATAAAAATATAGGCTTTGTTTAAGCTAAGTTTTGGTTATCCTTCACATTGAAACTAAGTAGAACCTTTTACAACTTTACTAATTGTCACTAGGACCCCTACATCCCTGGGCATTAAATACAGTTCAGTCTTAGCTGTCCTATCCTTGTGCCTTTGAGACGCACACATGTGTTATACGTACATATATTTAGGCTTCAATATGTATAAAGAGGGGACAACCTCTAGCAACTTCATTAAATAGGGTCCTGTATAGTAATGCTATTTATTGACTAGCCTAAATTAACCTAAATTACTCGGAATGATCTCGTTAAATTTATTTTGTCTGTCTCTTTGCAAAGAAATACTTTGCAACACACTTGAGAAATTTTAAACATATTCCGGGATTTTGAAGGCATGACCTTTTATTGGATATGGTAAATGATCTATAATTAACAAGAAGACTTTAGGTTAATTAAACAAATTGCTGTAGTCAGTGGTACCAGGAGCATAGCTGACAAGAATTGAAATTGCCATTAATTTTTCCTGTTTACTGGGTATTAACCTAAGTTTGGTCTCAACTCATTAATTTGGCCTCAATTCCATTTGCATATGCTAGCATTACCTTCATTAAGAAACAGTATAATGTAGTTTGTATTTGACATATGACTAAGGAATTCAGGGATTATTTCCAAGTTCCTAAATAACTAAAAAGAATCATTTACTAGAATAGTGGACATGATGAATATAAAGCTGTTGAATTAGTCAGCAAATTGCTAAAGCAGATGTTGAGGGGCATGAGATTTGGGCCAAGTGGAGGAGTTAGGGGAGAAAGGCAGCTCAGTGCAGGGGTTCATCACATGACCTCCAGAGCTAGGCAGCTCAGGTTCCACGCCCGCCTGCCACCTCTTCTTCCTAACTTGGGCCACATTCTTTCTTTCCCTAAGCCTCCATGTCTGCATCTGTAAAATGAGAAGTGCCTCATTCGCAAAATTGTTGGGTGGATTAAATGAGTTATCTGTTCAAGTGCCTAGTATATGTGCTTAAAATAGGTATTATTTATTTATTTTTAAAGATTTTATTTATTTTATTTTGGAGAGAGAGAGAGCAAGAGCGGGGGGAGGGGCAGAGGGAAAGGGAGAGACAGAATCTCAAGAAGACTCGCCGCTGGGGCTCAATCTCACGACTCTGAGATCGTGACCTGAGCTGAAACCAAGATTTGGATACAACCAACTGGGCCACCCAGGCGCCCTAAAATAGGTATTATTTAAAAATTCAGGAAAAAGTGAGAATTCTTTCTCTGAAATAGCGAATAGAATGAGAAGATAGTTCCAGTGGCAGAATGTTTGAAAGAGGAAGGTTGATTTTAATTTGGCTGCTGAGCAATGCACCCAGTTTCTTACCCATAGAATTTAGGGCTCTTCGGTACAGCCTGGCTTAGCCCCTGCCCTGATGTGTAGGTAAGAAAACAAGGCTTAGGAAGGGCAAGTAGTGGCTATTACATGAGATGGTGTAGGTGTGACGAGTAAGACCAGGCATTCTGATACATACAGTTCTCAGATACTTTTTTTTGAAATATAATTCACATACCATAAAATTTACCATTTTAAATATACATTTCAGTGATTTCCAATATATTCACAGGGTTGTACAACCAACACCACTATCTAATTTCAGAATATTTCATTACCTCCAAAGGAAGCTCCATCCCCATCTAGCAGTCATTCCCCATTCCTCTCCCAACACTGTCCCTGACAACAACTGATCTACTTTCTCTGTCTCTATGCATTTGCCTATTTTAGACATTTCGTGTAAATAGAATCATACAGTATGTGACCTTTTGTGTCTGGCTTCTTTTACTTAGCATCATGTTTTCAAGGTTCATCCGTGTTATAGCAGATACCAGTACTTCGTTCCTATTTATGGTTAAGTAATATTCCATTGTATGGCTAGACCACATTTCATTTAGTAGATGGAAGTTTGAC
The DNA here is from genome assembly GCF_023065955.2 of Ursus arctos. Lineage (NCBI taxonomy): Eukaryota > Metazoa > Chordata > Mammalia > Carnivora > Ursidae > Ursus > Ursus arctos. The sequence continues at coordinate 19,249,048 of NW_026622985.1, forward strand.
AGTTTCCAGATTCTTAAAAGGAGTTGCGGTTGTGCACATTGGGAAAGAAAAAGTTGAAGGAGGATGCAAAGCAATTGGAAAAACCAACGTCCTTCAGTACTTATCAGCCACTCTAAAACCTCTGAAGATCAAATTGTGTAGTCTGCTCTGTGGCTTAGACCTGAAAATGGTTAGATCTAAAAATCAAGATGAATTACTCCACTGCCCTCCTTCCTGCCATTCAAGGGAGGTAGGCCACTGTGGCATGATTTCACCCAAACCCTTTGGCCCCATGTAAACTATGAGCGAGATCTCCAAGCCAAGCTGAGTCAGCCAAATTTACCAGTACAAGAATTTGGAATCAAGGCTGATCAATCCCAGTCCCAACTCTTCATGTGCTAATCAAGGCATGTGTAAATATCTGGGAGCTGTGGGCAGCCATCATCCACAAGGGCTCAGAGGAATGTTGTGCAGGGAGAGGAGAAGGGAAGACAGACAGAACACTGCCTGAGGTGCCAAAGCTTTCCAGGCTCATATTTTTGGCTTTCTCCCATCATGCTCGGATAGTCTTGGGTTCTAAGAAACAATAATAAAAATAGCTAACATTTATCAAGCACTTGCTATGTGGCAGTTGTATTGCAGATATTAACTCTTTAGATCCTAACAAAAATCGTACTAATTATCCTCGTTTTATAGATAAAGAACCTGAGACACAGAGAGGGTAAGTAACTTGCCCAAGGTCACACATAGGGAGTTGCAAAGTCATAATTAAAACTCGACTCTGTAGTCTCTCCTTAAGCTCCCCTTACAGTCCATGCTCACTTGAGTTGGTTTCTATTACAACCAAAAAGAACCTTGACTAAGAGAAGGCCCTCTGTGCTATGGCCCAGCCTACTGGGCTCCCAAATCTTCCTTCCATTCCTTTATAGCCACATACATTCCTGCCACGCACACATACGCCTGTGCACCAGTCATAACCCACACACAGTTCCAAAATCCCAGCTGCATTAAACTTCACGCCTTTGTCTGTGGTGCTTGGACTTTCTTCTGGTTCTCTCTGCTGGGCAGACCTCCTGCCATCTTTTAGGGCCTCTGTCCTGATTCACCTCCTCTATTGAGCCTTTATGACCCCACTCCTTGCTCCTCCCTGGTGCCCACCTCCACGGAACTCTATTCCCTTCTCTGTACATTCAGTCTCTTCCCTGACCTCCACCAGCCATCTCTAACGATCTGTTGAATTTACTTGTTTAAAACCTTTATACCTCTTTGAGGACAAGAGATGATCTAGTCCTTTTCACTCTTATGGCACATAACAAGTTCTCAATAAATATTCATTGAATAAACCAATACAAATCTTTGAGGATTTATGGGGTATTTTACTACTAGAGCTGACATCAGTAAGTGCATGTATGTTCCCAAGTGTCCTGGTATAGACAAGAGAGTGAATATTACTGTCTTTAACTTTGAGGATATTTCTGAATCTCTATATGTACATATAAATCTACACATCTATACATATATTTAAAACTATACAAAAATATGTAAATTTTATCATCAGAGATTCTGGGGTAATTTATTACCCTGCCTACCACTTTGTCCCTTTTTTTCCTGGAGGTGGCAGGCCACAGTGCCTTTAGATAGGAGAGAGATTGATGAAGTGACTTCTTTAGAATCAGGAGATAGAAAGAAGTTCAAGAGACTGTCCATCTCAGCCTCCTCTCTTAGTGCAGGTCAATGTCCTAACAATACATGGTAGTGAAGTTCTTATTTTATCTCTTTGATCTTTCAAAAATGATGACTCTACAATTTCTTGGGAACATATTCTAAGATTACATCAAGTGAGATGATTAAGGAAGTTTCCTTGTACATACATGTACATCTCAGGCTGATTTCGTGGGTACTCTGAATGGTCTGGTAGATATCCAGCTCGATTTAGGGGACTGGTTGAAATAGGGCCCCTTACTCCTCTGCCATGTTTCTAAACTCTCACATAATTTCTTAAGTAATTGAAAAAGGTGAATGTTAAAAAGTCAGTAAGTAACTTTCTTTCCTCTAGGCAAAAAAACCCATATTCCTCATAAGATTCATCCGTTTTGTGGCTCCTTCATACTTTAACTTGTCAGTTGTCTCTGGATACTCGGCAGAATCTAGATTCTGGAATTTAGCCCTGATAAGACAGATGCCCTGAAACCCTTGAAAGGTACTTTAAAAATGTCTCCCTAAGGCAGGGGAGTTCTAATTCCTTTCTCTTCCTTATTCCTGCTCAAATCCATGTGCTCAGAATCACAGTGAACTTCTTGTGCTTAACTATGAATGTCAAAGTCACATTTTTCGAGCGGATTCTAATGGGAGTTGCCACTCTGCTATAGAAGTTACGATTTTTTGAGATTATTTTGTTACGATTTTGTCTGTCAGTGTGAACAGATTGTGAAGAGTCTCTTTTGTCTGGCAAATGTAACCTTATTAAAGTTGATATTTGCCCCCCAAACAGCACTGAACAAACAAGGAGAGAGCAGTAGGTTTTTATGTGAGGGTACTTTCTCATGTCAAAGTTTTTTGGAGTAATTCTGGAAATAAGTTTCTGTAAATGAGGTCTTATCCCTTACTAGATAAAGACAGAGTCAGGGATATTTTACTCTTTTTCTTAAATAATACTTTTAAAAATGACTTAGGAACTGTGGCTCTTTGCTGATAAGAGATACTGTTTTCTAGAAGAGTGACACTTTCCATAGTATGCCAGACTGTCCATTTTAACAAGAGAAAAGATCAAAGTCTATGTTTAAGGGAATAAACTTTGAATTCTGACTCTGATCTGGCAGTCATTTTGCTTGTAGTGTGGCTTACTTTTGACATTTTCCAGTCCTTTTTCTGGGTATCTAGATAATGATAAATGAGTTCATGTTCCATGTTCACAGTAATTGATTTATAAATACTCTTGGTTAAAGTTGGCTGCTTCTTTCTTGGCAGTTAAATCTAAGAACAACTGAAAACAATTGTGTCATGTTATTACTTCCTAGAAATAATTCTGATAGTAATCTTTGAAGTATTTTTTAAAAAAGTAGCGAAAGTAAATCCTTGGCATCGCCTAGAAGATAGTTCTGGATGCAGCATACGAATTTGAAAACAGCTGTTGCTGTCCCATAGAGGCCCTTCACCAAATGCTGGTTCTGTTTCCACTCTTGTCTTCCATTGTGTAGTTTGCATTCAGCCCTCTGATGCTGAGCTTTGCATGTCGCCTGTTAGATGTGTAGGCTGCTCTCTGAGGCACACACACAACTAAATTACTGTTTTGGGGACTCTGAAATGTCTGCATGGGAAGATACTTGCTAGTGTGGGAGTTGCCATTTTGGAAAACAGAATAGCAAAATTGTTAGTATTTTGGTAAAAGTTCAGACTGAGCTTCCCTCCTCCTTTTCCTTCCACATGTTTTCAGACATGGGAACCACGTTGTTGCTATTATCTAGTTAATTATGTTATTTCTGGTTCTTCAGAACAGTGCCTCTCCACATGAACTCTCGTAAACAGCAAGTTAAAAGTGAAATGAATGGAGCTATCAGAGATCATGCTCCGGGAAGACGTTTTGTTTATCCTTCATGGTTTTCTTTTTTGAAATAATTAGTTATTTGCATTATGAGAAGATTCTTTTGTAACCAAACTCTTAGTCTTTGTCATCCAATACCATTTCTAATGCTAATAACGAAAATGGAGAGAAATCTGTTACAAATAAAGGAGGAACTCCGTTGGGGGTTGGCTTTCTGTTTCTAGAGAATGAGACAAATGAGCCCCTCTGGAATCATTTTGAGGTTGACGAAGTTTATCCTTCAAGTCCCTAGACTTTCCCCTCCCTTTTTGCTCTTTCTTTCTTCTTGTCCCCTTTTTAACAAGGAGGTGCTATCAGACTCATCTTAGAATGAATTTTAAAATATTACGCTAGTTGCACCTTTCCCCACACTGCCTCTTGCAGTCATTAGTATCTTATGATGTGTTAATAGCAAAATACATGGCAGAAGTGTATTGCAATATAAATAAGCTTGGAGTATGTTGGTTAAAAATTTAATAGTACTTCTTGGAATCTTTAATATACTTTTCTTTTTTGGTCTAGTTCACATAATATAAAACTTAGCATTTTAAAGTGGACAGCCCAGTGATTCTTAGTATGTTTCATGTTCTGCAGCCATCACCACTAACTAATCTGAAAACATTTCCATCCCCCCAGAAAGAACCCTATACCTATTAAGTGCGGTCAGTCCTACATCCCTCTCCTCCCATCCCCTGGCAAACACTAATCTACTTTCTGTCTCTATGTATTTACCTATTCTGGACATTTTATATAAATGAAATCATATAGTATGTGGCCTTTATGACTGGCTTCTTTTAGTTGACATGTTTTCAAGTTTCATCCATATCGAAGCATATTAAAGAATGAAGTATTTCATTCTTTTTTTTTTTTTTAACATTTTATTTACTTATTTAACATACAGAGAGAGAGAGCATAAGCAGGGTGAGCGGCAGAGGGAGAAGGGAGCACTGAGCAGGGAGCCTGATGCGGGGCTCGACCCCAGGACCCTGGGATCATGCATGACCTGAGCTGAAAGCAGATGCTTAACCGACTGAGCCACCCAGGGCCCCCTGCAGTACTTCATTCTTATTTATGGCTGAATAATTGCCCATTGTTTGGATAGTACATATTTTATTTATCCATTCATCTGTTGATGAATATTTGAATTGTTTCCATATTGGCTATTACGAATAACACTCCTGTGAACATTTGTGTACAGGTTTCTTGTATGAACTTATATTTTAAATTCTCTTGGGTGTATATCTAGGAGTGGAATTACTGGGTCATGTGGTAATTCTGTTTAATTTTTTGAAGCACTGCCAAAGTGTTTTCCATAGCAGCTGTGCCATTTTATAGTCCCAGCAGCAATATAGGAATTCCAAATGTAACTACATCCTTAACAAACACTTGCTATTTTCTTCGATTTTCTTAGATTGGTAGTGAAGTGATACAAAGAAGAGTCCATCCGACTACATTGATTTTTTAGAATCCCTGGACTGTAAGGATGGTTTAATCGTAGAACATCCAAATGTTTCTTCTTTGTTTTCTAATCTTCTGACAGCAAAGAACTCTGTGTAATAAAAAATGCTAATTTTAAAAAATTAAAATGATGAACAGACATTTTGCCCTAGGTGTGAAGAGGCTATTAGCTTTTATTCAACCAAAAGAAAACAACCAATACCCTAATACCCTAACAAAAAACTAGTAAAAACTCAATTTACAAAAGAAGAAAGACTAATGTCCAATAAATATGAGGAAAATATTCAACTCACTGCTAATAAAAATGCATAATTAAAACAATTATGAGGATTTTTAAAAAATATTTGTGTATTTATATGAAAGAGAGAGAGCACGAGTGGGAGGGGCGGAGGGAGAGGGAGAGAGAACCTCATGGGGCTCCATCTCCGGATCCTGAGATCACGACCTGAGCCAGAACCAAGAGTCAGATGCTCTGCTGACTGAGCCACCCAGGCACCCCAACAAGTATGAGATTTAAAAAATTTTTCAGTTAAATAATGATTTTTTAAAACTGGCGATGATGCTTAAAATCATGTGTACTCAACTCTGGTATCAGTGCTGGAAAATTGGTATTTATTGATGTGAGTATGTCTTCATTAGTTATCTAGAAAACAATTTGGCAATATGTAAACAAAACAGTTAAAATTTTCACATATTTTGACATGGTTCTTTTACTTTTGGGAATCTATTAGAAATTTAAACAAACCCAGAAATGCAGACAAAGGTTGATGCATGTCACTGTTTACTAGGGCACTGTTTATGTTAGGAAAAACTTGAACATAATCTAAATGTCAATAAAAGGTAATGATGAAATCAGCTAGAGTGTTGATAGGAAGGAATAATATGCTGACATTGCATTATTTATAATAGTCAGGATATAGGAGCAACCCAAGGATCCATGAATAGATGAATAGATAAAGAAGGTGCAACACACACACACACACACACACACACACGCACTACTATCATGCATCCATAAGAAAGGATGAGATTTTGCCATTTGTGACAACATGGGTGGACCTAGAGGGTGTTATGCTAAGTGAAATAAGTCGGACTGAGAAAGACAGATACTGTATGTTTTCACTCATATGTGGAATCTAAAAAACAAAAAAGATGATTAAACAAAAAGCAGAATCAGAGCTATAAGTACAGAGACCAAATGCCAGAAGGAAGGGGGATGGAGGGTTGGGCAAAATGGGTGAAGGGAAGTGGGAGATACAGGCTTCCATTTAGGGAATGAATAAGTCACGGCACTAAAAGGCACAACACAGGGAATATAGTCAATAATACTGTAATAGCCTGTATGGTGACAGATTGGTAGCTACCCTGTGGTGAACCTAGCATAGCACAGAGAGAAGATGAATCACTATGTTGGACCCTGAAACCAATGTAATATTGTGTGTCAACTATGCTCAAAGAAATTTTTAAAAAATAAAATGCTGCCATTAAAGTGATATTTTTGAGTAGTAATGGCATGAGAAACTAGTACAATTGAAATAACTATATGCATATACACACACACACACACACACACACACATACACACACATACTCACATACACTCACACATAGTTTGCAGATTTACGTTGCTTCCCCAAATACATACCCACACTCACCTACTAAGGAAACTATAGAAACCCTCTTATTTGACATGATCAGTACTGGTATTGAGTCAGTTGAAAGAAATTGGTTAGACATGTTTATTGTTTATGTTCTATGACTGATTAAACAATATGGTGTTTTAAAAGGCAGCCCATCCTATGGGTAGTGTCCAGGCAAGGGAGAGGGTGACTAGGAGTACTTGGGTAGGTTTTGGTTTAAATAGGATGGTCAGGCAATAAATTTACAAGTTTTCAGATATCAGCAAAGGACTATTCTTTAAATATGGTTCCACCAATCAGACTTCTACTACTTTCCCCCGCCCCCACATAAAGCACATTTCCAGTTTTAGTTTCTTTAAAATGGAGCAGGAACATAGACAGACTTGCAAAGAATTCTGAGTGTAGCATTCTAGATACTTTATGGGGTTTTTTGCAATCTTTCACAGATACCTTTCAACCATAGTTTGGAAACAACACCTCTTAGTTTTTTTTTTTTTTTAATTGTATTTATTTATTTGAGAGAGAGAAAGAGAGAGAGCATGAGCGGGGGAAAGGGCAGAGGGAGAGAATCTTCAAGCAGACTCCCCGCTGAGTGCATTCTGAAGCAAGGTTCCATCCCAGGACCCAGAAGATCACAACCTGAGGCAAAATCAAGAGCTGGATGCTCAACCAACTGAGCCACCACCTGTTGAGCACTTTTTCATGTGCTTATTGGCCACTTTTGTCAAGTATCTGTTCAAATCTTATACCCACTTTAAAAAGTTGAATTGTCTTCTTCTTATTGAGTTACAGGAGTTTTAATATATACTGGGTACTAGTCCATTATTACATGTTTGTTTTATGAATCTATCGTCCCACCTATGACTTGCCTGCTCTTTTCCTCAGTGGTATTGTATGATGTGTAGAAGCTTTAAATTTTGGTGAACTCAGATTCATCAATTTTTTTCTTTTACGGTTATTGCTTTCTGTGTCCTGGCTAAGGAAGCCATTGCCTGTCCTAATGCAAATCTAATTTTTTAATATGCTTCATTAAAAAATAGCTACTAATAAGATACTAATAATAACTACTAAAAAGTAGCTATTTTTTCTTGATTTTTTTTTAAGCAGTTATTTTCAGTCTTCATAATCTTCGGGTGAGTCTAGAGCAGATTCTAGAGTTCATATACAGTATTTCTAAAAGTTTCTCATTAACCATTGCCTGCTTGTTTTAAAAAAGTTAGGACACTTTTCATTAATATGGCATCATTTTTACACTTAAAAGTTTTTCATCCCACATGTGTAAGCTTCTGATGTTAATGTGCCACTTTATAAGTGACCGAAATTGCTTCAGACTCCCAGATTACGCTGTGATAAGCCAAATGGGCTTCAGGACACTCCCTTCACACCAGAGACACATGCCAGAAACCAAACAGATGGTAAACTAGGCAGAAATGACCCTCGGCATTCTCATTAGAGCTGTTGGGGAAATTTTAATGGGCCCCCATTTGCCTCGTGCTGTATCTAATACCCTTTGAACTGCCACTTTTTTTTTTCTTGTTACAAGTCAACAACCACCATGTATATTTTAATAGGGATTATCAAACACAATTTGCCCAGAAGATGTACAGCCCTCTAATGCTAATTAGCCAAGTTTAAATAATCACTGAGTTTGGGGATAATTGGAAAGAAACACTGTTTTTCTTGCCAGTGCATAATTACTAATTAACAGGAAGATAAAATATCTGTGTAGCAGTCATATCTAGAAGAATCTGTTAACAGTTAATTAACTGATGAGTTGATGCCAAGTCAGTGTTGGTCAAGAAAGTTTACAGATGAAGGTCTTGTAAAATAAATAAATAAATATACACATCATGGAAAGATCACATCGTTGAGCCAGAACAGGGCATGGGTGGAGTACAGTGTGTGACCGTGACCTAGAGTTACAGTGCTTAAGGTGGACAGTCATTACATTAAAGAATTAGTGTCTCTTTGGTGCTAAATATTAAAAACACCAACTGCTGGTTTCTACTCTGCTTTTAACATGTAAGATTTGAGACTTCATTAATTTGCTTTGCTCTTGATCCTAATAATTGCATGGGCTTTCTCAACCTTAACATATCTTCATGAAATTGGACCACAGCCTCCTCTGTGTTTTTCTGCTTATGAGAGTTACGACTTGAGTGTGTGAAATGGGTAGCTGGAGATTCACAAAGAAGAAAATAAAAGCTTGACTGCCAATTTTCTTTGTTTTTGTTAATGCAGGCGTTACCATTATGCTCTTCTTCAAAGTATTTGAAAACACATCCATTAAACCATTTTTTAAAAGTTAACATTTTTGTTAAAGAATAGCATGCTTTTAGACCTATTTTTAATTTTTTCATTTAGACTAATGAGTGAGTGGGTAGTGCCAAGCATTTAATACACACTGCCTGATAATTTAAGTGTTTTAAAATTCCATTTGTTTGGGGAGTCTTTTAATCACTGGGCAAAAACTAAAATTTCAGTTATTTATTTATGAATGCATACTTTTTTTAAAACTGTTTTTTTGGTAAAATCTTCATTGCAGTGAAGAGTCTACTGTAGCAAAAAAAGCCTTGTAGAATTTAGAAGTTCTGTGAAAAATAAAATGTTGAATTGTTCAAAAGATAGGAAGATGATAAACTCGGTGAAACTATGGTTTCATAGATTGTGGTGGAAATGAAGAATATGTTTGCTGAATTCTTTTGAAATACATGAAAGAGCAAAGAAAGCTTTGTAGCAGGAACATTTTAATTCTTGTACATGCACTTACACTTAATATACTGAGAGTTCTGGAAGTGGTTGTTGTAATAGAAATTTTAATTTTATAATTTATTCCCTTGTATTCATACCTCAGCCATACCTTAGTCTTCAGAGACTTTCTTCAAAGCATGAAAGAAGGAGAATCAATGTAGTGTTAATTGTTTTACTCCATTTTTCTAGTCTGCTAATTAGCTTGGTGATGAGGAATCACAACCAATTTACCTATCAGCCGTACACATTTCTAATCTTAATGACCCTCAGCCTTGGGATATACAGTATTCTTTAGTTAATGTTTCAACACATCATGGCACAGATTCATATCATTTCATGATTTTTTTTGTTTTGGGTCAGTGTATTTCTGTGAGTTCTTGGTTGCACAGTAAAAAGTCTATTCTGTGCTAGGTCGTGGTATTACAGAAGTTTGAAAAGCACTTGGTGCTTAAGAGGATGTCCCCCCAGCGTTGTGGTTGCCTCAGTGTGTGTGCATTTATGTGCAGATACTTACATTCATTAGAGCTCTGGTGTGTCAGATTTAACTATCTGTAGTTTCAGTGACCAGTAAGCCTCCTCAGAGAGCAAGACCATGTAATAACCTGTTATTCAGCTAGAGCACAAATTTGAATAGGACACATTTCAAGGCTTGGTGAGTAACCACTCACTACCCGTATTTCATGCATTTTGTTTTTCTCTAACTGTTCTCATGCAGTATGAAAGTGATAAGGACTTTTATTTCTTTGTGAAAATAGCCCTCAGAGAGGTTATCCATGAGAACTACGGATGGACATGCGGGAAAGTGAAGTCTTAGCCTGGATGCTCACATCCCTAGGTTCCAATTTTATGGGCCCCACTTGAGGGCTCTGCATCCTCTAAGAGTGTCTGGGGGCCTGGCTCATCTCTAGCTGAGTACTGGTATCCTTATACTCCATCCTCACATGGAGTCAGCTGCGAACACAGCTTTTGGGAGCAGAGGGGGGAAGCCTTAATTTCTTTCTTTTCTCCCTGTGCAGCATCTTTCTGTCCTCTGCGCATATGCTTGGAGAGGATGCCCTTTGGAAGGATACAGAAAGATCCTTCTGGCCTCCCTTCAAAGCTCATTTTACATAGCAGGCAAAGAAGCCTGTCCCAGAGTCTCTCTCTTGTCTCTGGACACTCCTATTTTGGGCTCAGAACTAAAGACCCCTTTGGCTAAGCCATCAGTTTTTCTGTTATATCACTAACATACAGATTAATGATTGGTTGCAGGTATATTCTGAACTATGTTATTTCCTACGGACATAATAGGAGTTTCCTAAAGCAATCCTAGTTTCAGAATGGCAATATGAGTCTGTACTAGAAAAGACAGTATTATGCTGGCAAGACCTAGTGATTTTACTATTAAATGAGATGCTAATTTATATGTAAGCCAAAAAAAGCAAAGTGAATTGTAATCCTGAAGGGCTGCACTGATGTGTTGAGCTGAAATCATTTTTTAAAAAACATCATACGTGCTTGAACCTAAAAATGTTTTAAATGGTTTAGTCCCAGAAATTTTAAAAAAATCAAACCTTAAGTTACTTTGTGTATAATGGAAGCACTTACTAATACATTTTTAATGTAGGAATAAGGGCTGTCTCATAGGTGGGTATGTTGGTATTCCCCTGGAGTTTCCACAGGAGACCCATCCCTGAGGAAGAGAAGGTGCTAGACTGTGAAGGAGGACAGGACAGGGAGAGGAGGCTGGTTAGCAGCTGGTAGACGGATCACACAAGGCTTGTGAGAGGCATGATGACTTTTATGGGTGCTCCTTACTTTTCTTTTTCTTTTCTTCTCTTTCCTCTCATTTCTGCCCTATCCCACCTCTTTTTACTTTTATCTCTTCTTTAATTCCTCTTTTTAGTTCTTCTTTGATGCTTTTACTTATTTTCTCTCTGCCTCTGGTGGTTGCTCATTTCTTTTTTCTTTTTAAATATTTTCAATTGAGGTACAGTTGACATATTGCATGTTAGTTTCAGGTGCACAACATATAATAATTTAATATTTGCGTATATTGTAAAATAATCCCCACAAAAAATCTAGTTAGCGTTCATCAGCATACATAGTCACAACATTTTTTTTCTTGTGCTGAGGACTTTAAAGATTTATTCTCTTAGCAACTTTCAAATGTGCAATATGGTATTCTTAACTGTAGTCACCGTGCTGTACCTTACATCCCCATGACTCTTTTAGAACTGGAAGTTTGTATCTCAGGACTCCCTTCCCCACTCCCCCAACCTCCTCTCCTCCTGCAACCATCAGTCTGTTCCTCTGTATTTATAAGCTTGATTTGTGTTCCTTTGCTTGCTTTTCAGGTTCCATGTATATCATACAGTATTTTTCTTTCCCCGTCTGACTTATTTCACTTAGCATAATGTCCTCAAGGTCCATCCATATTGTTGCAAATGGCAGATTTTTCTTTTTTATGGCTGAATAATATTCCTCGTGTGTGTGTGTGTGTGTGTGTGTGTGTGTGTGTGACGTTTTCTTTATCCACCCATTCATTGATGGATACCTAGGCTATTTAGGTGTCTTGGTTGTTGTAATAATGCTGCAGTGAAATGGGGGTGCATATATATATCTTTTCAAATTAGTGTTTTTGTTTTCTTCAGATAAATACCTAGAAGTGGAATTGCTGGATCATATGGTCATTCTGTTTAATTTTTTGAGGAACCTTTATACTGTTTTCCATGGTAGCTACACCAATTTACATTCCTACCAACAGCGCATAAGGGTTCCTTTTTCTCCAGATCCTTGCCAACACTTATTATTTCTCGTCTTTTTGATACTAGCCATTCTGACAGGTGTGAGATGGTATCTCGTTGCAGCTTTTATTTACATTTCCCAGATGATTATTGATGTTGAGCACTTTTTCATGTACTCGTTGACCATCTAAATGTCTTCCTTGGAAAAATGTCTACTCAGATCCTCTGCACATTTTTATTTTTTTATTTTATTTTATTTTATTTATTTATTTATTTATTTATTTATTTATTTTTAAAGATTTTATTTATTTGACAGAGACAGCCAGCGAGAGAGGGAACACAAGCAGGGGGAGTGGGAGAGGAAGAAGCAGGCTCCTAGCGGAGGAGCCTGATGTGGGGCTTGATCCCAGAACGCTGGGATCACGCCCTGAGCCGAAGGCAGATGCTTAACGACTGCGCCACCCAGGTGCCCCTCCGCACATTTTTAAATCAGAGTTTGTTGTTGTTGTTATTGAGTTGTATGAATCCTTTATATATTTTGGATATTAACCCCCTATTAGATATATGATTTGGAAATATTTTCTCCCATTCAGGAGACTGCCTTTTCATTTTGTTGATGGTTTCCTTTTACTTCCCCATTAGTGCTTTTACTTATTTTCTCTCCTTCTTCTAGGTGGTTGCTCATTTCTTTCAATTCTCTATTCCTTTTCATCCTTCCTTTAATCCTTAATTTCTCTACTGTCCCTAGCGCCAGTTTTTCTCATCTCTCTGCACTGTGCCTTTTCTGTTGGCCTCAGCACACTTTCTACTCTTGTCCCCTCATTCCTTCATTCATTATGTAAGCAGCATTTGCTCCTTGGATTACCCAGAGTGATGGTATTTAGTGTACATCATCAGGGAGAGTGTGGCCCATGTTTACAGCATGTTAGGAGCAGAGCAGACTAATGAAGATGCACCAAGAGGTATGCAGAGAAATGGCAGCCCTAGGTGAAAGACTGAAACTGTGAGCCATTGTCAGGTGATCGGTCATAATGTGGGAAAAAACCACATTTTAAAATGATATTTTGAAGTAGCAAGTATACTTACTGTTAGAGCACATTTTAAAGTATATTTAGATTTATTGAATAAACTTTTGTGCTCCCTGTTCATAATTTTTCTTTAAAATATTTGAAATATGAAATGAATTCTAAGGTACAAAATATCATAAATGTATTGGTCCTGCATAATTCTTAAGGACTCCAAAACAAACCTGATCAGAATTGATTGTGACCTTATCAGAAGTTACCCACATTCCCTAATAGACATCTACAAAATGGATATATCTTTACATGGCTGTGGTGGGAATTGGCAGTAATCATAGAGGAAAAACCACCTAGCGTAAAACCTATACTCTCAAACATATGATTGTTTTCTTGTCTCTGCTCTCACCCTTTAAATTTGCTGGTGAATCGCTAGGTGCCATCATATATACCTGCAAAATTTCAGTGGCTTGAAACTAGAATTTGTTTCCTCACTTGTGTATCAGCTTATCATGGGTGTTTCTGGTCAGCATGGAGGCTCTGCTGTCTTCACAAAGTTTCTTAGGTGAACTTGGGCATCAATTTCCAGCAAATTGAAGAGAGAAAGCAGAGTAAAGAAAGCGTAACTACTATTTAATAGTCTTGGCCTAGAAGTGATAGATCACTGCCACTCACATTTGGTGAGTGAAAACTAGTCATATGGCTTAGTCTGGCTACATTGGGCACCCTGGAAAATATAGTTCTAGATGGGGCAGCTGCCTACCAGCAATAATTCTGTTCTTTGCCAAGGGGAGCATGACTTTCTGTGCACAGTGAGCTGCCTCTGATACATTCTTTCTCCCACCTTTGTCCCAGCACACTATATTCTTCCTTTATCTTGTTATTCTCTTCTTCTGGGCCGAAGCAAGGGGATCTAGGGTGTTGGCAAGAGAGTATCCAGGGTGCAGATGATGTGATGCACAATGGGTCTGAACTGGTTAGGAAAGGAATGAAGGCCGGGAGGCCCTAGAAATGGGGATTGATGAGAGAATAAAGGAATCAGAGGGCTCAGCGAGGTTGTAAAGGCAGTAGATATTTGTAGAATAAAAGAATAATGAATAAATAGTGAGGTGGGGTAAGGTAGTAAGGACTGGAAGAATAGTGGTATTTGGTCAGATTTGGGATATGGGGAGCTAATACTTCACAAGTGCAACAATTCCAGGAAAAGTCTAGTGTGTCATTTGAAGTATTGCTGAAGTGGAGTGGAGAAGAAGGTAATTGGTGTTGAGTTTCTCATAGCCTTGGCAGGAAAGGCTCTAAGAGTGACCATCCATGTAGGCATTGAACACACTCACAATTATGGCAGGGGTTTACTGAAGGGAAGACCACTAACCTGATGCAGAGTCATTGGCCATTGAGTTATGCTCGCCTGCCTCACGGTGATGTTAATTACCAACCTGTAACACAATGAGATGAGACTCACCATCCTAATCAGCACATTTGTCTGATATGCTGCAATTTATAAACCAGTGTCATGCATGTAATTCCACTAATATATGCCCTAACGTGTCTAAACTGAACACTGTTGTTTTTTAAGATGTAAGAGCATTTTTTATTCTAGCTTAGGCAAGGTGGCCAAGGAATACTTTTTAGATACAAATGAAGGATGGCCCAGTTACATCACTTGTTAATTTCTCCTCAGGCAAATAAAGACTGCGATGGAATTCTACTTTCAATTGCTACTACCTACCTTTTGGTTCAGAGAGAGAAGGGAACTCAAAGATCATACCATTTTCTGTAGGGCTTAAATATCCAGGGTGCTGGCTCAAATAGCAAAGGGGCCTTGGCCACCCTTATCATAGGGTCTCCCAGTGTGAATCAAAGACAGTCTTCTACACTTTGGTAGACACATTGCCCTAGAGCTGCAATGAGGTGAAATGAGAGTCTTGCTTAACTAGTAAGAAAAACCTTTTAAAAATGTCTGCATGCTACCCACCATGTTCCTAGGAAGAACCAAGACAGAGGTATAGCTGCAGTACATAAAAGACATGGGGGGAGCAAACCAGAAGCACAGCATGGGAAAACTGTTGCCAAATATGCCACAGGAAGGACTAGAGTGAAGTCAAAGGAACATAAGAATTGATGAGTGCGTTAACAAAAAGGTCATTGAATTGCAAAAAGATTTGAATTGGTAGTAACTAGTTCGTCAGATCTTAGAGGAGTTCACATTAAGCATGCCAGCTAAATCAGTGTTGGGCATGTTTTTAGCTGGCATAGACTCTTGTGTTGTGCTGCCTATTTGGAGGAGCCTGGGAAAATGTTTCTTGTTTCAGGTCATTAGACAAGGGTTTTGGAATGTGTGTCTCAATAGTGTCTTAGTCCTCTCTAACAGGGATGTATTTGAGTCTTTGTAGATAACCTCAGAAACCTTATCATTTGACTGAGTCTTTACCAATCTTTACAGTGTCATTCCCGTCTATAGTTCTAGTGTCTCTGCCTACCTGCTTCCCTCTGTCTGTCTGTCTGTCTCTTTCTTTCTCTCTTAGTCTGTCTCTGTCATGTGGAAATAATAATATAACCCATAGAAGGACATAATATCTTCTGGAGGAGTGTCCGGTTCCCTATAAGTCTGGTCCCTATAAGTGACTGCAGAGTGAGAAAAGCGAAAAGTCTCTTTCCATAGCTTTACACCAGGCCTTTCCTCACTAAACCCTATTGACTCTCAGAAGAATAAAATCTTCTGTGGCTTCCATGAGTTGTGCATTTTAGCTCTTAAGTTATGCATTAAATTCTTGGTAGTGTTCTCAGAAGAGAAATAAAGGTGATGACCCTCAGTCCTCTTTTGTTAGTGCTCTCAGTGGGTGGAATCAGCAGCCTTCCTGCTACCAACATTTCTGTGTAGCTCAAGAGCTGCCAGCAAAGCTAATAGCCTCCTGAAGGTGTAAGAAAAGCAGGAGTGTTTTACTTATATGATGTGAAGTATAGACTTTTCACCTTTGAGAGAAGTCTGGGATCTTAGTACTTAGACTGGTTAAAAGATTGTGTAAAGTGCCTCTTCACTCCTGACATTATTCCTTTGGATAAATATAAGCCTGTATAATTGGCTGTTTTGGCCTCTGCATTTTTTCTCTTGTCCTAAATCAGGACTGGGTGACAGGGGATCAGAACAAGGATCTGTAACTCATGAGTTCTTGGTATGTTGAGGTCATGGCTTGCGGGTCAGTGGCCAGCAGGCCAAGTGAGAAAGTCAAAGCACTCCAGGATCTGGGAACCAGAAAGCCAGAGAGATAAGCGTGGGTCAGTAACAGTCATCCAAAGACATAGGACAAGTGGCTGGAAACTGGGGAACAGAGCTGCTGTGAATGACCGTGCATTTGAGCTCTACACAAAACCTCCTGGCAAGTGGGGCTGAAATCTGATGTGCTTGCCATGTCTTGTGCTTTGGTGAAGAACTCTGTCTTAAAGGAGAAAAGACCCATGGATGACCAGGCTGTGGGGCTGTAGGACTTCATCTATCCAGAGAGTGTCTTTCTACTTTCTACCGAGGCCAAAAATAGGCTAGCAGTGGCTCTGCCAGAGTATCTTCTTATTACATTAGATCTCTAGAACTTATTTATTTTATGTAACTGAAACTTCATGGCCTTTGACCAAGACCTTACCATTTCCCCTTCCCCCAGCCATGGCAACTACCATTCTACTCTCTCCTTCTATGTGTTTGACTCTTTTAGAATCCACAGATAGGTGAGATCATGCAGTATTTGTCTTTCTGTGTCTGGCTTATTTCACTTCACATAATGCCCTCCCAGTCCATCCATGTTCTCACAAATGACAGGATTTTCTTTTTTAAGAATGAGTAATATTAATGGTATGAAAAAGTGCTCATTGTTACTCATCATCAGAGAAACACAAATCCAAACCATGACGAGTCATCACCTCCCACTTGTTAAGGTGGCTATTATCAAAAAAATAAAGGACAACAAATGTTAGTTAGGACGTGGAGTCACGTACTGTTGCTGGGATGGTAAATTGGAGCAGCCACCATGGAAAACAATATGGAAGTCCTTCAAAAAACTAAAAACAGAGTTACTGTTTTATCCAACAATCCCATTTCTGGGTAGATATTCAAAGGAATTGAAATTTGAATCTCAAGGGGATATCTGCATGCCCATGTTCATTGTAGTATTATTCACAATAGCAGAGTTATGGAAACAACCTAAATTTCCATCAGTGGATGAATGGATTTAGAGGCCATCTCTTTAGCATGATGTTAAATAATTGGTTGTTAGAGAACTTGTTAAATTTAGTTGGGATTAGGGACTGCCAAATATTACCAATGCATTGACATTAAGGAAATGTAAATAGGAAAGCAGTTTCTGCTTCAGCTTTTGGGATCCTCCGTGGCTTTCAGCACTCCATCTCAGGGCTCCTGGCCCAAGCCACATCTGTGGGAGGAGGCACTGAAGATCCCAGGGGAGGTGGAGAGAGTAACAGCAGTCCCTTCTGATTCTTCCCTAGGTATCACTATACTTTCACTCCTTAGACACATTTGATTGCAGGTTCCCAGGTTCCTAGGTTATGTTTTTCTTAGATGAGCTGGTACAGGAGAGCTCAGATCCATATGTCACTTTAAGGGCCTGGGGATTTTATTTAGGGGAAGGAAGATTTGTATGAGATTTTGGGACAGACCAGAAGGTGAATTTAGAACTCTCATTATGTTTAGGATATTGGAAGGTGCAGAGAACCTTTACAGGGCAGGATAAAGCAATGAAAACACTGGAGGTCCGAGGCTAGTTAATGTTTTTCCATTAGCTTCTGGCCAAGTTAATCAATGCCACTGAGAGTTTTCTCCAGAACCCTCTGGGCTAGTTCAACCCTAGTTATTTTGCCATTTTCTGTCTATGTGTAAGATGAGAGATGAACATATTCTTCCTAGAACTCTTCTGAGAATGTCAAAGGCAAAGGTAAGAAGATCTTTCCCAGTCCTGGTGCTGTTTGATTAAATCCAACCATCCATCTCTTTTTCCACCAGGGATTCCCATGTCCACACCAAAACACTTTAATTAGAGCAAAGACAGAGTACCGATTCTCTGTATGACATTCTGTGACTGTCCTTCTTTGTCTAGACAATGTTGATCTCATGTCTGACCACAGAAACCTCTTACTCATACAATATCCAACTCTTATTTCTACTTCCCTTCGTCCCATCCCAACTGCCACAGTCAGCACTTTGGCTCTCCTCTATATGATTTCCTTTTTAGTTGCCAGTATTTGAGTTAGTGTCCTCCCATGAATGCAAGTGTCCTTCTTTCCTGCAACTCACCTTTCGATTTTTTTCTTATAACTGTATCAGGAACAGACTCTTCCATTCTGCATTGTTTCAGGTACAGTGGTGAGGCAGCTTTCTTCTGTTCACCTACATCCACCCATCATAGTGTATTCAGCTAACCCTGACTTCTGTGTAACCGCTAATCCTCCAGTACCAATATGGTGAAGTTGTCTGGGGTACCAAACATTGAAGTTCCAACTCCAGTGTAGTTGGAAATGAATTCTTAATTCCACCAACCTCTGTTTCAGCTCTTTAACAGCTACCTTGTATCACGACTGACATGCTTTATCTTTGGCAATTAAATCTATTTGCCAGGACCCAGAGATGGGAACAAGCACAGGTTTTGGAGTAACCATTCTGTTGATTAATAAAGATCCTTGATAGTAATCTAGATAGAAATAACACTTGCATGAAGCAGAAAAATCATCTTGTACTGGTCTTCATGTTGTCTTTTCATTGTCTTATCTTTATTTGTATTATCTTGCTACATATATTTCTTTCTTCCTGCTCTTAATTTCTCCTTGTCCACTTTGTATCTCCACTCCAGCAAATGAGTTCAAGGTGGTAGCTGATAGTATAAACTCTGTAACATCTGTTATGAAGATAGATACATTGTGGGTGTAGAATTATCATTGATGATGAGATATGTCCTTACAATGACGTAAAAATAATGACATTACATTAGGGAGTGATAAGTTTAAGTGACTTTAATTGTTATCACAGTTGTTAGTACATAAACAGCTATCCTTATCTCATACTGTTTCCTAGATAAGATTATAACATTGCACGATTTATTTAATTAGAATTAGTTTTCTGTTGTGAATATCAAAATGACTTTTATGTTCCCACAAAACAAATAATTCACCATAGCTTAAAATCAAGATGTGCATTGCTTTGTACATGAAAGATAATCCCTTGATTGAAAAAGGCTAATTGGGGTTAGCTTCTGTTAATACAGATTCAGGAAATAGCTTTGGTAGATTTTAGCATATGGATAAATCCCTTCTCCAAACTTCCCATGATGAAAAATATCTTTCAGTTGGATATCTTTTAAAGACTTTGATGTATAAAGAAAAAAATCTTATCAGGCATAAAATGTTTGTCCATTTCCTCTTGATATGGATAATGAATTCCCTATCCTATTAGCAGAGGTTGGATTCATGAATACCAAGGAGATGGCATTCCAACTCTTTTTTTTTCCTTTCCTTTTGCGTATTTATTTCATTTTGGTTTTAAGACTAACAAAAACAATTTTAATTGCTTCCTCACTGCAGACATCATCTATCACCTATTCTTATGGCACTGTTCATGGCAAAAACTCATTAAATACTAGGCTTTAATATGTGTTCACTTCACAGAAATTATTTTTAATATCTATTTACTTTCACCCTTCCAAATATAACTTCTTTTTGGAAGAGCATAATGGCTATTAAAATAATCACCATTTTTTTTTAAACAGTGACCTAATTACCTGGACATTCAATGTTTAATTTATAAAAGAACTTCAGGTTGGACACATCTGTGACTTGGAAATGCAACTGTAAGGCTCTCAATACATTTAATGGTAGGACATTTAAAAATTATAAAATATTTAAAAATCTATTATGGTAATCCAGGAGTGGGATGATGAGAATCTGAACTAAGCTAGAGATAGGATTTAATGGAATGATGAATTAAAAAGAAAAAAAAGCCAAACTAAATTGGTAGAAACTAGAAACTGCATATGTCTATGAGGAGATGAAGGGAGGAGTCAAAGATAACTTTGGGATTTAGAGAATGAACAATGGTTGTAATATAACTAGAATGATCAAATAGGGCCCTAGTTTGGAGGATTTGTAAAAGTTCAGTTTGAGGTAACAGGGGTGAACACACCTGAGTGAAAATACGTAGTAGAAACTAGAGGAAGTGAGACTGTGGCCATAGAAGCAGATGGGAGGTAGAGCTTTACATTGGAAGGTCCCTCCATGGGCATGAATTTAACTGGCTTTAGTTTTTTTATTTATTTCTCCCTTTCCCTCGGTTAGTTGCCTGCCTGTTCTTTGATTCAAAGAAATATTTAATTAAAACAAGGAGAAAATACTAAATTTAGGGAATTTTGATTGATTGGCTGAGGCTGATTGGTTAGTTGGTTGGGTTATTGATTGATCAACTGGTTGATTGATTGATTCATTCATTCATTCATGGGAGCTTCATGAACCAGGGAATG
This sequence comes from Ursus arctos, assembly GCF_023065955.2. Lineage (NCBI taxonomy): Eukaryota > Metazoa > Chordata > Mammalia > Carnivora > Ursidae > Ursus > Ursus arctos. Next base: position 19,269,712 of record NW_026622985.1, read on the forward strand.
CTGATTGGTTAGCTAATTGGTTGGTTGGTTAGTTCATTCATTCATTCATTCATGGGAGCTTTGGTTTGAATACAATATGCAATATGATTTTGCCTGTGAGAAGCTTATAATCTAGTATGTTGGGGGTGTTTTGTATATCTATTGCTATCTAACAAACCACCCAAAACTTAGTTGCTTAAAATGATAACAATCATTTATTTGTTCATGATTCTGTAATTTGGGTAGGGCTTCGTGGGGAAATTTGTCTCTACTCCATGAAGTATCTCCTGAGGATGGAATATCACAGATGACTTTTTCACTCAGAAACATGGTGCCTTAGCTAGGATGGCCAGAGAATGAGGTCATGCTAAAGCTGAGTTTTGAAGGACAAAAATGAAGCACAAAGGGAAGGAGAAGGAACATTAAAAAGAAGAAACAAAAGAAAAACAAGAAACGATATATGCAAGACTGAGGAAGAGTATACAATATCATGTATTCAGGGAACTTTAGATAGGTCAGTGTGTGAAGGGTTCAGAGAAAGGAGGCAGAAAAAGCAGTATGTGGAAAATTACAGGAACTAAAGCTACAGAATTAAATAGGGATAGATCACAAAGGGTCATATTTGTTGAACCAGAAGGAGTCTAAAGCAGGGAATGTTAATGATGGCAACATTTAAGACTCTATTGAGGAGGCATTTACAGGTGGAAGTAGGAAACACAGCTAACAGACAGGGTTATCATAGAAATCGAAGGAAGAGAGGGTATTAAGGACAACATGATCAACAGGATCAAATGCACTAGAGAGGCCAGGGAAGATGACGAATGAGAAGTAGCAGTTAGATTTAGCAATGAGAAATGCTGGTTAGAGGCCTTACTAAAACCAAGTTTAGTAGGAACAGAAGCCAAATTACAATGGATTGAACCTAGCAGGAAGTAAGGAAATGAAAGGGAGGAGAAAGAACAGTAGCTAGAGGAAGATGAGACTGGAGAGAATTGGTTCAACTAACTGGTAAATAACAAGCAAAATACATTTATTGTTTATTATGTCCCTGCATGAAGACATGGAAACTCAGAGAAATTAAGCCTCTTGTTCTAGGTCATACAGCTAAGAAGAAAAGGAGCAAGGATTTGAACCTAGATCTCACTTTCTGGAGCTCATGCTCTTAGCCTTTGTGCTCCTAGCTATGCAATGCTGCTGCAATGCTGCTGATGATAACAAAGATGATGATAATGATGATGATGGTAAGGGAGGGATTCTTCCCCTGAATTTTGACTAAAGAAGTGGACATTGGATATATGCAGCCTATAATTATTGGTGCCTTAATTTTCTTACACTTGAAAGAGTAGCTTTATAATGATAATGATTCATGATCTACATCACAACTGAACTAAAAATAAAATAATAGCTAAAAAGCTTTAAAAAGATGTGAAGTATTTGCATGTACAAAGTTCTAACCTGTGTTTTAAATATTTTTTCAGGTTCTAAATAAAAATTACTTATAAATTACACCTAGGATGTGTAAGCTTTTCTACTTAGATGTGCTATGCCACCTTTCTGCTTGTGATGGTGGATGTTAAAATTGCCTGCTTCGTAAATCAGCCATCTGTTTGCAGTCTAGAAGTAACACAGATGAAGAACAAGTGGGCTCAGCCTTGGCTACTATTGGGAAGGAATGTAGTTTTTTATTTCAGAAAAGGATGAATGTATTATTTAAATACACTTTAGAGATACACATAGTATCAAATCCCAGCTTGTGGAGAATGGCTATAAGCAGTTTTTTATGATATCTTGATAAACATGCTTTCAAGGGAAAGGAAATTTTGATGTCTGAGAAGGAGCCAGCTGTATGATTGTATGTGTGGAAGATCGTTTTTAGAAAAGCATTTTTATTTTTCCTATCAGTGACTTTACTTGTCAAATATTAAAAATTAGATATATGTCCAAAACAGAATTGGCCCATGGAAAAGACCACAGTCAAGGTTATCAAAACATGAGAAAACACTGAATTATCCCACCTACTCCTAGCACCTGTGAGAAACTGCAAAATGATAAAAATGCATATGTTGCCAACTGGGCCATCTGTTCTAGCTACTGTTGGCCTGGTCAGTGTTTGGAATGCAGACACCTGTCAGAGCAATTCACGTGTTGCAGGAAGCATTGATTTGGTGTTTTGGCAGGTCATTCTCTGTCTTTTCAGTCAAAAATGAAAAAATGTTTTGGCATTAGAGTCTTGCATATGGCACATCATCCTTCTACTGGAATATGGAAGTATGGTTTGGGTCCCTCACTATGGTGGGCAATTCTGTAGCACTTAATGCAAATGTTAGAACATGAAAAACTAAGACATATTTTCCCCTCCCTGCTCCTTGATAACTGCAGGTATATCTGCCTGATTTGTAAAACAGAAGAGGAAGGAGTGGTAGGGATATTATTTTTTTTATTTTAATTTTTTTTGTTATATTATGTTAGTCACCATACAGTACATCCCTGGTTTCCGATGTAAAGTTCGATGATTCATTAGTTGCGTATAACACCCAGTGCACCATGCAATACGTGCCCTCCTTACTACCCATCACCAGTCTATCCCATTCCCCCACCCCCCTCCCCTCTGAAGCCCTCAGTTTGTTTCTCAGAGTCCATAGTCTCTCATGCTTCATTCCCCCTTCTGATTACCCCCCCTTTCTTTATCTGGTAGGGATATTATTAAAATTATCTATTTGTGTCAGACATTGTGTTAAGTCTTTTGCATGTATTAGCTCTATTACTCTATTTTAAATGCTTCAGAAAAGATATAATCTGTGTGGAAATGAAAGCTAGGAGAGTTGACTAACTTGCCCAAAGTTGTATAGGAAATGAGCTGAGAATAGAATTTGGGTCTAACTCTGGAGCTCAGCCATAAAGTTATACTCCTCTCCATGTCTGAAGAGAAAGTGGTTGACAATATTTTCTAGATGGCTTGAAATTCAAGAAAGTTCAGACGTATCCACTATCCTTTGCCTTACTGAGCATTAGGGTCTCAGCCTGAGGTTCACTTTGTAATAAAAACCAGACTTATAACTTGACCACAAGTTTAGTGTTTGAAAATTGAGCAAGAGTAGAGCCAAACCCTGATTATCTTCCCATCTGGGTTGGTGTTGACCTGTAGGTGGAAGCATGTATTCTGTTATAGACAAACATTTGGTTATTTTTAGAAGGGTTTTGTGAATCTACCTTACCCGAGGACAGGGAAATAAATTCAGTATTATTTCTTTACTGAATTCTAGTGTTGTAATATCCCGTCCCCATCCTAGGCACAAATGATTGTGCATTTAAATGCATATATTAGAGCTAAAATTTTTTGAAGTAGGAAATTTCATCACGCACTGCCATTAATGTGTCAGACCTTGCAATTGGAGGAGCCCCATTCACCCACTTCTAGGTAACCTCTAGCAGACTCTAAGTGGGAGTTTCTAGTGATCTCTACATGCACTTGTTTTCAGTGTAGGCAGAAACTCCTCTGTTACATTATTGGATGGGTCATTTCTCAGGAACTCTGAGATGTGTGTGCTTGAAAGTTGGGACAAGAAGAGGACAAACACCTACAGTTGATAAGTATTCAATAATCTGATAACTATTTATCAAAGTAGACACTAAAGATACAATGCTGAAGAAGTCAGTCCTAGTCTGAGGGCAAACTGTGCCATTGTTGTAAAGATCAGGGTAAGTAGACATGCTAAGGGAACATAAGAGGGACAGAGTTTAGATAGAGATTAGTTCCCACAGTAAAAATAAAATCAACTATGCATCAGGCTTTATCCTGTTAAAGCTCAGTGTAATTATAATATAAAATATTACTAATGTCAATAGAAGGTACAAAAGCAATAAAAGCTTAGTAATAGTAATAACATATTTGGTAATATTTTGTACTTCATTACCCACTTAAGCATGAATAAAAGCTTATAATCGAATAAATACTTTTGGAGGGGCAGGAGGTAACTGTGATTAAGGAAAATAGTCATTTACATTCTTTGTGTTCCAGAATATAGTAAATCCGAAAGTTAATGCTCCACGTCTTTATCCTTTGAGAGGTTGCCCTTGCATACAACCTTCCACAGATATATGTATTTAGAGGATGAAGCAAACATGTATTTGGAGGAATAAAAAAGATATATTCTGATATTTCATCTTAATTGAATCCCTAATGAAATGCCTTTCTTTCAGTCTTTCTATACAAGTTAATCCTAAAAAAGTATCAGTAATGGCCAATTGTTAAAGAAAGTGAGAGACAGAAACTAAAATCAATAGTCCTTTAGGAGTACATAATCAAACAAACAAATAGCTATCCTGCAACAGAGCGTCTTGGTTACTGTGGGAATTCATGTAGTTATGTTGTCTTTAGAATGCTTCTGCAAGAACACTTGCTAGAAAGTAGCTTTTATGTGATGTTGCATCGACTCTTGGGGGTTGCCTCTCACATGTACTTAAAATATGAATTATGCCCTAAGTCTCTTGAATCTCTTCAGAATCACCTTACTCCAAGGAAATTTCATTTAGAAGCTCCCAAGATGATTTCCATTCATCAATTATGAAAGAGAGAGTCAGGGTTTTGAGTTTTAACTGTTGCAGTCTTTGACATTTCCAGACTATGCTTGGAAAAAATTCCCAAGTCTAGTATATATTTTCTTTTGCTGTGGTCATTTGAGAACTCAAGGTTTATATTCACATGGTAATTTTAACAAGGAATCCTAAATTTGCTTAGATTGTAATTAATATGTAACATTTTTTTAGAATAATAGCACATTAAGTCTATATTAAATATAGTACCAACCTGTTTTAGTATTTAGACAGTATTTCAAAATGTAGTCTTCTAAGATATTTGAAATTTCTATTCAAAGATATGTTTATATTATTTATATATTGTTGGAATATAAATAATAAATGATTGAATTAGCATTATTTCTCATTGATTTCATTTCTAATAGTAAAAATGGATGCACTATTTCTAATATGGACTCTTGTATTTAAAACTTTTTTTTACCAATCCCCTAGTTTGCAACACAGAAATGTTGAAATATACAAATGAGTAAACCACACTGTAACACCAGTCTTGCCCACCCTTCCAAAGATGAATTGATATTATTAAAGTGACATAGTGGTTGCTAAAATGTTGTTTTGCTCTTCTATCCTCCTCCTCTCAATTCTAAGTCTAGTCTTACTTCCCATTCCCATTCAGTGAACTTGAAGACAAATGAATAGAAATCATTCAGTCTGCAGTCCAAATAGGACAAAGTTTAAAGAAAAACTTCAAGCACCCGTGGGCCAGTGGTCTAAAGTATGAATAACAAGATTTCCAGAAGAAGAGAGTGACAGTTGAGCATAAAAATATTGAAGAAATCATGGCCAAAATTTCTCCAAATTCAGAGAAAAACATTGATTGAAAGATTTAAGATCTCACAAAACCCTAAGCAATGATAAATACAAAGAAATTCATACCTAGAGCCACTCGTCAAACACCTAAAAACCAAAGATAAAAAGCAAACCTTTAAAGCAGCCAGCTAAAAATATATTTTAAATGTAAGTAAGAGTGACTGTTTGCTTCTTGTCAAAAACAGAGGAAGCCAGGAAGCTTGAATGCCATTATTAAGATGAGGAAAGAAAGAAAAAACAAAACTGTCAGCCCAGAATTCTATATCCAGCATAGATATCCTCAGAATGAAATTTAAAATGGTATTTTTGCATAAATGTCAACTGAAATAATTCATTGTCATCAGATCTGCACTACAGGAGATTCTAAAAGACATTGTTCCAGTGAAGGGGCAATTATAGTAGGTGGAAGGCTTGATTTGCGTAAAATAAAGTGTAAAGAAGAGTACTGGAAATGGTATGGAAGTGGGTGAACATAAAAATATAGTGAATTTTTTTTTCTCCTTGTAATTTCCTAAAAGAAAGAAAGAAAAAAACCATATTAAAATATGGGATTTAAAAATACCTCCACTCCACACTTGCAACTTCTTCACACCTTTAGACTTTACATTCCACATGTCACAAAATTTGTAAGGTTATTATTTGCCTCTGAACTTTTGGGCACAGAAGGGACAAATGAAAAAGTGATAGACTTACACCTAACCATATAACTAATTACATTAACTGTAAGTAGATTAAACATTCCAATTAAAAGGCAGAGATTGTCAGACTGGACATAAAAATCAAGATCCACATATATTCTCTCACAAGAGGTGCAGTTTAAGCAGAAAAATAAAAACAGATTGCAAGTAAAAGGATAGAAAAAGATATGCCATGCAATCAGTACATATAAAAAGCAGGTGTGGTTACAGTAATATGAGACAGAATATCAAGACAAAGATTATCGGAAACAATAAAGAGGAACATTTAATGAGAATAAAAAGTGCAATTTGGTAAGAAATCTAATGATCTTAAATACATATACTATATATATATACCTTTTAATAGAATCTCAAAATTCATGAAGCAAAACTAAAAGAACTAAGGGAGAAATAGACAAATTCAAAATCATCATGGGAGATTTTAAATATAAGTCTGCGTTCCATAGTATACCAGGCAAAAAGGAACACGTAATTGTTAGCTAGTCCTGTATGGTTAGTGGAGGGTGATCTACATGAAGAGATTAGCAGTAAATTCTGGGAGGGATTTGTGCCATAGATACTTAAACTGAGGACACTTTCCTAGTGGATTAATGTTCTCAAATGATGTAGAAACAATCTTTAAATTTATTTTCTTGTTTTACATTTTCTATAAAATAAAATTCAATGGAATACATTTAATTGATTTCTATATGGAGGTAGGTTGAGAAAACACTCTTTTGCCTTTTAAATCTGTTTATTTCAATTCAGAGATAGAGTTTAGGAAGGCTGAAAATATTAACATAGTCTTGAGAAGCTTTAGGATATCAGATGGTTCAACCAAGCATTTGGCTTGGTCAGTCTGAGGGTGAATTTTCAAATTAATTCCTGATATCCTATATTATGGATTAAAATGAGATCTATGTGTTTTAGTTTACAGAGATGCAGGTGGCATTTCATCATGAAAATTCAGGCACGCTCTTTGTATTTGTGTCCATATGGAACACCATCCCACTTATGCATGGTGGTGGCCTTAGGGGTGCCTTTGGGTAGGGCCAAAAATTTTTTTAAATAGTGCTTTGAATTTGTGGAGCACTTGGACAGAGCAGGAGGGCACTTGGCGCCAGGAGGAAAAAAGGCATTGAAAAGGGAGGTGGGAGGACACAGTGGACGAATTTGGCTGACTTCATAGCGTTGCCTGGGGTCTACTCTGGTTTAGAATATGAATTAGGCAGTTTGTGATTGGTACACATTGTTTTATCACACAAAGAAAATTGGGAGATATTCTCCCCCCTTGCTCTTCTGTAAAATGAAATCAAGAGTGTATCTATGTGTATAGTTACTAAACGTTACAGCCTCCTGTGGTCAAGAGGAGATTAAATTTCGGGATGACACAGAGAAAAATATGCCAAATCAGGAGCAAGAGCAAAGATTTTGTTGTTTAAATAGCATAATCAAAGGTAAGAATTCTGAGCCAAAGATGAACTTTGCTATTTCAGTTGAAGAAATGCTAATTTTTCTTCTAGGAAATATTTTTTTATATTCCCAGTTAAATTTTTATTCTTTTCTTACGTAAGTATAATAGTTGCATAGAAAGCTCAGCAACTTTGATCCAGCACATTTTAAACAGCTCGTGATATATATTCCCAAATAAAAAGTAGCATAGACTCTTCCATGACTTCATATTTTCATGCCCAAAGGACACATAACAAACCTGTGTGTGAGTAATTTTTTTTCAATAAGGCAATATAATGAACTAATCTTTCTCTGAATGGTTGACATTTTGGGGTACTGTTATCAAACTGGGAAATATAAATGGTCTGGTTTATTGAGTTTCTCTTTTAAATGAAGGTACTGCCTCATGGTCTGAATGCACTGTGTGCAACAATAAGAATACATAAATAATATTTATTTTGTAACAAGGTCCATACAGAAATGTTTAGTTAAATTGCTTAAAGTAAATATTAACTGTCACTGGTTTAGCTGTTGCTGAACTTTGGTAACATCTATTCAGTTATGGTTGTGTTTCAAGCAATCTAATTTCAGTGTTACTAGTTCTCATTTTTGGTTAGGTTGCTTAATTTAAACTATACATCTGTATTTTACATATTAGCTGGTTTTTTTAATAGGTGAAATATGTTCACTTATTAAGGCAGTAAGTAGGGATAGTTAAATCATTTCTTCTCTGATTATTTAATGAGTGAAGAACCATCTAGTTCTGTCTTGAACCTGTGTGTATGTCAAGGGATAGAGGGAGGCTATGCATACGTCATAGAGGGCAGATAAGATGATGCTTTAGATGATGTGAAGAAAATACCAGAAACTCTATATTGTTTTTATTTTATTATGCCCTGACCTTTTACAATTTCTATTTTTGGGCCTATTTTATAATGTACATAATATAATAGTATAGTAGTAAGTGTATATATTTTATAAAATAAAAACACACACTGAGGAAAGTGTTCCAAAAATATTTTGCTTGTAAGGATGCCTGATTTTTGATCCAGTTACAATGCCTTTCTTTTTTACTTAAAATATGAAAATGAGAGAAAGATAACTACTTTGTAAACTGGCTATTTTGGTTACCTAAATGATTTACTCGGGGTCTAAATTATTTCAGAGGTACAATCACAAATATCTAGTTTTTGTAAAATATAATCAATTGTGCATTTAATAAACTGGGTTACCAAAACTACATCCATCCCTAAAAAGAAGCAAGCCCTATCTGCTGTCAAACATGCTGCTAGAGGGGTCTTTAAAATGCACCTTGAGAGGGCTTCAGAGGGGAGGGGGGGTGGGGGAATGGGATAGGCTGGGGATGGGTAGTAAGGAGGGCACGTACTGCATGGTGCACTGGGTGTTATATGCAACTAACGAATCATTAAACTTTACATCAAAAACCAGGGATGTACTGTATGGTGACTAACATAATATAATAAAAAATATTATAATTAAAAAAAATAAAATAAAATGCACCTTGACTCGATTTGGAAGAACCATCAGAGTAAAGCAAATCTGTTTGATATGTTTTTCCCAACTTTAATCAGGAGTATTGTTTTTTTTAAAAAGCTGTAGTGCTCTTAGGCATATGGTAAAATAGTACTTATTGCTTGCTTCTAGTAATAGACTGAAGAGTTGACCGCATTTCCAGGACCAATTCTAAGGTAGCAACTGATATTTTAAAATAATAATAATTCTTGCATTTGTTATGGCTTTCCAGTTTCTAAAATATTCTAACTGCCATTATTCCACTTGATCCACATAACATACTATAACTGAAAGCATGGTAATATTAACTTCATTTTTCAGGTAAAGAAACTGAAATTGAGTAGTTAAGTAAATTGACCAAGGTTCCATGGTTTTCAAACATCACTGTGGGTGCTCTAAATTAAGGTGTCTTAACTCCCAAGTTCAGAGATTTTCACACTCTGAATTTCCAAGTAAACACTTTCTATCAACTCTTTCATGATACCATATACATAAGGGCCTGAAATGACACTAACTAGTCTTGTGACCCTGGGCTGTAGTCACTTAGAGTGGAGTTGTGTCATACATATGTTCAAGTTATGGGAGTTCAACTATAGTTGACCCTCGAACAGGGTGAGGGCTGGGGTGCCCATCCCCCAAGCCCTGTACAGTTGAAAATCCACATCTGGCTTTGACTCCCCCAAAGCTTAATTACTAACAGCCTCCTGGTTGACAGGAACCCTTACTAACAATAGAAAAGTTGAATGACATGTATTTTGTATGTTATATGTATTATATATTATATTCTTATAGTAAACTAGAGAAAAGGAAATGTTATCAAGAAAATCCTAAGGAAGAGAAAATACATTTATAGTACCATACTGTATCAACAAAATCTGCATGTAAGTGGATCTGTGCAGTTCAAAACCGTATTATTCAAGGGTCAGCTGTACAGGTGAAAAAGAAAGAAGAATAAAAATAAATGGGTGTGAGTGATTCCAGCTGTCTTTGCCTCCAAAGAGCACTTACCTCTGAGTGAAGGTGAAATGGGGGATGTGAGTCTGCTGTTGCTTGGGTTTGTCTGAATTCTTTCATGGCTCCAATAGTGTGAACATCCCCTGGGCTCAGTGTAACTTTATTGTTTAAGGATGCATATGTTTTATGTAACATGTGAGATTTGTGCAAGCCAACTACCTCATTTGGTGCTCAGCCAACAAAACAGTGATCTCTTCCAATGCTGAGCAACTTAGGAGATTTTGGAAAGGAAAATATTGATTAGGAGTGATTTTTTTCTTATGAGAAAGAGAAGATGTGACCCCACCATACTGTCTTGGAGTAAAACTTCCTCATCTGTTGAATGGGGCTAATAATATCCATTTTACCAATCTCAGGGGAGATTCAGGTTAAAAAATTACAGAAAAGCAGCTTGGAAAAAAAATCACTCTACAGATACTCAGGATATATAAGTATTGAGTGTTTTATGTGGTCCGGTACCACCGGGTACAGTCTGCATTCCACAGTGCAAGTGAAGTCTCTAGATGCCCTCACTTTAAGCCCCATTCCCTAGCTTTTTCATAAAAAATCATCCTCAAAATTCCAAGAGTTAGTGTTCCATGCAGATGTGGTTGAGGAGAACACTAATGGAAGGCCATTGTGAGGACTGCTCCCATCCCAGGGGTGGGGGATTTTCGCCACAACAGCCTGGGCTTCTGACACCCCAGCTCTCTCATTAATGACCTTATCATTTTACCTTCTTGAGGCCCACTTTCCTCATCTGTAAAAGGAGATTAAGTCAGATGTTTCCATCTGACCTGGGCCCCTTCCAGCCCGCATATTCTATGATCACATGGTGCATGGCATCACAATTGTCTTTCGGCTGGAGACTCTAATTATCATAATTATTCCTTTTGCTTTTAAGCATTATGTCTTTTCCTCTTAGATTCATAATCATGCTAACACCTTTGTTCAAAATGACCCACTGCTTTTTTTTTTCCACATTTGCCAAGTTGCTCTTTATTGGTGAGCTCCTGTTGTTTGTTCTTTCTAGTCCCTTTTGTTGGGCTTTATCATTTGAATAGCGGATGACTGAGTTTTAAAGCTTTTCTTCCTTTGGCCACTCTGTGTTTGGCCTGTTTCAGTTCTCCTGCTGCCTAGCCTGTTGAACGTTCTCATCCCCAGTTAAGTGTGGACATGAACTTGAAGAGATGCTCACTGTTGAGTGTGTGGGCTCTCCCTAAGTAAATTCTTGCATTTCTTGTTGGGAGAAAGAGTTAGGTCTCTTCTCTGATTTGCTGACTGTTTTGGATCAGATTAAGGTTTTGTTCTATTTTTATTTTTGGTTTTGTTTTTTTGTTTTGTTTTTACCATCCTTTAGACCATTTGCTCCTTACCTCCTTTCCCCTGGAAAGCAGCATCCTGGATATGTATGGTTGCCTGAGGCTTAGATTTCTGTTTCATCTCAACTTTATGGTCCAGTACTCCCAACCTTTCTGCCTTTCAGTTGTATCCCTTCTCCTTGGACCCTTGCCTTTAGGTGAAGAGGTCGTAGGGTGAAATTTTAATTTTTTTTCTATTTTTATTTTTTTTAGAGGGAGAGTAGGGGCGAGATCAGGAGGGAGAGAGAGAAAGAGAATCTTAAGCAAGCTCCACACCCAGCATGGAGCCCAGCATAGGGCTCGATCCCATGACCTGAGATCATGATCTGAGCCAAGATCCAGAGTCAGACGCTTAACCGAAGGAGCCACCCAGGCACCCCTAGAGTAATATTTTAATTCTTTATTTCAGTAGAAGTATGGTGAGGATCTATCATGTGCCATGCTCTGAAAATGGGAGCCCATAAATTAGAGAATTTGAAAGGTGGAAACACTAAAAGAGGAATGGGAAAAAATAAGAGAAAGAGGCATGGGAGTGAAACAGTAAGGGGCCAGGTGTAGGTGTGGACATGGAAAGAAGGAGGTTGAGAGATGAGGCACAGATAGCTAGATAGCTAGATGGATGAATGGGTGGGTAAATAGATGAAAGTGTAAACAGACACCAGGACCGTAGTAGGATGGTCAATATTGTAATTACAAATTAATTTCCAGTTCTCACAGCCTTTTACCCTCTTCAACACTGTGAAACATGTATCAGCTGCACTCCCGAACAAATACACAGACAATGCTGCAATATTTCAGATTCACTGACAACAGATCCATACACCAAAAGATCAACCATTATGTACTACCCGAAAAATCTTAGGTTTCCTTCTTTAGTGAAAAAATTTGTACTTGTATTCCACTCTACTTCTTGGATTACCAACATGTTGGCCTTATCCAAGAGAGGTTAGTGTTAGGACCTGATGGGCAGCCACTGAATTAATTTATGAGTTTCCTACTGGCAAAGTCTAGCTTTATTTTTGCATATGTTATATTCTGATTTATACTATATTTGGTCTTGGACCCAGTTCCTGTCAAGGAGCTCCTAAAACCCTTGTGATTTCCTAGATAAGAGCCATAAAGGTGTCTTTTGTTATGTTAATGAGGTCCCTTTTGGAAAGGCCTCAGGGAACCAACCCTGTGATTGAAGGGTCAGGCTGTTCAGTGACCTCTACCTCCTAGTCTCTGGGAGGGAAGAGCGACTGTTGTTAACTCAGTCACCAATGGCCAATGATTTAATCAATCCTGACTATGTAATGAAGGCTCCGTAAAAATCCAAAAGGACAGTGTTTGTAGTGCTTCTGGGTCAGTGAACATGTGGTGGAGATGCGGAGAGAGTGGCCTGGAGCTGCGTGGGAGATCCACACCCCTTCCCACATACCTTGCTCAGTGCATCTCTTCTATCTGGCTGTTGCTGAGCCATATCCTTTTACCATAAACCTGTAATCTAGGAGGAAACATGTTTCTCTGAGTTCTGTGAACCACAAATTGATCAGACCCAAGGAGGGGATCATAGGAACCTCAGATTTATAGCTAGTTGGTCAGAAGTACAGTTTAACCACTCCAAGTGAGGTGGAGCAGTGTTGGAGGACTGAACCTTTACTATGTGGGATGGGATGGTGGGTAGTGTCAGAACTGAGTGCAATTGCAGGGCATCCAGCTGGTGTCTGGAGAATTACTTGCATGTGTGAGGAACAGCCCCCACATCCAGTGTTGCAGTTGGTACCAGAACCTATTTAGCACCCTTTCACTTCTATCTCCAAATTCCCTCTTCTCTATTTGTTTTCAGTTTACAAACATGCTCAAAAGACTAAAACCAAAAAATAAGCCCTTTACGTGGTCTTCTCCCTCAAACTGTCATCACACCCAGCTTTTCTTCATTGCCAAACATCGTGTAAAAACACTGTACCTACAAATACCATTTTCTCACCTCTTACTCACCACTTAATACAATATTGTAAAGCTTTCTTTTTGCCCACAATACTGTTGATTTTACTTTCATAAAAGTCAACAACGCCATTCTATTAGCCAAATCCAGTGCCTATTTTTAATCTCACCTTTCCTGGTCTCTTGGCAGAATTGGACACCAGTGGCCACTCTATATCTAGAACTTCCCTGTTTGCAATGGAAGAAAAATCAGGTTTTCCTATTGGTGAACAGAAGTTTCTGTAACTGTCTATGACCAGTCTTACTACAGCAACTGTATGTTACGTTACCCAAAATATAGTCAGACAGAGTGCCACTCGTTATAAAATATATTCACTATTCAGTTACAAATAGTGCGATTCCTGGCCTGGTTTCTGCCAACCTCCAGTCCAGCCTCTTCTCTCTCTCTTCCTGGGCTCACAACAATGCAGTAATCTGTAATACGCTACATTCTTTCCTAAAAGTGAAACCTTAAGAGCCTCTTGGCATACCAGAAATTTGGGACTTTTTTTTTTTTTAACTTGGCTAATATCTGTAGTTGCTTGAGATGGAGTCCTCACAGAACTGAAAGCATATTCTAACACCAGCTTCTAGAAATTTCGTAGCACTTTCAATCAAAACTGCATACATCAGAAAAAAAAAAAAAAACTATTATTTTAAGCAGTCCCTCCTCCCTCTTTGCAAAAGAGAATACCTCCTACTCTGACATTACTTCAGCATTTATAACTTAGCACTTATCTTCTGTCTTGTGCTTTAATGTTTATTAGTCTCCTCAGGGTATAAAATCTTTGCTACCAGGAGCTTTGCATTGTCTGTATTCTTGATGTTATGTTTTTAGTTTCTTTTTTAAAGTAAGCTCTACGCCCAGCATGGGGCTTGAACTCATGACCCTGAGATCAAGAGTCCCATGCTCTAGGGATTGAGACAGCCAAGCGCCCCTTTGTTGTTACTTTTTGCAATGCTAAATACATGGCAGAATTATCCTCAGGATGTTATGAAATTTTCAGAGTAATATCATGCTGTTGAAAACTTTGAGGGAATTGATAAGGAGTCAGTAAATCATTTATCATTATAATCATCAATAATAATAATAATAATTAACCACTGCATTCTTATAATAGTGTTCCTTATGTTTTTGTTTGTTTTAGAATTATGATTGGTGTATTTTATAGGAAATAGCTAGCTAGCTATTTCAAATCCCCAAATATGGTCTTCTATACGAATTAAAAATCTTTAAGAATTTTAATTACCATTGTGAAATGTTGGGGGTTACATCCCAGAATTATCCCCAATGGACCTTAACTCCAACCTGGAAACATGTCCTAGGGCTGCTTTGACTAAAAAAATGTAGATAGCAATGTAAGAGCCAAGGCCCAATGTTGGGATTTTCTACATTTTCACCTTTGAAAGGAACTTGTTATAAATCAAAGGCAAGCTCGGCAGGAGAGCTTTTGGGGGTGATGGATAGATCCTAAAATTGGATTTTGGTGATGGTTGCACCACTCTAAAAGTATCAGAATGATTGAATCATGTGCTTAAAATGAGTGAATTTGATGGCATATAAATTATATTTTAAAGCTATTAAAAAAGAGAAAGAAAGGTGAATGAATTTTTGAATTTGTATCTAGGCCTCCAATATATTCTCTTAGTTTTCTCTTCCAGTTGCTCTACCCGCTACCTCAGAGAGCTGTGAAATTTAATTCGGTACTTGTTCTTTAGTACGTTATAGTGGTTTGGGTCTTTTTTGATACACCATCATTAGTACCTTGCCGAAATACAGATTCTCCTCTTTAAAAAATATTTTAGTATAAAAGTTTTCCAAAATATACAGAATTATTGAGAATGCTCTAATAAACCACCATATGTCCATCTCTCAGTTCTAATAATGGTCAATTCTTGGCTACTCTTGTTTCTCACCCACTTACCTGCCCCTCCCCCTTGCCTGTGATTATCTTGAAGTGAATTCTAGATGACGTAGCAACTCATTTGTAAATACTTCAGTATGTATCTAAAAGTTAGGTAATCTTAAAAAAACATAACCAGACTACTATTATCATGCCTGTATAAGACAGTATTTCCTTAATATCATCCTATATCCGAATAGTACTTACATTTTTAAACAGCTGTGTGTGTTTGCATTTGTGTGTGTGTGTATATAACATTTCTAAACCAGGATCAAATTAAAATATAGACATTGCTATAAATCATTGTGTCTTAAATCTCTTTTAAACTACAGATTCTCCATTCTTTGTTTCCTCTTGCTTTGTTGTTGTTATTGTTAAAGAAACCATATTTTTTGTCCTAGATTAATTGTATCCTAATTTTTGTCTTTGCTAAATTGTATCCTTGTGATCTTGTTTCAGGTGTTGTGTTCCTCTGACCCCTGCATTTTTTTGTTAGCTCTGGAAGCTGGAATGGCATTGATGTAGTTTGGCAAAACCTATTAGGTGTTATTGGGATGTTCCATCAGGACGTATATAGTGTTTGGTTCTCTTTTTTGTGATGTTATGAGCCATGATGGTCATTGCCTAGATCCATCAGTTCATTATGGGTTACAAAATAGTAATACCCCACTTCTTTTTTCCTTCTTTATTTATTAATTAGTATAATTTCCTCAAAATAAATGACCTCTCCTCAACAATTTGGTTACTCCGAGGTAGAGTTTATATACAAAAAACAGTATTATTTTCAGTTTCCAAGAATAATGAATTAGTTTCCAATAATGTACAATTTGTTTTTGTGAGTGCTAAAGTATTTTAAACTCATGATTTAAATATACCTGATGGGGGCGCCTGGGTAGTACAGTCGTTAAGCGTCTGCCTCCGGCTCAGGGCGTGATCCCGGCGTTCGGGGATCGAGTCCCACATCAGGCTTCTCCGCTGTGAGCCTGCTTCTTCCTCTCCCACTCCCCATGCTGTGTTTCCTCTCTCGCTGTCTGTCTCTCTCTCTCTGTCACATAAATAAATAAAATCTTTAAAAAAAATAAATAAATAAAAAATAAATATACCTGGTGTGTTTCAGTCCATTGAGGTTATCATCCTAATTGGTGCTCAAATTAGCTCATTTTTGGCCACTAGAAGCCTATTTAAGTTGGGCCCTGCATCCTTGGTCGTTTGCTTGCTTTCTGGTATGACAAGATACTGTAGGCTCATCATGGATGTTTCTTTACTAGAACTTTTCTCTCAAAAGGTTTACTATTTACTTTTCATTGGAAATGCTATTTTGACAATACTATTTGGGTGTTGTTCCAGGGTTGGTTATTGTTTTTAGGCCTTTCCAGTAAACAGAACTTAGCAGAGAGAGAGAGAGAGAGTAAATGCACACATGGCTTTGCATGTCCAACATAAAATATATCATGAGTTTTCATTATACTTGTATTTCAAATTTAGGCCTGCAAGATTTTTACTTAATGTTAGTGGTGAGCTTTATTCAACTGGAGTAGTAAATATGTAACAACCTGCTCTCTGAAATGGGGATGGGTGCGTATCTGATTGTAGTTTTTGCCAATTCTTGTGGTGTAAATATGGGGATGGGTACGTATCTGATTGTAGTTTTTGCCAATTCTTGTGGTGTAAATAACTCCATCATTGCTGATTTAAGTTCAAACAGTTTAAATCACTAGGGACATAGAATCAAATTACTATATTTTGGAGTAATTTAGAAGAGTTTTTTTCTGTAATTGTGCCACCAGCTAGATGTATAATTAATTTGCTTAATTTTACTTTCAGTTATTAGGGATTGCTGTTTATTTAATTTTAAGAATTAGGTAAATAATTTACATGGTTACAAAGTATAAAATCTACAAAACAAGATTTATTCAAAGTTTAGTTTCTCTCTAATTTCATTTTTCCCCCTTTACATAACCATTTTATAAATTATGGTTTATCTTTTCACTGTTTTATAATATTAGAAAATTTCTCTGCTTTTGTATGTATCTCTATCTGTATATCTTCTTCCCTCTCTTAGATAAATAGAAACCTATACAGTTTCTGTATCTATGGTGTTTTCAAAAAATTTAACAGTATTTCTAGGAAACCAATCAAGAGTAGTATATGGGCATTTCCTTATTCCTTTTTTACAGCTATATAATATTTCTTGTGCATAATGTGTTTATTCATTATCACCTATTAGTGGTCATTTCGGTTGTTTTAGTTAAGTTTTTTGCTGTAAAAAAAAAATAGTAGTATAAGGCAGTGGTTGTCAACTTTTAACATCAAAAGACATTATTGAGCCCTGCTTCTTCAACTTTTGATTCAGTGGGTTTTTATTATATTGAATTGATTTGTTTATCCAAGTGTCAATGGTCTCTGTGTGTGTGTATGTATGTTTTTTAAAACTATTTGTTACGAAAAATTTCAATAACATATAAAACTTGATGTGATAGCTCAATGAACCCCCATGGATCTATTACTCATTTTCAATGATCATCAACTCAGAGGCAATTTTGTTTTAGCTATACCCTCACCCATTTTCCCTTTCTCTACTAGATTAGTTTTTAAAATTTCTTTAAAGATTTTATTTATTTATTTGAAAGAGAGAGAGAGCACATGAGCAGTGGGGAGGGGCAGAGGGAAAGGGAAAAGCTGACTCCCTGCTGAGCAGGGAGCCCAACAGTGGGGGCAGAGGGCTCGATCCCAGGACCTGGGGACCACGACCTGAGCTGGAAGGCAGATGCTTAGCCAGCTGAGCCACCCAGGGACCCCTCTACTGGATTATTTTGAGGCAGATCTCAGGCTTAAATTTGATGACCTTGATCAAATCACTTCATTTTATTAAATGTCCGTTGCCTCCTCTATAATGTGGGAAAAATCATACCTATTTTCAGTGGTGTGCTGATAAATGTTTAAGAACCAGCTCTCTGGGAAAATATAAGCCCTGATTTGTAGCATTTGCCAAATTGTATGATGTAAATACTCACACTGTGGCTGATTTCAAGCTACCAATGTGATATGACTGAGTTGGGAAGAGGAGGGAAGAGTAGTGTACAATCCGTGTTCTGTAGCTAGTGTCAGCTAGCTCCACCATACCGGTACTATTTCATGGGGTAGTGGTGGGGATTTATTGGGGGAAAAAGTACAGGTCACATAGTAAGCATCAGTAAATGGTAGCTCTCACAGTTACGATTATTTCTAGCCTAATGAGACTCCCTTCTCACTTGAGAGAATCCTTCAACAAGTTCTTCCTCATTACATGTTTCCCTGCATCTGAACATTCAGTTTTCAGTACTATCAAAGGACCCATAAAGCAGTATGATCCCATTCACTGACTTATTCCATATAATAATTGGCTTGCTGCACATTATAATTAAAATAAAAACTTAAATACCTTGATCCCTTAGGGAATACAGTAAAGAAGTGTTAATATATTTGCCTCACAGATTTCATAATTTGATGAATATTAAGTGTTTTGAGGGTTGAGTATAAAGTTATTTTAGGGTTTTTTTTAGTCTTGTCATCATTAATTACCTTCTGCTATTGATAGAAACAGCTGGGGAATATTAAAAATTTCCATTTATAGTTATGATGTAATGAACAACATATGCCCAAATCAGTTTATTGTGGCTTGGCGTGCGTGTTTAAAGCCAATAAAACAAGTAATTGTACTAATGCCTTTATAGATGTGGCTTAATGGTTTACTTACATTGCTTTGACATTTTGTTCATGGGGATTTGAGGAATGGTAATTGTTGTTATTGTGCACATTAAAAAAAAAAACAAAACACTGAAGTGGTCTCAGTGTCTTCCGTGGGTTATCTTCTCTTCCATGTGTAATCTTTTCCCAGTGAACTGAGGGCAGGTCACAAAACATGCATTGTTTTCCCATTAAAGATAATCTGGTAATTTCTATAATCTTCCCTTTTTCTGTCTACCCATTCAACTGACCAGTTTTTTTTTTTTTAATGCTTCCAGTTTTAAAACTAAAAAGATCAAATATTGCTACTGGCCCAAAGTCGCGAACACTTGAAATACAGAATTGAGGTCTTTTATCTCTGGTGTTCTATTTATGTGTCGTGGAGGAAAGCCTGGGCTTGATCTTCATTATGTGTAATAAAGGGTACGGGGTTTCTTTCTGTAGGGCTAGCATTCATTTCTAAGGCCAGTTGGACAGATAAGATAAATTAATTGGTAAATAAAATTTGCATCACATCCTCAACATTTGCTATAACAAAGAATAAAAGCTATTGGAGCACCATTGCTCCATTGTTGGAGTGCCTTTGTGTTTTATGTGTTAAAGCAATGGGTAATTAAGGTGATGCAATAAGGATGTACAGGAGGGGATACATGAATGCCGGTGCTGGTGCAGGTCAGAAAGGAAAGGCTCTTGTGAATAAGCTAAGTATAATGAAATACTGTATTTTTTCATGATGTTTAGGATTTGTATTTATATACTTAAAAATAAAAATTAAAAAAAAAGCACCTTCCATTACCTCCCTGAAAAAGATCTTCTGAATAGCTCTACTCCAGACCCCCATTATAAGCCATCAAACTGGTTTGATTACCCAAATTGTATAATGTTATATTTATTAGGAATGCAATTATCATGATAAAGGTGAACAGACAGCTATTGAATACCATGTGCCAGGTACTGTACTAAGAGTATTGCTTATATTAACTCATTTAATCCTCCAACAATTGTAAATATCAGGTGAGGAAGTGGAGGCTGAGAGAGTTTAAGTAGGCCAAGGTCACACAGCTATTTAGTGGCAGAGGCAGGATTTGAACTTAGCGGGCTTTGTGCCAGTCCTGTTGTACTTCACTATGACACTATCCTGCATCCTACAGAGAGTATTTAAATGTAAAGTAGACATGATCTATGTATTTTAAATGCTATAGTTAACTCCTGGTAGCATGGAAGGGGATTTGAAGATTTCCAACGTGTAAAACATTTACTGTGTTGTAAATGGGGTGGAAATATCCGTGAAGTCCTAACTTAGAGATAAATGTAGAAATTTAACCGAAAAATCTCTGCAGAGCCTTAAAGATGTGGCTTTTCCCCCAGCCTCCTTCCCTGGTGACTTGCTTTCCTGGAGTAGAGCAACTGATTAGCATATTTTATTTCGGCTGTTAATGCCAAGCTTGTTTGCCACCACTGGATTTGCCTGATTGGTGGCGTTTAGTACAGCGCTTGGCAGTTCTCAACGGAGCTCTTAGACGTCAGCTGTAAATCATCTGCTCAGCCTCCCTGACTGTGAGCTCCGTACCTCCCACCTGGTGCACTGGGCACAGGCATCCACACATTCGCCATATGCGGACAGAATCACTCTCAGCCTCTGGGGGCAGCGCTGCAAATTAGAAGGTGAATTCATAGAGCTCTGGGCAGGCCCTTACATGTGCAAATCCTGTTCCTTGTAATTGGAATTGTGTTTGTAAATCCCTATACACCCAGGTGAGACTGTATTACACCCCTCTACATTGAATGGAAAGGAAAAGACAATCTGCTTAAAAGACTGCCAAATTAACTTCCTCTAAAACTGGACAGTGTGGGTGGGCTTTTTGCAGTCATTCTCTCATGAAATGCAATTGTAGTCTTTCATGGAGTGCTTCTTATGTCTCAAAAAAATTTTTTTTGTAAAATCTACATTCAATGATAGTTTAATTAGTACTATTTCCCAGCTATGCAGTCAGTCTTTAGAAAGAGATCTTGATGTCACCTCTTGTGACATCTTTATAAGGAGCTATATTATTATAATGTAAGCCTAACCTTTGCCTGGCTCTTATCAATAACATATGTTGGGGTGTGGTAGTGTAGTTAATTGAGCTGGCAAATATACTAGGATAGTTTTTACTAATACCTTTGCTAGGTACGCTGCCTTTATCGTGTTTGAAGGTCTGTGCTAACAAATTTAATGATCATTTTACTGTAACTGGTTATTTGTTCTTTTAGGGTTTATGTTAGCCAGTAATTTTCATTTGATAAAAAAAAAGTATGGGTGACAATGGTTCATCTCTTCTTAAAGGTGCATATTACTTTCAAAAGTCTTGTGACTCCATGCAGTTTCTAAATGCAAAGCTAGAATTTTTTCTAGGACTTTTTGTCAACTTATTTCATTGTTTTGTTTTGTTTTTGTAAATTCTCTCTCCCCCCTCCCGCTGCCCATTCTTCTAATGAACTCCCCCATGATTTTGTGTGGTATTATTTACTGTATACTTTGTATTTCAGGCAAGTTTGAATTATAAATCAATATTTAGAAAATGAGTTACTCTTCTTTGATAGCATCTTAATAAATCATAGCCTTTTTACCTAACACTGAGTCACAGAACACCATCCATGCTTTCATGATCACGAACATATTTTTCTGAGTGAGAACACTGTAGCTCCTCACGATTCTCTTCATTTCCTTGAGGCACATTTTGGGTTAAATTGAGTCTCCCCCAAAAAGATATGTTGAAGTCCTAAAGCCTCAGTGCCACAGAAGGTGACCTTATATGGAAATAGAGTCATTGCACATATAATTAAGTGAAGACGAAGTCATACTGGAGTAGGGTGGCTTCCTAATCCAATATGACTGGTGTTCTTATAAGACGACCGTGGGAAGACACAGAGACACAAGGAGAATGTCATGTGAGGAAGGACGGTTGGAATGATGTTGCTATAAGCCAAAGAATGCCTGGAACCACCAGAAGCTAGGGGAAAAGCATGGAACAGATTCTGCCTCACAGCCTTCAGGAAGAACTAGCATGCTGACACCTTGATTTTGGACTTCTAGCCTCCAGAGTGTAAGACAGTAAAATCCTGTTGTTGTCAGCCATCCAGTTTGTGATGCTTTGTTCTAGCAGCCCTAGCACCATAATACGAGGCATAAAACAATGAATTCAAATCAAAAACCTTTCTCCTAACACTGGAATTCCAACCTTTTTGTGCCTTGCCTGGTCTCTTGTGTTAATTTTCCAGGCACTGTCTGTGATGTTCTTTGGTTTGTATCCATACATTTTATACACACTATCGTATTTATATTTCTTGCTATGTATCCACAGTTCTGAGAGTCACTCCCCATTGTGCCTGCAGCTGTACCAATTCTTGACTGAGGCATCCAACATCTTTCTGTTCTGGCTTCCCTTAGTTGCCCTTCCTGCTCTCTCCTCCCTGGGCCCACTGTACATACCACTGTATCCCAGCTGCTCTCCCTTCTCCTTGGTTGTCTCAGTATGGCCCTCACTCTTCCACTTTGAGAATGCCGTTCCTTTTGAAAAAACAAAAACCCAAGAGGATTTTATTTCCCTTTCAAAACCAGCAATGTCTCAAACATTGCTGTAATAGCTTATTGATTCTCTGTCCTAAAGAGATGCATTTGCTGTCTCTTTGGGCTCACAAAATAATGTAGGCTTCTTTTATGATACTTAGAGTAATTTGCTTCGGATTTCCAATATCTTTGCATGACTCTTCCATTGTATTAAGCCCTCATAGCATCTTCAGCGCTTCTTGGCAGAAATCTGGCATCCCCATGCTAGATCATAATTCCATAGCAGAAGTGGAAACACACTGCTGGTTGCACATTTCTGCTGTGCTCCTCCTGGTATGTTCCCCTTCATTCCCTTGAAGAATACAACAATGGACTCAAATCAGAGCCTTTTCTGTTCTTCTTCTCATCAGCATTGTTATTTCCTAACTGACCACAGGAGGATAAGATAAAAATCTGACAGTTTTCGTGTCTCAGAAAGTCACAAGGGAGATGATTTTTTTCATGCCAAATCTCTTAATCATCTCTTACTTCCCTCCCTGACCTGGTGAAGTCTCTAAACCAAATGTAGAATTCTTGTGTTAGTAAAGTTTTTGAGCATATATATATATATATAATTAAATATTTGTCTATTTACTTTTAATTTGTAAGTTTAATACATATACTCCTGTACTCACATACTTCGTGTATTATAGGACATATAAATTTGACAGTAAAATATAGAAGTTCTAATATTTTCTTTCCAACTATAGAATTATGTAAATGAATTCTTTAAAAAAAAATTTTGGGTTGTCTTGTCAGCTAGAAATTGCAGGCAAAATAATTTCAAATCTAAAATTAAATTTATTTTGGGGCACCTGGGTGACTCAATTGGTTGAGTGTCTGACTCTTGATTTCAGCTTAAGTCATGATCTCAGGGTTGTGAGATTGAGCCCCACATGGGACTCAGTGTTGGAGTTGGAGCCTACTTAAGGCTCTCTTCCTCTTCCCCCACTCAAGTGCTCATGCTCTCTAAATAAATAAATAAGTAAATGAAAGCATTATACATCATATTTTCCTCTGATTTGTCCTTTACAATGTATTGGTATTTCTTTTATCTGCTTTGGAATCCCATGAGCTGAAAACATGAAATATGTTTCATCGTCAGAATTCATTCATTGTCAGTGTTTTCTTATGGTACTTAAGCTGCCACCGGGATATAAATAAAGTTCTTGCAATAATTGTAATATTATACATGTTTACCCTATATTTTTGTATTATATGTGTTTTTTTTATTTTAATTTTTATTTATTTATTTGACAGAGAGAGACAGCCAGTGAGAGAGGGAACACAGGCAGGGGGAGTGGGAGAGGAAGAAGCAGGCTCCTAGCAGAGGAGCCTGATGTGGGGCTCGATCCCAGAATGCCGGGATCACACCCTGAGCCGAAGGCAGACGCTTAACAACTGAGCCACCCAGGCTCCCGTGTATTATATGTGATTTAATATTTGTAAATATATTAATTTTATAAGAAAACAAAGACTAGAGTTACTGAATGCCGTGCCTTTACCAGAAAAAAAAAAAAATGATTGATTTTGTAAGTTACTGGGAACATGGATAGAAATTTAGGGATCCTAAAAAGAAGTTTTGGTGATGTTGTAATAGCCAACATTTATATAGTATATTTATTATGTGCTGGGCATAGTTCTAAAACTTTACATACATTAACTGTGGAGCCCAATGGGGCAGGTACTATTGTTTTCCATATTCCACATATGAGGAAATTACATTCATCACAGTTTTCCTTTGACTGCTGTAAAATAAACAAATTGTTGTTCTTTTTTGAGAGTAGGAAATGTCATGGAAAAGAGGAAAGCAGACTTAGAAGTCTGTTCATCCATTTAGTAAGCAATTATTGAGTGATGCTGTGAAAATCAATAGGATCAAATCACTTCTCTTAAGAAATTTATAATCTAGTAAAGGAAATAGAAGTAAATGAACTGTGATAAAAGTTATTATATTAAAAGGATGTATTAATCAGGGAAATTCAGTTTTGCTGTGGTAAGAAGGTCACCCCCAAATCGCAGTTTAATTCAACAGCTCTCTATAAGTCAGAGACTTTTTAGGGTAGTTGCCCTCCGTGCAGGGACTCAGCAGTCTAAGGTATTTCCATATTGTGACTATGCTATCTCAGTGTGTGGCTCTTTTTGCCATCAAGACAAGGGAATACAGGAACCTAGACTCACTGTACTCTGTGCTTCAACTAGGAAATAGTATACTTCATTTCTGCTTGTATCACATTGTTCAGAATTATTCACGCAGCCCTTTTGAACTACAGAGGGGCTAGAGTGTGTGGGGGGGCCTATGACTATTTGGTAAACAGTAAATGCCTTGACCAAAAGGTATGTATAGTTAATTGGAGAAGAAGAGAGTTGAGCAAGAGTTTGTATTCTACAGGAAATCGATTGGAAAGTGGCAGGAAAAGTCATGAAGTCATTATAGAGGCTGGTGAAGGTAATTGAGAAACACAAAACAGAAGTTTCTGGGAAGGAGCTGGAGGAAGTCTCTTCAGTACCACGGAGAGCTCCTGTCATTTGAATGACTGTGTTACCACATAATGTTAATAGTGACACCTTTATTCAGCATTTCATTCCATAAACATCGATTATATGCCTGTCGTAGATTTGGTGAATAAAAAATTCATAACATAATTAACAGTCTAATGAGAAAGACAGATAACTCTCTGTAATGCAATGAGTAGGTTCAATAACATAACTATTCTCTGGGTGGTATAAGAGCATGGAGGTGTTCCTAATGTTAACGTCAGATACAGGCAGGAGTTGTACAGGAGAATTTCATGGAGGAGATGAATTTATGATCTCATATGTGTATTAAGTGATGAGTAATGGTTTAGGCAAGTGAGAGGAAGAAATGGTACTTAGCCCAGGGGTCAGCAAACTTTTTCTGTAAGTGGCCAGATAGTAAATATTTTAGGCTTTTTAATATTTTAGGCTTTTTAGGTCATAATGGTAGGTCTCTACTCCATATTTTTCTTTTTATTTTACAACTTTTTCAAAATGTAAAAGCTCATTCTTAGCTCAACGGTAATACAAACATAGGCCATGACCCAGATTTGACCCATAGGCCAATAGTTTGCTGACCCGTCGTCTAGGCAGAGAGAATAAGAGCAAAACTAGAGGTGTGTGCATATAGCTATATACAGTTCGGTCATGATGGAGTGTGAAGTTTGAATAAGGGCCATGATAAATGAGTCTAGAGAAAAATAGATGGGGGACAGAATGTCATTTTGAGGAACTTTGGGCTACTTCTATAAGTGTGGATTGCCAATGAAGGATTTAAATCAGTGGAATGATAAAATCAGATTTGCATTTTAGAAAGATATATGTATTGAGAAGTAGCCTGAGGAAGCAAAACTGAACCCAAAGAGACCCAATTAGGGAGCTGTTGGTACTGGTCAAAAAAGAGATAATGAAAGCCCGAAATAAGGCCAAGGTAGGAAGGTTAGGAGGAGGGGGCAGAGTTGAGAAAATTTTGAGGTAACATCAGAAGGACTTCCTGATTGATTGACTGGGGTGTGGGGAGAGGTCAGTAATAACTCCAAGACTAGATAGATAGTGTTCTTTAACTGAGATAATAAATATTATGCTAACTCATTGATGTTCCTCCTTTAGCAGGAACTCTGGTTGTTGAAAGAATGTCTGCCATTTGTTGCAGATTTATACCATCTGGAGTCAGAAAGCAGAGGCACATTATCTGTTCTGATGTGACTCCTTGGGAAATTTGTTGGGCTTTCAGGAGCCTTTGCTTCCTTTCTATCAAATAGATTCACTGCTATAAGCAGTATCTTTCCTGTGGCAGAATGCTCACTCAAGGAAAGGGATAAGGGACTCAGTGTATAGGTTCGTGGACATAGTCCATAGTCATGGTCGTTTAAAGCTATCAGTTATTTTAGCTCTTTTGGGATCAAAAAATCAGAACTTCATAGAGTCTGAACTTGCTGTCTATAGTAGACATATACCACCTATGATTATCCAACATTTTTATAAAGTTTCCCACATTGTGAGTACTGCCATTCCAAAATATGATTCCCACACTTCCTTTCTAGGGGTGAAGGCATGTAACTTAGTTTCCTCCTACCATCTAGACCAACCCTCATGAGACTTGGACACAGAAGAGTGCAGTATGAGCTAGGGACTGAGCATGGGTGTATCCATATTTAATCAAGTGCAGTCATGGTAAGTTCTTATATATTTTTTTGGAATAGCTGAGGCGAATGTTCTGTTATTTTAGTCCAAATATGGTTGATGTCAAGGAGTGCGCAGTATCAGCTATTGTTTTATATTGGACCGGTCCTGTGGACTTCACTCCTTGCCATGCAGCATCCAGGTTTATTTCTGTGTATCTCTCAGAGAAGCTATTTCATCTCACTCAAAATTTCTTTAATTAGCTAGATTGTATTCTCTGGTTCGCAACTGAGAGTATCAAGGGCACTGAGGGCTTCAATGATATTGTTTTTTACATAAA
Organism: Ursus arctos; assembly: GCF_023065955.2. Lineage (NCBI taxonomy): Eukaryota > Metazoa > Chordata > Mammalia > Carnivora > Ursidae > Ursus > Ursus arctos. The sequence goes on from NW_026622985.1 coordinate 19,296,777, forward strand.
ATAGAAATAACATATCATCCAGCAATTTCACTTATGGAATACAGAAGAATTGAAATCAGAATCTTGAAGAGATATCTGCATTTTCATGTTCACTGCAGCACTGGTCACAATAGCCAAGGTAGGGAAACAACTTCAATGTCCATCAATGGATGAGTGGATAAAGAGAATATGGTATATACTTACAATGGAATATGCCATATGTGACAACATGGATGAACCTAGACCACATTATGCCAAATGAAATAAACCAGTTACAGAAGGACAAATCCTGCCTGATTCTATTTATATGTGGTATGTAAAAGAGTCAGACTCATGGAAGCAGAGAATAGAATGGTGGTTGCCAGGGGTGGGGGGCAACGGGGAAATGGAGAGTTGCTATTCGATTGGTACCAAGTTTCAGTTATGCAGGATGTTTTGTTTTGGAAAGAAAGCCTTGCCGGAGGCTCTTTTCAGCCTCCTACACTGGCTTGGGTTTATATCTCTGAAGCCTCTCCTCTTTGGATTTTTCTTGCCTGCAAATGTGTAAATCTGATTTCCAGCCTGGAAGTTGTACTGTGAATCCAGCATATACCAGGGTAAGTCAAAGGAGCAGGCAACAGGTAGTGAGGCAAAATAGAGTTCTGGACAGATAGCTAGGGTGGTGCAGTCAGTTTGGAAAGTCTGGGGGCAGACAGTATGTAGTGATTACCTGGCACCAAGCAGCGGTCAGTGGGGGAGGGGGTATGCAGTGTTGGGAAGAGAGCTGCAGAGGTATACTTTGAACCACTGGCTCAGAGAGCTTCAGTTAGTGCAAAGGGTTACATAGCTCTTTGGAAAAGTTGCTGCTCTGTTAAACTCAGTGGCCACATAGACCTAAGGGTAACTGAATGGCTTTGCCCTTTAGGGGAGTGCTTTTGACCTAAAGCTGTCCCACTCACATGTGTATCTCATTCAGAGATGTGCCTACCAAGAGGCCAAAGAGTATCCAATAACTGTCTGATGAAAAATTATGGAGGAGGATCACCTAAGCTTGTGCCTAGAGAAGGGGTCCTCTTCCGGTTTACTCTCAGATGGTTTGCTCTCCATCGCTGGGTTTGGACAGGATTTCCTTTGGATCAGGACAGGGATCTGTCCCAGAACTGAGGTACTTCTACATAAGGATACAAGTAGGGAAGAAGCCAGTGCACAGTGTAAGATAAATGTGTTCAAGTGTCATTCACTAGTTCTGTTATCTTTGCAAGGCACTTAAAATCACTGGTTCTTGGTAATTCTTCTTGGTCTCCAAAATAGGGATGATAATATTTAACACATAGAGTGCTAACAATGTGCTGTATACTCATTTAATCTTTGCAGCCACCCTATTATTACTATCTCTGTTTTCCTGGAGAGGAAACTGAGGAACAGAGTTTTTGAGTAACCTGCCCAAGATTCCATAGCTCCTTGGTAGTGGAGCAAGGATCTGAACCCAGGCAGACTGGCTCCAGGGTCTGTGCTCTCAACCCTTCCTAACTACTGTCCTTCCAGTACTAGTAAGGCAGTAGTAGGGTTAAAACACCAGGTACGGAGAAGACATTCAGAAATGGCAGGGCTGGGAGAGGACAAGAGAGGGAGGGCAACAGCAGTAATTCTCATCCTTTTAGCAGCAGTGAGTGAGGAAAGAATCAGGCTGATTTAGAAAAACATCTTTTTGTGTAACTGAAAAGAGGGGTGTAAATAACATGAATCCTCATACATTTTCTAACGTATGCTCATAGACATACAATTTCAGAATGGTTTTAAAAGGTTTTGGTGCTTTTTTGCTTCTAGACTTACACCTGAAACCAAATGCCTTTAAATCAATGTTTAAATATACCCAGTGTGTATATATGTGAGTGTGTGAACTATTCATTATCTAGTAGCACTACGCAAGAGCTGTTCTTTTCATATCCATTTTCATCTGGCTGGTGCTTCACAGATAAGCTGCAACAAGGATGTTTTCAGAAAGTTCTGTGATTACTTTTCAGCCTATAAAATTGTGTTTAGCTTTGTTGAAATGTTTGAGTACAACATTGACCTAGCGAAGAAAGCGAATAATAGACAAGTCAAATTCTGTAAGTAAACAGTTGTTCGTATTTAAATCAAATGAAAAGATTTTTAAAATGACTAGGAGAAACTCTATAATTCATTTTCCCTGTTCACTTACAATATAATACTAACTTTCCAAACTGGATTTGCAGAAGGGTCTATTTTTTTTTATTAACTGATGGAAGCCTTTAGATATCCCTTTTAAGGAAAGAGCAAATGATAAAAATAAAAGGAGTTAGAAATCACCTTAAATATTTGTCTTATCTTCCGCTTTTTATGGAGACATAAGTTAGTAAATTACTAAAACTTCCTGACAGAACAACATTCTACTATACTTTCTGAAAGTGTTTGAAATGATAAAATAATATTTCTTTTAAGTTTTCATTATTTTTATATATGAAGGCTACATTTTTCACAATCAAAAATCTGTAATATTAAGGTACTTGCCCTTTCTTTAGCAATATCTCGTCCACAGATACCTTAGTGTTTGAAATCCGTGAAAATAAACCATCGCATGTTTCTACCCACTTTAACACTAACCATGACAAATCATACACTAAAAAGATTTGAGTAATTGACATCTTTAATCTACAAAATATAGAATAAACTCAACATGAATATGTAACTTTCCCACTACATTCGTTATTTTGGGTAATAAAGTCTTCAGTGTGCTTCTTAGAAGTGAATGGCCTACGTTTTGATGAGAATATGTACATTTTCCTTTAGAGATGGTGGAAATTATAGAAATTTTAGTTCCAGTTCTGAAGATCCAAGGTGTGCACATTAAAAGCATAGAAAAGTATTCCTGTGGGAAAATAGAGTTCATACAAGGTTTAGTCACAAACTTAAAATAACTGAAGACTTGTCAAGGAAAATGACATCCCAGAAGGCAAAGAAATGTGTATCACTGTCTTAAAAGGAATCATGGAAGCAAGTTTAGAACGATTAAAGATACTGTGAGCCTAATCTTGCAGAAGTATAATGTGGATAAAGGAAACTCTGGTGCAGATTTATATCCTTTAACCACAGCAATCATTAAGAAGACAAATATTAGATATTTTTAAACTAGATATCCAGTGGTTTGAATGACTTAATTTAAGACGCCTGTACTATGTCAAAAAGTTATATTGACTCTTTCGAATATAGAAATTATAGCTGAATTGTGAATATTCTATTTTTCAGGTGTATATACACAATATTCAAAAGGAAAATGTGTTTTATAACATGGTTGCTTTAAAATCTTGCTAGACAAGTTATCAATCTTGTAGCACTTCAGAGTTTGAAATTATACTTTACTTTCTTTGCCCAAAGTTAGATCAGGAGAGCCATACTTCTTGAAGTGCTTAGAAAAGTATAGCTTTTTTCTCTGAGGAAGAAGTTCCACATGAACATTTTTTTGTACGAGTGTTTACACATAACCACAGCAATGAAAATACAGTCTTTATTATTACTATGGTGCACATATATACATATAATAAATATATATCTCCTTGAGATACATATAATTAAATTCTATTATAGATCCGATTTTCCCTTTTCCAAGCAATAATAAAACTCAATATGTATCCTATTATCCGGCATGCAGCAGGGAAAGCACCATCATAAATTTAAATTCATTATCAAATTCAAATTTCAGTTGTCCCAAGAATAGGTTCCTAAATCACCTGCGTTAATTAGATGGTATATGTCTTTCATGACACAAGCCATTAAGAAGATCATTGTGGTGGAGGCAGTAAATTGTGTTTCATAGAACATTGGAAGCTGAGTCTGACTGCTCTCCTTCTCTTCGTTCTCATTTTATATTTGCACCTCTGCTCATTATGTCTGCCTTTGTGAGATGTCCTTCCATCTTTCTTCTATCCATTTAGATTGTACTCAGAGAGCTATGGAACTGAAGGGGGGGGGTGTCTTAGTGATCATGGACCAGCAGTTTACAGATGTCAGAACTGAAGCTTGAGAGGGGACACCCTGATAAGGTCATTCAGTGGTGTGTGGCAGAGTGAGGGGACAGTCTCGTGATTATACCATGCTGCCTCATGTATATAAAAACAAATATGGGAAATCATGGCTTTTCTCTCAAGACTCAGCTCCAGCCTCCCTCTTCAATAGCGCCATTTCTGACTGGATAGCAAGGGCACTTGTTTGAATCCAGGTGACACTCTCCAATTTCTCTATGACAAGGAACACATTCTTTTATCTCCATCGGCTCAGGGTCCTCGCAGGTAAAATGGAGAAACTAACAGCTCCTACCTCACAGGGTTGTGAAGAGCCTCAAATAAGTTAATATTCATGAAATGCTTACAATAGCACCAGGCCATAGTAAGTGCTCAATTAAGTATTATTATAACCATTGTTATAATTATTTCTATTAATCACTCTTCCCTATTTCATAATTTTTCACAAATACAACTTCATTTAGCACTTACTTATTTTCCAGGTGTTTTTTAAGAATGTCAGTTTGTTCCAGTTGTCTCTTTCCAGCTCAAGTCATTTTGGGATAGGGGCCATGTCTTACATTTCTTCTGTGCACCTCCACAGGGCTTAACAGAATGTTTGAGCCAAAACAGGTATTCTGTAAATACTGTTGTTTTCTGCTGGTTGATATTAAAATGAATAGATTGCTAATAGTTGCAACTGTGGCCAACTTTTAGATATTTTCAGAGAAAATGCCAATTAAAATGTGGTAACCAAGATATGGAAGCAACCCAAATGTCCACCCAGAGATGAATGGGTAAAGAAGATGTATATCATATATCATATATATATATATATACATAAAATAGAATGTTAGCCGTAAAAAGAAAATGTGATCTTGCAGCTTGCAACAACATGGACGGACTTAGAGGTTATAATGGTAAGTGAAATTAGTCTGACAAAGACAATTACCATACGATTCCACTCATATGTGGAATTTAAGAAACAAAACAAACAAACAAAAAAAGAGAGGGGGAAAAACCAGATTCTAAATACAGAGCACAAATTGGTGGTTGCCAGAGGGCAGGTGGGTAGGGGAATGAGTGAAATAGATGAAGGGGATTAAAAGTATGCTTGTGATGAGCATGGAGTAATGTATAGAATTATCAAATCATTATATTGTACACCTGAAACTAA